>NC_138663.1:208666493-209168993 GCF_964273445.1 Streptopelia decaocto | reverse complement strand
TGGATGGAGAGAAGAAACCTGGACTGGGCCCTGCTGATGTCTCAGGGTTCAAAATTACTGAGAGAGTTGTCTTCACACTTGTGATTTCAGTGGGATGTGGAGAGGGTTGGTGCAGCTTTTGTAGAAGAAATGGTCACCAGGTCAATCCACAAATCTCTGCCATGGGGTGGTGCCAGGGAGGAGGACCAGGTGGAAAAGGGCCAGAGGAGCCACAGAAATGATGCGAGGCTGGAACAGCTCTGCTGGGAGGACAGGCTGAGAGAGCTGGGGTGTTCAGCTGGAGAAGAGAAGCTCCAGGGAGACCTTAGTGCGGCCTTTCTGGACTGAAAAGGGGCCTGTAGGAAAGATGGGGACAGACTTTTGAGCAGGGCCTGTTGTGACAGGACAAGAGGTGATGGTTTTAAATGAAAGGAGGGGAAATTCAGGCCAAATGTGAGGAAGAAATGTTTTCCCTTGAGGATGGTGAGAGCCTGTCCCAGGTTGGCCAGAGAGGTGGTGGATGAACCATCCCTGGAGACATCCCAGGCCAGGCTGGACGGGGCTCCGAGCAACCTGAGCTGGGGAAGATGTCCCTGCTCATGGCAGGGGTGGCACTGGGGGAGCTTTGAAGGTTCCTTCAACCCAAATTATTCTATGATTCTATGACATCAAATGTGCCCAGGAGAAGCACACTTGTCCAGATACTGCCCAGCATCATGATTGCATGTTCAGTACTGGAGACCCCAAGCACCTGGATGTCACATAGCAGGTGTCAGAACTGCTGGGATGGCCTGAGGGGAACCACGTTGCCCAAGTCTCCAGCTGCCCTGACACAGAAGCAGATCATAAAATCATAGAATCATTTTGGCTGGAAAAGCCCCTCCAGATCATCAAGTCCAACTGTTAACCCAACATTGGCACTAGCCCATGTCAGTAAAAACCTCATCTACACGTCTGTTCAACCCCTCCAGGGATGGTGACTCCACCACTGTCCTGGGCAGCCTGTTCCAATGCCCCACAGCCCTTTGGGGAAGAAATTGTTCCCAACATCCAACCTCAGCCTCTCCTGGCGAAACTTGAGGCCGTTTCCTCTGCTCCTGGCACTTGTTCTTTGGGAGCAGAGCCCGACCCCCCCTGGCTCCAAGCTCCTTTCAGGCAGTTCAGAGATCAGAAGGTCTCCCCTCAGCTCCTGTTCTCCAGCTGAACCCCCCAGGTCCCTCAGCTGCTCCTCATGAGATCCTTCCTAAGTGGGTGATGCAGCTGCATACAGCTGGGGCTGGCAGGGGATGCAGGTGAAGAAGCAAATCTGGGTTGAGGCTGGAGGTCAGGGCATGTGATGAGAGGCTGAGAGCTGGGTGGGTACAGTGGGAGAGAAGGAAAAGTCAGATTTTATCGGTCTCTGCAAGTCCCTGTTGGGATGGTGCTGAGGAGACAGAGATGGGCTCTCCTCAGGGGTGCCCAGTGATGTGACAAGAGGCATTAGCCCAGATTGTAACTCAGGAAATTGTAATTAGTTATCCCAGACTCCTGAGCAATCAAGTTTTCTATGGTACTCCTGTTCCATTTATTTCTAAAGAGCATTTGACATCGCACTTTCCCCAAGGCCCCGGTGAGACTAAGGAGCACGTTGGAGATTGGCAATCCTTACTCACTGACACAGAGGAGCATCCAGCCTAATTGAGGTACCTAATTTTGAACAGTAGCTGTGCTGACGCTTCTCCTTAACCCATGGAAAAATATATATGTCTGCA
The DNA here is from genome assembly GCF_964273445.1 of Streptopelia decaocto. NCBI lineage: Eukaryota > Metazoa > Chordata > Aves > Columbiformes > Columbidae > Streptopelia > Streptopelia decaocto. Next base: position 209,167,263 of record NC_138663.1, on the reverse strand, counting down.
GTGAAGTCTAAATCACTCAATGAAGGTTTCTCCAGTGACCACAGAGAGATGCTGGAGCAGCCACAGACCTAAGCAAGGAAGTCTCATCTGGTTTAGAGGTGATGAATCCAGGCCTGGGGTTCTTGTGCTGTGATTGCTCAATAAGAGGGTCAGGTCCTCCTTGCTGACCCCAGATCTCCTACAGACTGATCTGACATCATATGATTGAAAAATATTTATCACTTCGGTGTCTTGGCCTTCCCAGATGCTACTGGAAACGAAAGAGAGAAGTATCAGCCCCTGAAAACCTATGATTTGAACGTGGACTGAGAACATTTTATAGATGTCTCTTGGGCTGACATTGAAATCTGACCTTGACCTCCAGAAATGACCAGAGCTTGAAGGCAGCTGCTTTCATTATGAAACTCCAGTTCTCCATCCAACAGGGAAACCTTTCCACAGGTGAAAAAAGCATTTCCAATGCCTGGAAAATGGGTGAGTTTTGGTGCATACTCACCTTTTACCAAGCAGGTTGATACCGCTATGATGGCAAAAAGCAGCAGTTGACAATCTCCCTTCCTGAACTGCACGGCCAACTACCACTTTTAACTTAATCTACTGCTCTGTTTGTTTTACTTGGTATCTCTTGTCTCACTGGTAATATATCATTTTACTGCTTGGGGGATAATCTCTTATTCTGTTGCTTGCTGAGGTAGTTTGCTGATTTCAGAGCAAGATACTGGTCTTCCTGTTTTTTAATGATGATCTACCACTTTTATAAATGATCTGCTGGATTTCCAGACATTCAACAGCCCACCTAGAGCTGTGGCTTCCAGAGGATTGCTGGCCATCAGATGGCCAGATATTCATGTCTTGTCAATCTGATACATCCAGGATGAGTTAGGCTAATGCTCATTGGTATAAATATTTCTTATATGAAGATCCTGGCCAAGTCAAGACACCATTTGGGGAAGTTCTGGCTGGCCTGACAGAGTGTAGGAGTTGAAGAATGAGAGATTAAGTGTTTCCCACGGTCTCGTGGGACCGTGCTCCCTTCTTGACCCACATCCTACAACGTTTGGGTCTCCAAACCTTTGAATCTGTGATGACCAGCAGAGACGCAGCAGCCCAGACAGCAGCCTGGCTGAATGAAGACATGTGGAGGCCAACCATATGCTCTGTCAAGGGCTGCAGGTCTGATTAATGTCAGGGTCCAAATCCTGAAGGATGGGGAAAATCCGTTCATACAGCTCTGTGTAAATCATACTTAATTTTTCACTGGTAGACAGGGAGGCTATGGGGAGGGGACTGGGAAACACAGAGGTTAAATGACTTACCCCAAGCTGCAAAGGATAGAGATTTCCAAACTTGCAGACCAGTCGCTTGGTCACCGGGCCTCAATTTAATTAGCTAGTGTGTTTTTATTTAAGAATGACAGCGCATTACGTTTCTTTGTAATTCATGGACCTCACCCCACTGTGTGCAGATACAGATCAAAGAGATGGCTCAAGCTCACAGCCTTTCTGCTAGAAATAGTTCTTTTCATGCCTTATATTTGAGAACATCAACAGTATCTAAAACATTCAGCAAATTATTTCTTTTCTACTTAAAAGCAGACTCCCTTCAAATAATTTCCTCTTTCTTTGGTGCAAGTTTCCACACTCTGAAAGCTCCACGCAGAGCCCTCGGAAATAAATCAGATCTCAAGCGTTCAGCCCCATTGCTCATTTTGCAGGTCCACGTTTTGCAAGCAGACCCTTTTCATGTTCATACGACAGCCTGCTCGCAAACGCTGGCAGAAAAATAGTCATTTCTGAAATCACTAGCCACCAAATCCCTGCCTAAGCTTGGAGTGATTAAGCCTGGGTTATCATAACAACGTCAAAGTGCATGACGCCCCGTGTAATATCTTCATGGGTTCTGCCATGACAGTGTTAGGTGTGAAAGTAATTGCTGCTCTGTCTTGTTTTCATCATCATTCCTTCTCTCCTGACCTAGGAACACGGTTGGGTTGTTCTTCCTGACTTAAGGCGTCTTGATCAGATTCAGTGAAACGATGCTGAGAAGAAAATCAGGTCCATGACTAATAGTAATTCTCACTGACCTCAATTTGGGCAACACTTACGCCAGAGAGGTGACCTGATTAGTGGGTGGATGAGCTATTTATACCACAAACACTTAACCTGATGATTCCCTTCCTGCGTTGCTCTCTTCAACTTTCCCTTGTCTGCAGAAAGCAAAGACTCTTCTACAACCAAGCCCTTTCCCTAGTCAGTTTGAAAGGGGCTGCCACATTTTAGGCCTCTTTAGACATATACATTACTGCATCGACCCTTATAGACGTAGCCATCAGAAGCAAAAGCAAAAGGCCAGTTCTTCATTATCAACTGGAGTTTTGCAGGTAGGTTGCTTCTGTAGAGTTGTAGAATCATAGAATCGTGTAGGCTGGAAAAGACCTTTAATATAGAGTCTAACTGTTAACCTAACACTGCCAAATCCACCACTAACCCATGTCCCTAAGAACCTCATCTCTGCATCTGTCCAACCCCTCCAGGGATGGTGACTCCAGCACTACCCTGGGCAGCCTGTTCCAATGCCCAACAGCCCTTTGGGGAAGAAATTGTTCCCAAGATCCAACCTCAACCTCCCCTGGAGCAACTTGAGGCCGTTTCCTCTGCTCCTGGCGCTTGTTCCTGGGAGCAGAGCCCGACCCCCCTGGCTCCAAGCTCCTTTCAGGCAGTTCAGAGATCAGAAGGTCTCCCCTCAGCTCCTGTTCTCCAGCTGAACCCCCCAGGTCCCTCAGCCGCTCCCATCACACTTGTGCTCCAGCCCCTTCCCCAGCTCCGTTCCCTTCTCTCAACTCGCTCCAGCACCTCAAGGCCTTTCTTGTCTTGAGGGGCCCAAAACTGCCCCCAGGATTGGCGGTTTGGCCTCCCCAGGTCCCAGCACAGGGACGGTCACTGCCCTGGGCCTGCTGGCCACACCAGTGCTGGCACCAGCCAGGATGCTGGTGGCCTCTTGGCCACCTGGGCACACGCTGGCTCATGTTCAGCTGCTGTCACCAACACCCCCAGCTCCTTTTCTGCCGGGCACTTTCCAGCCGCTCTTCCCCAAGCCTGTAGCGCTGCCTGGGGTTGCTGTGACCCCAGTGCGGGACCCAGCACTTGGCCTTGGTGAACCTCATGTGGTCAATCGATTGAATTTCAATTGGCCTATCAATCCAGCCAGTCCAGATCCCTCTGTATGGCCTTCCTACCCTCTAGCAGATCAACACTCTCACCCAACTTGGTGTTGTCTACAACCTTACTGAGGGTGCAGTCTACCCCCTTGTCCAGATCCTTGATAAAGATATTAAACGGAACTGGCCCCAGCACTGAGCCTTGGGGAACACCACTCATGACTGGCCACCAACTGGATTTGACTCTATGCACCACAGCTCTTTGGGCCTGGCCTTCCAGCAGGTTTAGGTTGGGTTGGAAAGGATCTTAAAGCTCATATAGCCCAACTCCCCTGCCATAACCTGATCTACAACCAGATCAGGTTACCCAGCCTGGCCTGGGATGTCTCCAGGGATGGGACATCCACCACCTCTCTGGGCAACCTGTGCCGGTGTTTCATCACCTGCATTGTAAAAAATGTCTTCCTTATATGTCGTCTCAGCCTACCATCTTTTAGTTTAAAACCATCACCCCTTGTCCTAGTGCTACAGGTCCTTTCTGCCTGTCATCTCCTGCTGTCTTTGGCTGTTAGTAGCTACCAAGTAAGTGAAGGAGCTGGTAGGCATAGGGCAGACCAACAGCTGGGTGGCTTGGCAGATGGTAATTTTTGAGGAGCTGGCTCATGTTCCCAAAAGAGGGGCTCTATGGAGGAAAACTCCCAAGTGTGAGGGTGAGATGGCTGGTTTGGATCTCACTGCCTGATGAGCATAGATGGGAGGGAGATGACAGCCCTGGGACATCATCTGCATCCCAGCTGCCACCTGATGTTCATTCAGTTGGGTGGGAGAAAGAAGTGCCTTCCAAAACCTGCCTTATCCAAATGGTCCTTGCTGTACCGTCAGCACATCTAGGGTGAGGAGCAAACAAACTGGACACCCCAAAGCTCTGTGTTACCCCAAAATTCATGCAGTTATCCAAGGATGTGACTCCACACTGATGCTGATTGGGGGCCTGCAGAGCAGTTGCGAAGGATTTGAGGAGGATGTGAGCTGGTCTGCAGGGTGGCATGTTGCACACCCTCCTGTACCATGGCAAATGTGAGCCAGCTCCACCCTCTCAAATGAAGGGGCATGATTTCACCTCCCATTACCTCATGCTTACCACAGGGCAAGAGCATGGATGTGGACAGTATGACACATCACAACTTCACACCCTTGCCTTGGTGACTTGCTCCTGTATCCATACCCTTTTTGTATTTATATTCCTCAATGGGAGGAGGCTAAACATATTCATCCAAAGTTTTATAGGTTTGGCAAAAATGGTCCTACACAGCATGTCACACAACCTCTACAAAAGGCAAGATCAGAGATTTCCAACATGACTTAAACTATCCTGGATTTATCATGGAGGAAGCAAAGACCGATTTGTATCTTAAAATGCAAGTGCTATGCTTCAGTGAAAAGCAGATTGATGCCTCAGATAAGAAGCATGGCATTAGTGGGTGTTTGTTTGTTTGTTTGTTTGTTTTTCTGCTGGTAAGGAGCTTTTATCCTAATATGAGTCCCAGAAATCAGCACAAAGCATTACAAGGGAGAAAGAACAATCCTAATCCTGTGTATCAGCAGTGTCTAACCTGCCAAGCATAAATATTCATGTAATGACTTCACAGTTACTTGGTAACCACAACAAAGCACACATAGAAAATGTAATTACAGGGCTCCGTAAACTCATCTTAAATTATCACCTATAGCCAGGCATATATTATTAGATATTAGATTCTTCCTTAGATCAGAATCTCATGTTCCTTGTGTCTAATTTGAAATAACTATCTCCTTATTGCCAAGCGACGAAATCTAAATGGAGTCATGTTAAGTCCTACTTCTCAGCCCAATTAAGGAAAAGTGATTACGGATCTGGAAGCAGATGCAGATATTACTGGGGAAGGGATGATGGCAGGAGCCTACAGGAAGCAGTCGATGCTTTCCCGGGGTCATTTGTAGGGGAACCCGTAGGAACAGAGTTTCTATTGTTATACACTTCAGAGTATGTGGGGTGGAGAGGGGGCGAGAGACTGGATTCCCATTTTTAAGTGCTTTGGAGGTTTTCAGAAGGAGTCAGGTTCCATTGTTGCAATTTAAATATTCTCTAAGCTTGCTGGGAACAATAGGCATTTTCACTGCTTTTCCCTCTGCGCCCTTCCCTCTCTTGATGAGGTTCACACTCTTTGGTCATCCAACAACTGCCATTGATCTTTATTCCATGTGGGGGGAGGCGGTTGGATGCACTTATCCCAACAAAAGACAGAAGAGATGTAGAGACATGTCCTTGGAGCTCTCTGAACGCAACAGGCAGGAGAAGCAGGTGGCTTTGTAGCTGTCTTGGCTGCATGCACCTGAGTCATTTTAGGGAGGACCATCTGTCAAATGCACCACGAATTGTCCTGGATGGATGGTCCTTTTTGCTTAGCAGGATGACAATGTGTGCAGCATCCCCGGGGTGGCTCAATGTCCTTGGCATGGCTGATGATGTGGTGGAAAAGCACCGAGAGTCAACATACAGATGGACCAACCTTCTCCAGAGGGCTCTTTGGTCCTGGAAATGATCAGGTCTCCTCACCAAGGTGGAGGAGTCTGGGGACAAAGTCATCCTTCTCCAAACCCCAAAGAGAAGGTGTGAAAGTCACAGGCAGCAGCTGTGAAGGGACTGAGGGCTCAGAGGACATGCATCCTGCTGCATGCACCCAGGAGCACAAGTAATTACTCCTACAGGGAAGAGACATTATGGCAGAAGTGGCCATAAGATAAATACAGAAACGGGGATGTATTTGCAAGCACTTTTAGCGAAGAGAGTAAAATCAGGGACAGACACTGACCCCCAGTTCCCTGTAGTGACCAAAGGATTTGAGTCACCATCCCTGGAGCTGTTTAGAAGATGCGTAGATGATGTTCTTAGGGACATGGTTTAGTGGTGAACTCGTCAGTCTTGGGTTAACAGTTGGACTCAATGATCATAAAGGTATTTTTCCAACCAAAATAATTCTATGATCCTATTCTAAAACTTCTAAAAATGGTGGCTCTGGTCTGTTGAGAGATGGCTTTGCCCCAGCTGCCTGCCCATTTTCTGCCCTTGGTTTAGTTGCTCCATCCCAAATTGCTTGATCCTAAAGGCAGAGGGCAGCCGGAGAAGAGCATCTGTCTAATGCATTTATCAATGAGTTCAGGGTGGAAATTAGGAGTGAGTGAGACCTTGTTTTTCTGCTCTGGAAGGAGAGTCTTTGATTTTGATATCTCCTACTCCATGAAATCTGAACATGCAAACAAACACACAGATGCACCAGGAAAAAAAAATCTAACCCACCAAAAAAAGACCGAGTTCAAGAAAACCACTCAATTTCGTTTGAAATCCAGCTTTTTTAGAGTCTTTCATATTTCCTTGTATGAAAAGAGTACTTGCCCTATGAAAAATGGAGAAAACAAAAAAAAAAAAAAGTCAAAGCATTCTGTTCTGCAGACACATGGACCTTGGACATTGTCGGAATGTGCCTGCTCAGTTTTAACACAGGATCGTGCTGAAGTCAGGACTCAGAAAGAAGTTTTAATTTCAGTGAAAACTGCACTTCCTTTTGTTGGGAAAATAAAAGTTTTGACTGAAACTTTATGATTACTCTATTTATGATGCTGGGGCTAAATTATAAATGCAATTTGTGTATTGGAAATCCCCTTGAAATTTCAATTAAACTTGATATATGTGCTTTCAGCATCCTTTCCTAAGAGAGTTTGTTTCTGGGCCAAATTATTCCATCTTTACTCATACATTTGTAAGTGGAGTCTTTCTTACTGCACGCTTCAGAGTCCGATCCTTTTCTCCTTTTCTTTCAAACTACTGCAGGTTTCCCCAAGAAAAAACAAGAAGAAGACAAAACATACTCTAACAGCAGTAGCTCTTTTTCCATTGCTCTCCATCTGGTACGTGATCTGTGATCATACCTCCAGGTCATTATGCTTGTAATGTTTATTGGAAAAATCAATCTTTAACTTTAAGACTTTACACAGGAAATATTAAAGTAAATTAGGGCCCTATACATCCATTTTCAAATTTCCTTTCGACCTCACAGTACCTGCTTCTTTCATGAAAAGAAATCAAGATTATTATTTTTTTGCAAAGCTGTTCCATTTTTGCATAACTGACAAAATTTCCTGGAAATACAATTTGCCCAGCTACCTTAGTTATTATCTCCAGCCCATATTAGCAGCTAAGCGGTTGTTGACATTCCCTTTCAATATTGCTACTAAAACTCCATGAAGCTTATGCAGAATTTATATACGAATGTCAACTCATTTTTAAAATATGTAATAGGAAAAGATCAGCCAATGCCTTTCTGGCCACCTACGTTTCAGAAGGTATTGGCTGGTGTTAAAGTAGTGTATACATATATATTTTAAGAAACCACACATTTTCTGGGCCAGAATCCAAGGGCATATAAAGTAGTTTAGTCAGTTATGACTGGATGAGGAGCTAGATGGAAAACAGAGCGTTCTCAGAGGCTTTGGGTGCACATGAATTTCTTTCCAAAATTAATGTGAGTGGGGGTCATTAATTTTACTTTTATTTTGGTGGATGAAATGTCGCTCTTCTGGATATTCTCAGGGCGTGACGTGAAGCCACATCTAGCGAAGGCAGGACCCTCCGGCCCCCGTCGATGCCTTCCAGTGCTGAGACTGAACACATCCCGCTATTCACAGCACTTTTGGGCTGGAACAGAAATACTGTGACAAACAAAAATTTTAAAAAATATATATATTACGGTGACAGCTTGAGGTCTGAGGGCCTCGTGGAATGAGATGAAAGCCACCAAGACAGACCAGGGCACTGAAAGGGCAAAATGCAAAGGACCGATGGACCAATGCTCCAGGGTCCTGCACCCTCTCTGGGTTTGATCCTGCAAAGCCCGTGTGACCTTTGCCACTTGCAGCTATAGTAGCATAAATAAATTTAAACAATATTGACTTTTCTCCCTTTGTTTTGACAAAGGATTGAGGCTACTTTGCAGATGCTTTGGGTCTGTTCGTAACAGGGTCATCTCTAGGTGGAAGGTGCTAGTGAAGAGCAAGTTATTCTTGTTCTTTATCGTTGATATTTTCCCCCTTTAATATCATTAGAGCTGATGTGTCCTTCGGGTTTCTCATGGAACCAGCTCATCTTCTCTATCCCAAGAAAACACTGTGTTTAAAACACAGCTAAAAGCTGCTCGAGGCTGCGTCTTTAACGATGCCAGTGGGAAGATTGCATAACATAAAAATAAGTTTAAAAGTAATCAGATCTTCCTTTTCAAAAATAAGTAAAAAAATAAAAAGGCGCTGTTTTTCTTGCATTGCGGGACCACATCTACCAGCTGTAGACCCAGCTTATTTTCATAACAGAGCACACAAGACACCATAATAAACAGTCAAGAACAAAACCACATGCTGCCATGAAATGCGGCTGAATATCAAAATGTACGAGGGAGAGGCCAGATTCAGTGATGCCTCTTGGTTCTAATGTGGTTCTAAGGGTCAAGAGACCACCAGAGCCCCACAGATGCAGGAACTGATGCTGCAGGGACTGTAGCAGCTGGCATAGGAGCATCACTACATCCCATGCACACAACCTCACCCCAGGTCACCCAGACCACAGATGAGCCCCTGGGAGGTGCCACCACCAGAGCTCCCAGTTTTGCAAGGGTGGCAAGTTTTTCCTCCCCAGGAACAATTTGCACAACCAGCATCAGATGTTAATTTTCTGTCCTGAGATCTCTCTCTCAGATCGACTCTATCATTTATTTCCAAGCCCCTGGGCTATTGTAGGCTGGACTTCATTTGTTTTAAACTCCTCTGCCTGGGACCTATTGTTCTGAGCTGCTGGTTCACAGCTCTGTAAGTCATTACCAGCTGCACCCCTTGCCCCAGAAGGAGCCGTTGGGTCTTTTTAATTCATTTTTTTTAAACACAGAAAATTAGTTTCATGGCTGAAAAAGAGAAAAACCCTGGAATCTCATACACCAAAAAAAGAGAAGAGAGTGCGATTACATTACAACATGGTGCACCAGAAAGTTTACTAATGACCTGCCTGCAACCAAATGGCTAAGCTACCAAACAGGACCAGAATTTGTGGCGTGACTCAAGCCTGGTCCAGGATGCTCAGATGCAGCTCAGGATTTCCCCAGCACACCAGGCTATTCAGAACAAAACTGTAGGTATAGACAATTACAGAGGCAGTTGACAGCTGCAAAGAAGCTTGATCCGAGCTTAACCAGGGCTCCATGGTGCGTGGATCACAAGTCTGCAGGTGACCAGTAGTGTGTCTTGTATCTCGTCCTTCTTCTGCAGGTGTGGGTCATTTGTGTGCTCCCTTGCTCAAACACATCCAGAGCTATAACCTTGAAGGCACAGCGCTCCCAGGAATAGAGCCCATATCCTGGAACAACAACTGGAAGTCACTGGTGGGGGAGGAGAAGATGCTTTGTGAAAGCATCAACCAGTAGGTTGTACCTGGAGAGTAACCACAGGCTGTGTAGGACCCAATTGAAAGAGGAAGAGAAAGAAGAAAAAAAAAAAACAACAAACCAACAGCATTTTATTTGAGGCATGACCTACTAATTTACTAACTTTATTCCCCCCAGATGTGAGCAGCCACATCTTTACCACCTTTTAGGATCATCTGTGCAAAAGGGTCTCTGCAGACTACTGCTTTAGACACTAGGGGACATGGGGTTGGAGCAGACCTGGCAGATCTGACCATCAGACAGTCTAAACCAACTCTCTGGATAAGACCATAATTTCTCCCTGTCATTCATGCGTTAAGCTCCTTGCAGTACAGTTTTGATGATTCCATTTCTCATCAGGGTAAGGAGAAAGTCCTGTGAGGCTGGGAAGTTTTCTTTCTGGTGGGGCCACATTTGGGTGGATCTAGGACCCTTTTAACCTTAATCCACCTGTGGCTTAATGTCTTAAATTCCTTCTCCATGTATGAGCTGCCACTTCATTCCCATTTTATTAGGCTCCCAGGAAAGCTGTGAGGGCTCAGGGATCTTATCACCATCAAAGGCTGGAGGGTTCTAATGCCACGGGTTCCATGGAAACTTCTCGTGGGATCACCCACTTGCCTGCATTATTTCCAGCTGTGCTCACAACTCCATGTATGATGCAGGAGAGTCAGAGAAGTTTATGTCACTTCTCTTCCATGTGTGATAAAAGAATGGTTGGTCCTGGACACTGGACAAAAGGGAGGTCCACTTCAGGTCATCTGGAGACGGTGTTTGCCAGGAACTAGACTGCGGGCAAAGGGATTGTCTTAGCACCAAAAACATTCTAAGGAGGTAAATCACCTTCTGCTATTTCTCTTAAAACAGATAATGAGATAAACATAATCCTCATTTCTCAACTGGACATCAGGAGAAGAGTGATGGGCCATCACTCTTTTAACACAGGCCAAAGCCAAGAGGCTCTTGAGTTGTATATATCTCAAGGGTTGGCATCAGGAGGATGGATCAGACTCCTCAGTGATGCCCAGCAACAGGATGAGGGACAACGGGCACAGACTGGATTGCAGAAGGTTCCATCTGAATGTAAGGAGAAACTTTTCCTTTGAGGTTTCAGAGCCTGGACCAGGCTGCCCAGAGAGGTTGTGGAGTCTCCTTCTCTGGAGACATTCAAACCCACCTGGACACATTCCTGTGTGATCTGCTCTGGTGACCCTGCTTTAGCAGATGGGTTGAAATAGAAGTTCTCCAGGGGTCCCTTCAAACTCCAACCATTCTGTGATTCTGTGATTTATGGACCTCTGTGATGCTTGAGAACCCCTTTGCCAGTGTGAGTCATGTCAAACGGGCTTGTCATCCCTACTCTGCCCTGTGTAAAGTTGATCTGCTTGGATCCTGGTGGCTGCACACAGCCTGGCTGAGTGCACAGGAGGGATCAGAGCATCTGTGGCTAACGCATCTCATCCCCATGTGTTTTTGTCAGAGAGAGTTAGAGAGAAGCTGTCCAGGGGAGGAGAAGGGAGAGGCAGGGATGCTCCTCACTCCAACTGTTTGCAGACCAGGTGTAGGGTCATCCCTCAAATTCCCAGAGCTTTATTCCCCATCAAAAAATTTTCAAAGGCTACAGAGCCTCAGGAGAGCAGCAGCGGGATAATAAAGAGGTAATATATATATTATAGCTGGCAGGTGGGAGGGGACCAAAAAAATGGCAAAGTCACGAAGCAGAAGCAATATCCCGCTAAAATATGTGGTGGAGATTTATGCATTTCAGGAGCTGTCACCTCCATGGGTTGTACTGTCCTGCTTATTTTTTCAGACGTGAGAGTAAACCAGATGAAAACTTGACTTATGGTTTGCTTGCACTTTCAAAAGGAGAAATTCAACAGGCAGTAATATATCGGGGACTTCTCAGGGTGTTGCCCAGTTATTGCTCCATAAAAGCCAAAATGCAAGTCTTTGCTCCCAAGTGACATAGAAATCCCATTCCTCCTCAGCTCTGTGCAAGATGCATCATCATGCACACTGCAAAGCAGTCGATCTCTGAGATCTGCATGTATAGCCTTGTAGGCACATCCCAACCAGGTCCTGCTGACCTTGTCTGAGTGGCAAAAGTCTGGAATGAAGAAGGTGAAAGAATGAAGCACCCCTTCCCAAATCTGAAAGCCATGGGGAGTTTTGGGACAACACTACTGATGACAGCCCAGGCTAAATGTTTGACCATGACAGAGACAAGGACTGTAGGAGGTCTGAGCTTTGTGGACTTCATGGGTCTGAATCAGTTAGTGTTTGAGCTGTGTGTTGAATGAGCAGCCCCAAGAAACATGATTGCTGCCAGAGTTGTAAAGCCAGTAAAATCTGCATCATATATTGTTTCTTCTCCATCCCCCTCTGGGATGGCTGGTGGCACCCAGCACTCTAGATAGCTGATGGAGAGCAGTGTCACCATCTCCCTCTGGCTCACACTCTTCCAAAGACACAAGAAGGAAACATAAACTCCCTAAAGCTCTGTCCCTCCATCCAGGATTGCCTTCCTTGCCTCCTTGTATTTTCTTTAAAATTTCCTGATATGTGGTGTCTTCTCAAAACCTCTTTTCCAGGTGACAGCTGGCTTTGTGAGGTTCCCAGTTTTGTTGCCTTCAAATTTTGGAGGAGCCTATGAGAAAAGAGGCACAAGGACAGGAGCCACAGGAACCAAAATGTAAAGAAAACTGCCTTCAAATTTCATCTTGTTCTGCCTTACTCTGTTCTCCTTTGGTATCTTTTTGCATTTCCTGTATGTGAAGGACAGCCTGGCTAAGAAGACACTAAGGTTACAGAAGAGAAAGAAGGATCATGTGGACTGGTATCAAAATGATCTGTGTTGAGGCCATGGAAGTCCCAAATGTGAGGAAAAATAAACTTTGACTTGACAATGCAGAAGAACAAGTATCCACAGAGTGAGTTTGTAGACCTTTGCTAGATGACCATATCTCTTTTGGGTGACAAGTGATAGGATGAGAGGAAAAGGCATCAAGTCATAGATTGGATATTAGGAAAAATTTCTTCATGGAAAGGGTTGTCAGGCATTGGAACAGACTGCCCAGGGATGTAGTTGAGTCACCATCCCTGGAGGTGTTTAAAAGATGTGTAGATGTGGCACTTAGGGACATGGTTTAGTGGGACTTGGCAGTGTTAGGTTTATGGTTGGACTCGATTATCTTAAAGGTCTTTTCCAACCTAAATGATTCTATGATTCCTTAGCAGAGCAGCTTGGACATCTCTTCCATGCATTTCAGCTTCTTCTGTCTACCAGGTGGGACAACTCAAGACCAGGACTCAAAGCTGCCCCAGAAGTTTGGGCTGCTGCTAAACTGGTGAGGGAGGAGAAGGTTTCCTGACATCACACTCAAAAGGACATGTTTCTTTTCTCTTTGAGATGGTAAATTACAGCTGCCACCACTGCTACCAAATCCACTTCGCTGAATGACACACCAAGGGACGTGCAAGAAGTAGTCCCTTTATTTAGCCCTGGCAGTTTCTTCTCAGGTTCATCCTGAGCTCTTTCTCTATCACTCAGGGCAGCAAATCCAGCTCAAATTAACAGATGCTTCAAGGATTTTGGCACAGTGTAGAAAAGTACTGGGTGATCAAGGAGGCAATCACCTAAAGATAAAGAGTAAGTGATGGCAAGCTTCAGTTCTCTGTAAGTGAAGGACCAACAAGAGGCCTAAGTTGCCCTCAAGGCTTGCAAATGTTTTTCCCTGTCCCTTGTCCCTTTCTTTTGGGGAAAGGAGTGCCATGCGTGACCACGTCTGGGAGATGCTTGTTGTTCCCCTCTTGCCCATCAGTTCATAGGGCTGTAGGTCCACTGGCTCCTCCATCAGCTCCCAAGGGCTCCATCTAAACTTCAAAAGAGGAGAGGACCTAGGATGGACAGCAGTCTCACATATTTTTCCATACTAGTGTTTTATCCTATGCATAACCAAAGTTTTGTTTTCTTCACCACACTGACAGCAGTTGAAATGATGTGATGGTTCTGGGTAGAAGAAGCTGTAAACACCACTGTTGCAAGGGAAAAAGAGCTCTCAGAGGCTATGATGAAAGCAACAAACTTGTTTTTTTTAAAAAAAAGTAAAAATGCTGAGAACAGAGTCTGGCTAGCCTGAAGGCTGAAAGAAATACTGTTCATGGCACAAAAGAAACACTGCATGAGAATAAATTGTCTGTGGCCAAATTTACATAATTTGCTTCTATTTTGTGGTACCTTAATTTTAGGAGGGACTCAGCTTGAGACAAACCATAGGGACATGATGGGTGGGTTGAGTTCAGCGTTGTCCCAACACCCTGCATGAATCGCTCCTTGGACAAACCTCAAAAAAGTGGTGGCATCCAAAATGCCAAGTCCCTCTTGAAAATGTTTGTGTGGACACTGAGGAGACAAAACCAAGCCTGGATTTCAAAGCTGTAGTCAATTTGAAGGTCTAAATTTTGATCCATTAACTGTGGGAAGAGTGAGGAGGTGGACCCACATTCCCAAAGGGCTCTTAAAGCTCTGACTTTGCCTGTGCCTAATATTTGAGGGGAGAGGTGGTGACAATCTGGGGATGGTCCTGCTTTGATCTGTCTGGTACCTACATGTCTTGTAGCCCAGCAATGCCTATTGTCCCTTTCTCTGCTGACATTTTATTCATCTGAGATTTTAAACCCAGTGGTAGAAGCAAGAGGGGAACCAGGGAGGAAAATTTCCAGCTTGGGTTTACAACAACCCCTTTGCTCCCGACTCTGGTGAGACCCCCCTGCAGTGCTGGTCCAGCTCTGGGTCCTCAGCACAGGACACACATGGACCTGCTGGAGAGGGGCCAGAGGAGCCACAGAAATGATGCGAGGCTGGAACAGCTCTGCTGGAGGACAGGCTGAGAGAGTTGGGGTGTTCAGCTGGAAAAGAGAAGCTCTGGGGACACTTTATTGCAGCCTTTTTGTACTTAAAAGGGGCTGATAAGAAAGATGGGGACAGACTTTTTAGCAGGGCTTGTTGCAACAGGACAAGGAGTAATGGTTTTAAACTACAAAAGAGGAGAGATTCAGGTGACACATGAAGAAGAAGTTGTTAATGATGAGGATGGTAAAATACTGGCACAGGTTGCCCAGAGAGGTGGTGGATGCCCCATCCCTGGGGCTCTGAGCAACCTGATCTGTGAAGATGTCCCTGCTCATGGCAGGGGGGTTGGACTAGATGACTTTTGAAGATCCCTTCCAACCCAAACTATTCTGTGATTTTATGATTCTATGTTTCTGTGATTCTATGATTCCCTGCACCTTCTCCACACAGCAGTGGGCTGGCAGTGGACAGCGATATAATCCTTCATTTCAGATGCCCATGTTAGGATGAAAACCAACCAGCACCATGCAGTGTCCTGCTGTCTCCTGGGAGACATCCCAGGCATGGGAGCAGCTGCTGCTGTATGCAAGGCAGGACGGCTCCCCATCATCCTCCCAGTCTTTATTTCCTTAGCTCTCCCGATGATACAGCTTGAAGCACAGAAGTGTTCTGTGAGGAATGTGTTTCGAGATGAAGATGAATACCTCAGAGCCTGACAGTGTAAACACTGAGAGCCTGTTTGGCTTCTTCCAGTGCCAGCTCCCTGGATGGACGTAGAAAATCCCCTTCACCACCCGTGGAGGCTATTTGGTTCCCTCTGATGAGTTGGAGCTGTTCTGACCCAAAGCAGATGGAGTCAGTTATTTACACCACGTTCTCCTGGGGTGCACTCTTGACCCACTGGTCTCAATAGACATATGCTCTGGTGCCGGCTGATTGTTTCTGTATGACACAGAGAACATTGGTGGAGCAGAGCCAGGCAGAGGCCCTCAGAGAATGAGCAAACGATGGGGATGTAGTGCTGGGAGAAGAGTTGCTGGTCTCATACCAAGCAGCTGTGCCTTGTGTTCAGGTGGCAGGAAGGGAAGAAAAATGCCCTTGCTGGCCCCTTGCAGGCTGAGCTGGGTGGTGGGCAGTGGTTGAGGGTATAGGGGATGCACCCTTGATGGAATGTCACTAAGGGCTGGAATTGAGCATGATGTGGAAGGCAGGGGAAAGGAGGGGAGCTCTGAGATGCATTGGTCCTGGAAACTCCATGTGAGACCATTTCAGGGGTCGAAGACAATTCAGTGTGTCCTGACTCTGCCTGGGGTTCTGAGGAGCAAGGCAGAAGGTCGTGCCATGGTTATTTCTGCTCCAGATCCCTCTCGATCCTTTGACTATGTTCATTTGGGAAACCCATCTTTCCCTTACCTTTACCTCTCCTGCTCTTTAACCCTTGAGTCAAAGTTCGGGGTCCCTTGAAATGTGCCCCAAGAGGAGAAGTACCATGAAACTCAGAATTTCTACAGTCTCCTGCAGCTTTGTAGCCCAGAGCAAACATGCTCGTACCTGCGAGCCAGCTGAGCACAGCAGGCAGCTGCTGTCCCAGCTGCTGCAAGAGGAGAGGTGAAGGAATTTCAGAGATAGCATGTGGGGAAGGGTGTTGAAGAGTTGTAAGGACTTCAGGACTTGATGAGTATGATTGCTTGAGACAAAGCCAACAGACACTTACTTGCTCCTGCTCCATTTTAACCCTTCTTCCCATTTTTTTTTTCCTCCACAGAAAGAAAGCTTCAAGCTCAGAATGAGCAAAAAAGATTAAGTATAAGGAGTTACATTTTCCTGGCTGCTATCAAAACCACTTTTCCAACTTTTCTCCTTTTTTTTTTCCTCTCTTTCTTTTCGCACTGACATACCTTTAACGTTTTATGAGCTGAACTGTATTTCATTGCATGAGGCACTGGCAGACAATCTGAGAGCCTTTTATTCTGAGGTGCTTTTCAGCTTCCAGGCTATGATCTACATCACCTCAAGCCAAAACCAGGCTTCAGCCATGGGCCTGGCTGATATTTTACAGGGGAAGGGAGCGAGGCATCAACTTAAAAAAGTGTTTGAAGTCCCAAGTGTTGCATATTAAGATATGCCAAGTTTGAACTCCACGCAGCATGCTCACTTGGCAGAGGTGCTTACCTGGGGTAATTATTTCAAAATCGACAACACCGGACAGGCTGACACAGCAACTTCACCAGTGAGTTTCACCAGCTGTGAGTGGACCCAAGAGCAGCAGGAGACCAGCAGAAGACCTTGAAGTGAGCAGTTAACCCATGGAATGTCTTGCCAGATGATGTGATGGAGGCAAAACATGACTATGGGCTTGAGAGAAGGAGACCTTGGAAGAGACATCCATTGGAGATCACTATGATCACTTCAGCCAAGGAATGCTCTATGCAGAAAATGGTCAGAGGTTGGGAAAGTATGCAAGGGTAGTATCAAATGTGTTCATCCTGTTTGCATGTCCATTGAAGAACCAGGCTATATGGTCACTTACTATGTAAGTCAGAGTGTCCACCCTGCCTCTTCCCAAATGAAGTGGTGAAGCTATTTTACTGTGAACAACCAAGGAGAACTGGGAGCTTCTAATAGTTGAATTATATGTATTTTGCTTTGAAACGTATCCCAGCAGAGGCTGATCACAGAATCACAGAATCACAGAATCGATTGGGTTGGAAAAGACCTCAGAGATCATCGAGTCCAACCCTTGGTCCAACTCTAGTCCGTTTACTAGATCATGGCACATCCAATCTCAGTTTAAAAACCTCCATGGACGGCGAGTCCACCACCTCCCTGGGCAGCCATTCCAATGCCTGACCACTCTCTCTGCACAGAATTTATTTCTAATATCCAGCCTAAATTTCCCCTGTCAGAGTTGAAGCCCATGCCCCCTTGTCCTATTGCTGACTGCCTGGGAGAAGAGACCAGATGTTACTTTGGTCCCACAAAGATAAGCCGCATCCTTCTTCACTCCAGAGAGATAAGAGTTAAGAGGAGAAATAGAGGCCAGAAACCTACTGAGAAGGCAAGTGGCAGAAACAGTAACTGAATACAGCTCCCTTGGACTGGTTTACTCAGCCCTTACAGGCAGTGAATTGGTTATAATGAATCAGGCAGAGGGGCCTGATTAAATGGAAAGTCCCTGGCTGGCCTTGATGGGTTTTGAAGAGGAATAAACCCTATGGTCTGCCTCATCTTAGGGCTTGAGTCGGGGTCTGTTTCACAGGACCATAGAATAGTTTGAGTTGGAAGGGACCTTCACAGCTCATCCAGTGCCACCCCTGCCATGAGCAGGGACATCTTCACCAGCTCGGGTTGCTCAGAGCCCCGTCCAGCCTGGCCTGGGGTGTCTCCAGGGAGGGTTCATCCACAACCTCTCTGGCCAACCTGGGACAGGCTCTCACCACCCTCATGGGAAAACATTTCTTCCTCGTGTCTGGCCTGAATCTTCCCTCTTTTAGTTTAAAACGATCAACCCTTTTCCTGTCACAACAGGCCCTGCTAAAAAGTCTGTCCCCGTATTTCTTATGGACCCTTTTAAGTACAGAAAGGCTGCAGCAAATCTCCTTGGAGCTTCTCTTCTCCAGGCTGGACCCCCCAACTCTCAGCCTGTCCTCACAGGAGATCTGTGGGATCTGCAGGGGTGCAGCCTGTGGGAGACAGATGGAGGAATCATTACAGCTGATTTTCCAGAGGTTTCATCAGTGCACTCCGACCACAAGTGTCAATCTGACCTGATGCCAAACAAGTTTAATGGTGAGATGCTGGGATATATGTCTTCTAAATGTTCAAGAAGAAAAGAGTGTGTTGCTGCTGCTACCGTCCATCTGAAGTGATCCTCAATGTGAAGAGCATAGTCTGGGACTAAAGCCAGGGTGCAGCATGAATTCAAAGGACGGGCGCTAAGCCACCTCGGCTTGGTGTAAATCCACAATGCCCAGTCTGACCATAAAGGAGTTACACTGCCACAGCCTGAATGATTCCAGCTTCCAGCTGGGGTGAAACCTGATCAAAAGCATCCAGGGGAAGATTTGCACTCATGTCTCACTCAGAAGAGGAGAGCAAGATGGTGCCTAGAGATGTGGAGCTTTTGGGGACAGCAGCAACTTGAGAAGGACTTCTCTAGAAAGGCATGAAGGCCTTTGATTTAGCAGACCAGCATTGAATGAAAACTCTTTCTGATTGAACCCTACATGAAACTCAAGATGGGAGAGGCAATAGCTGTCACTTGGGGAGCTTGTGGGGTATGTGTGTGGCCTTTTTCATATGCCAGTGAGCTTCATCAACACTTCACCTCCCAGTGCCCGAACACCCTCTGATGTCAATGGACCACACTCAAAATTCAGTGCATAGGAACACAGAATCGTAGAATAATAGAATCATTTTGGTTGGTGGAGAGCATCAAGATCATCAAGTCCAACCATAACCTAACTCTGGCACTAAACCTTGGCCCTAAGAACCTCAAAGAGCTCAAGGGGAGAGGATAACTCCCATCGGTACAAGCTACCTAAGGAGGGCATGAATGTGCCACTAATTGGCATCTTAAAGGTTGGCCCACTGCTTTCTGGAAACATACCTAGATGACCTGGATGACACACCTGGAAGAAAATCACCAGCCTACATCATGATGAAGGCCAACTAAGGCCTCCTAATGTCTACATCTGATTTCAGAGGTGACGAATTTATGCCATCCAAGTTCCTTTCTCAAACAACATATTTTACTATGACGCCCGCAGAGCAGAAAAAAATATAGTTGTGTCACACGTGAGCAGTGTATTATTAAGTTTGGAATGCAATAAAATATGTTATCAATAATCAATTACTGCAATGCAGAGATACTTTGACTGTTTCAGATCCTTTTTAATCGCTCGGTGGGTTTCTGAACAGTGCTTCCACAGTTTGTCTTGCGTGAAGAAAACATGCTTTAGCTGTAAAACTGCTTTTAACCACTATTATTTCCGTATGTTGAATTTCTTGCCTTCTATAATCTTGCTTCAGATAACAACTTTGAGATAAATCCTCATTAGCTAGATATGGCCAATTTTCTTTGAAGCTCTCCTTTCTCAATGGCCACCTTGATAAGAAGATGTGGCATGGGAGCTGGTGGAGAGCTATGCCTAGCTCTTTTTCCTGATCTAAAATAAAGCTATTCCTCATACAAGATACTTCTCCCAGGTCTGAGATATTTAGGTACAAATGAATCCCTGCTGCTCCAGCTTTCAGATATAAAGGAAAATAAGAGTCTCCACCTGGGAATAAGACCAGCTTTGAAATGCCATAGTATGCATTTCAGAGCCAAATTCTCCCTGGTTCATAGGCTGCTTCAGTTAAGGAGATGCTGGGACATGCACTCTTGTAGCAGTTGTGAAGCCAAGCTCTTAACTCAGATGCATAATTCACCAGCCATACTGGGCCCTGGTATACTTGATATATATATGTCTCCTTTCTTCTCTGAGGTTATTCAAAAAGCATGTAATCAGGGGCTTGAGCACAGATCAGGGACACAAAAAATGCCCCAACATAAAGAAATACGGGCAAAAACAGGCTAGAGGCTAAAGAAGAGTAAAACTGCTGCTGATGGAAAAGAAGTTACCTGCAATTCAGCTGTGGGATTAGTTTTCTTAATGGCAATAGTGCAGCTAATTGCGTAGATGAGGTTCTTAGGGACATGGTTTAACAGTTGACTTGGCAGTGTTGCGTTAATGATTGGAATCTGTGATCTTAAAGGTATTTTCCAACCAAAATGATTCTATGATTCCAATAGGAACGAGAGCAGCAAAGCCAAATGTGATGCTGCATTAGGCAGCTGAGCGCACCACAAACACGGCACAGCCTGTTACCGCAGGACTTCAATCATTTCAGCATCTGAGGACAGTCAAAAAATGAGCTGGAAAGCAAAGGACCAGAAGGGGAAATATCTGCTAACGGAAAGGTGTGGCTGCCTGGGAAAGAGATCTTATGAGTTATTGCAGGAAAGCACCTAAAGCTGTGAGCTGTGATGTGCAGGTGCAGTGCTAAAAGGAGAAGGTTGCAGGGCTGGTCTGCTCCCATAAATCAGAGAAGAGAGGGCATGGGGATTAGTTCTGGGACTGCACAGTGCAAAACCAGAGTGAAATCTTTCTATCTATGACTGGCCAACAGATAGATAGTGTAGAGCATTATACAAGTGCAGAGTTTGAAAGCATCTGGCAGGAGAGACAAAGGTGTTGTTTTTTCTAACAAAGTCTCTCAGAGTTAGGCTGGGCTCAGTTCAGCTCTTTTGAAGCTATAATTTTAGAAGGGTTTGAAGATATTAATGATCATCTTTAAAATGCTTTGAGAGTATGTGATGGAAAGGACCATATTGACAGCAACATGAGTTATTCTGGTTGGATCATTGAATCATAGAGTAGTTTGGGTTTGAAGGGACCTTTCAGGCTCATCCAGTGCCACCCCTGCCATGAGCAGGGACATCTTCACCAGCTCAGGTTGCTCAGAGCCCCGTCCAGCCTGGCCTGGGATGTCTCCAGGGATGGTTCATCTCTGGCCAACCTGGGACAGTATTTGGATTCTGAGATCTGAGTTTTCTCCTTATCCTTTTCACAACTGTGAGTCATGCATATTTGCACATGCATGCACACTTGTGCATGGGTGTACACACACAGGGCCATGAAAATACTCAGCCTACCAGGCATCCCTGGAAACAAAGAGCTGTTTAAGATGGTCAGCTAAGAGATTCAGATCTGCAGCACGGGATCAGGCCACAGTCACTGTTGACTGCAGGTGTCTTTCTGAAAACAGTCACAGAATCATAGAATCGTTTTTGTCGTAAGAGGCCCTCAAGATCATTGAGTCGAAACATTAACCCAACACTGTCAATAAACCGTGTCCCTATGAACCTCGTCTACATGTTTTTTAAACTCCTCCAGGGATGGTGACTCCATCACTGCCCTGGGCAGCCTGTTCCAATACCTGACAACCCTTTCTGGGAAAAAAAATTTCCTAATATCCAATCTAAACCTCTCCTGGTGCAACTTGAGGCCATTTGCTCTTGTCCTATTACTTGTTCCTTGGAAGAAGAGACCAACAATCTCCATGCTACAACCTCCTTTCAGGTAGTTGTCGCTTGTAACATCTAGATCAGCAGTTAGAAATCAGGAAATATTGAAATATTCACCCCACTGTGCAGTCTTGCAGCAGTTGCCTGGTATGCTGGTCTGTTATCTTTAACATCCACCATCACACTGACCCACCTGAAACTGGAATCATCAGCCCAGCTCCCATCATCTCCAAGGATCCTACAGGTTCCTCACCACTCATTTTAGGTACATTGGTACAAAGAAAGGACAATGGGAGGGTGAAAGACAACCTAATCAGAGTAGTTCCTTTGTAGCTGTGAGAATGATGGAACAAACATCACAACCTTATAGGCCTTAAGGTGAACATTTCCTTTTTCTATCAATCCATGTTTATGTTGTAGTAATTTGCAGTACCTCAATGAAACCCTATTATATTATAGTCAGAGCCTAATATGCAAAATACTTCTTTCTGCAGAACTGGGGAGAGTTTTTGTAGAAGGCAACAAAGTTGTCTGGGGGATGAATGTCATGATTAAATCACAGAATGGTTGTTCCCAAACTCAGGTTTATAAGGCCATAAAACCTGGTCTGTGAAATTGCATTGAAGAATTACTTCAGTTCAGAGTTTGATGGTTCACACTGATAGCCCATAAGAAATGTTTTGGCCCAAGTATCCAAGAAGTTTGAGAACCATCCTGTTGAATTGTTGCATCTATCAGGATTCACTGTGCTATGGACCAATATCGCAGACAAAGCATTAGTCTTCTTCTCAGCCTGGGATCTGTGCTGGTCCTGTTGGATTTGGCAGCACAGTGATGGGAGGTGGTGTGTACGGCCCAAAGGATGGTGAGGGACACAATAGCAGAGAGAAAAGCGATTAATAGAAAGAAATGGTCGCAAAGGGAGAAAGGCAGAAGAAGGCAGCAGCTGTGAAAGGTGTTTGCAGAAGGCCGGGATTGCCTGAAAGAGATTATATGAAAATGATTGTGTTGGGGCACTGTAATACTTCAAAGAGATAAAATAAAGGTAAAATTCAGGGTTAGCATTTCCCTTTATTTCAGAGTAGGAGAAACAGTTCAGCCATTAGTTGAGCTCTCGAAGTGAACCTTTCTCTCTTCCCCTGGCAGTCAGATCATGTCAGATCATCCAACCAAACTATGACCACTATGTTGTTTATAAACTTACTTACGGCTATTCCTGGCAGCTGCACAGTCTGTCCCAGCAAAGAGACCATTTACCAGTGATGAGTTGAACCTCTCTCTCAAAATGCTGATCTCTCCTTCCTCATATCCAGTGATAGGACGCATGGGAATGGTTCAAAGCTGCACCAGGGGAGGTTTAGACTGGACTTTAGGAAGAATTTCTTTACCAAGAGGGTGGTCAAACACCGGAACAAGCTTCTTAGAGAGGCAGTCGATGCCCCGATGCCCCAAGACTGTCAGTGTTTAAGAGATATTTGGACAATGCTCTTAACAACATAATATGAGTTTTGGCCAGCCCTGAACTGGTCAGGCAATGGGGCTAGATTTTCATGGCAGGTACCTTCCAACTGAAATTATTCTGTTCTGTTCTGTTCTATTCTATTCTATTCTATTCTATTCTATTCTATTCTATTCTATTCTATTCTATTCTATTCTATTCTATTCTATTCTATTCTATTCTATTCTATTCTATTCCATTCCATTCCATTCCATTCCATTCCATTCCATTCTATTCCATTCTAAAGACTCTAAGCTTTTATCTTGCTCCACTGAAATGATGGTCACATCCACTAGTAGAGGCACCTCAACAGGTCTCATTCTAACAGAGCAGGTCTTGTGCACCCTTCCCCATGGACACATCTGTGTGAAAAACAGTGGGGATGCAACGAGAACTGGTGCAGATGGATGTTTTACGGTGGCAGCTCAAAACTTTGCAGCATCGTCGTCTTCATGGAAGTGCAAGGAGCTGTGAAGGGTCTCATTGCCTCCCACACATAGAGCCACGCAGAGTGCCATGGGTTGAGGGACCTCTTTCATGCTGAAACTGGACCTCTCTCCCCGTCTCCCACACAACCTCTCTTCCCTTTCACTCCCCTCTGTCTCCCTTTTGACTGTGTCCTTTGTTCACTTGGCTTGCTCAAGATGTCGAACGCTCTTTTATGCAACACTCCCCCATGCAACATCCATCAATCCTCTTCCTGCTCTCTCTCAAAGCTCTCCCAGATGGTGAGAAAACTCACTAGCACAAGGAATATCTCCAACTGTAATAACTACATGTCATGCTCTGTTTGTTAGACAGCTCCTGGCCGTGTTATCTTGCTCCGTGAAACTCTTTTGTTTCTTACTACTCTGCTCTGTTCTCTTTGCTGTTGTCATGTACCATGAATATACATTTATGGTGCCAGTCCCTGATTTGCTACATGATTTTGGCTGGATCAGTCAATCCAAAATGTGTAGATGTTGGGCTGTAGGCCAACTCATTCAGAAATGACAGCTGAGTTGATGTGCCTCACTTATGGGGCACATGGTGCCTGATTTACAGAGGTGTTGGAGACAGTTGACAGGAACTCCCTGCGGTTCCCATTGCTAAATTATGCATCTTCTGCAATAGCTCATTTCAGTACATATTTGGTATTGTTTTCTTTGTGTTGTTTAGATCATGGAAGTGGCATTAACACTAGTGGCAGACTTCTGCATGGCTCAGGGCTCATTCAGTAGGTGACTTCAGCTTGGAGACAAACCACAAAGCAACGTCACCTAGACCCCAACAAGATCCCAGAGATGTGGCAGGGTGTCCAAATCCCCAGATGAGAGGTCTAAGAAGTGGATATTTGAACCATCCTTGGGCCACTTCCTAGCTAATGAACTTCAGAAAATATGGTTCATCCCACCCTAAAAGAAGCATGTGAGATAGATCAGAAGATAGATCAGATCATCTATTTCTCCCCAACTAACCTGCACCAATGTTGCTCATTTTACCATGGATCAGTCTCCCACACTGATTCACTACACAAATGTCCATGCTGGTCCAAGGAGCGGGTGGAAGGTGGGAACTTACAGCCGAGGTTGGAAAAGAGTTCAACATTTTTCATGGTAGACTTGGCTTCAGGCAACTTAAAGTGCTAGTGTAACTGTAGTGTTAATATCTCCCCAAATCCCACTGCATCTCATGTTTCATGCAGGACACCATTTTTGGTTATTTCTGGGTTTCTGGCACACAGGAGTTTCATCAAGATGTGAGGTTATTAGGCAGGAAAGGCCAGGCAATGATTTCAGAGCTAGATCCAGTTTGCCTTAAAATTCAAGACTGTTCAGATGTAGAGGTTTTTGGTCATTCGTTTAATAATGGCAATAGAACAGCATTAATCTGATTTAATTTTATGTTACACTGACTTTCTTGCTTTGCTGATTTTATTTCAGGCACCTTGTGAAAAAAAAGAGTGTGAGAAATTTGGCTTCCATAGATCTTTAAAAAAACATCAGTGGAGTGAACAGGAGGCAAGGAGAAGCAGTGTTTAAACTAGAAGAGACCCTGGTACAAGCACAGATGGTCATAACCTGTTGACAAATGAAGTGAGATTATAAAGGAGAATATTTCTCATGTTCAGAAGTGGGAGGATCTAGAACAGCTTTCCAAAGAAATAAGTGCTGTGTGAGACATTAATATATATTCAGACAGAGCTGATCATTTTCTGAATGGATTTAAATAACATGACTATGTATGTTACCAGGGAACTGGACTCTTCAACCCAAGAGGTCCCATCTCATCCTGTGCCTCATAGGCTGGTCCCAATGATTCATTCGTGATCACCAATACTCCACAAACACTTCATGGCAGGATAATAATAATTTCGTGTCCTGTCAAGAAAAACAAAACAAAACAAAATAAACAAACAAACAAAAAACCAAAACAAACAAACAAACCACACAAAAAAACACTTGTTTTCGAAGCAAGTCTGGATCCATGCTATATTTTCTGTTGCTCTTTCTTCTTATTCCCCTCAAAAATGCATCTTTTATGGCACATGAAAATCAAATGTTTCCTTTAGGATTTTTTCTGTTATTGTTAATATTCCTTCTGAAGTCATTGTACCAATGAAGTCACTGTGCCAATGAAGTCACTGTGCCATTTCAAGTGGTTGCTATAGAAATAGTGATGATGTCCACAAAATCAGTGTCAGGAATGCAGAGGTTCTTGCAGAGTCCGAGATCTTGTTTTCAGTCATCCTTGATAAGCAAAGATTGAAGAGAGAAAGCCTAATTGAGAGACAGATCCACTTACTCCAGAAACATTTGTGCATTAAATGAAGATTTATTTAGAGGTATATTTTGTCTCCTCCTTAAGTTGAGTTCAAGGCAAAAATCATAAAATCATAGAATTAGAGAATCATAGAAACATAGAATTGTTTTGGGTGGTAAAGACTTTTAATATAATGAAGTCCAACCATTAGCCCAACACTGGCACTAACCCATGTCCCTAAGAACCTCATCTACACATCTGTTCAATCCCTCCAGGGATGGTGACTCCACCACTGCCCTGGGCAGCCTGTTCCAATGCCCCACAGCCCTTTGGGGAAGAAATTGTTCCCCAGATCCAACCTCAACCTCCCCTGGCTCAACTTGAGGCTGTTTGCTCTGGTCCTGGTGCTTGTTCCTTGGGACCAGAGCCTGACCCCCCCTGGTTCCAACCTCCTTTCAGGTAGTTGCAGAGAGCGAGAAGGTCTCTCCTCAGTCTCCTTTTCTCTAGGTTTGTTCACTTGGTAATGAGATATTTTGTATTTCAGCCTCAACCAGACCTACCTATAATGAACAGTACACTGAATGAGCCATCATGGTTGGAGCTGATGGCACCACTGTCATTGTGTGCAGTTGTGCATCCACTGTTTCAAGACCATAGAATCCCAGGTCCACATAAACCCTGAGCTGAACCCACATTAGTTCTCTTTCACCATACAGCTCCAGAAATGTTGTACTGGCAGCAGAACCCATGTAGCTATAAGCAGGGATCTACTCCAGCTGCCAGGAGGAATATCCATGTGACCATTGTCCCAACTGCATGTTGAAAACACACAAAACTCATTGCCTGGCACCTCAGACTACATCAAACTCATTGTCTGGCTTTGTTTCTCCTTCATCCATCATCCCAGATTCCCCCAAATCTGACCCTGAGTTCTTGCAGATCTTCGGCAAGACTAAGCTGAACTCAAAGTTTTCTTCATTCTTGCCTGTCCCTGTTTCTTCTCCTGAATAATTTTAAAATCAACCCTCAGTTTGCTTGAAATGTTTCTGCCCCTCGTAGGACTCATGTTTGTCTCACAGGATGATTTAAGTGCTTGGCTTGTTTAATGTCTGGATTTGCTTCCTATTTTTGTCCTGATTACAAAGATTTAGTTTCTTACACCTCAATAATTAGTTCCAGAACCTTCAAAATATTCCTTAATCTATTTCTCCAAGCAGAAAGCCCCACATAACTTTCTATTGTGAAGTAAATTGCCTGTAGATGAAGTTTGAGAGAAAACATTTGTTATTTGTTTTCCCTGCAGCACTTTTAGTTTTTATGAAGGTCTATATGGCGGCCATGAATTTGCTGGGACAGACCCATGTCAGCATGTGTTTCCTTGTGAAATGACGGCTTCTGTCACAGCCTGAAGATGGGCAGAGGGTATGTTTAAAAGAAACACTGAGGACAAAACTTCTGGATTGAACCATTGACTAGAGTAGGGGAAACCTGTGTGTTTTCAGTAGTGAGATCGGGTGTCCAACAATGAAAGTACAAGATGACATGTAGGTCACATATAGTATTCATTATTCCTCCTTTAGCCCAGTTCATCTCATCTTCTCTCTCACTTCTTCCAACCCTAAAGTTTCACGAGGGTGCACAACGTCTCATCAGTCTGTGTGTATATGCAATGGACAGAGAAAAATGTGACACAGCATAGAGCTGAAACACATCAGCAGACCCTGGTCTGGTTAGAAATTGCTGAAATCAAAGCCTTTTGTGGATGGACATTCATTTTGGCTGGAATTCTCTTGAGAACAAGGCCTGAGCTTGGTTCCTACTTGGTGGGCCAGGTGGGCTTCTAGGGAGTGCACACCTCATAGAATCATAGAATCATTTAGGTTAGAAATGACCTTTAATATCAGTTTCAACTATAAACCTAACACTGCCAAGTCCACCACTAAACCATGTCCCTAAGTGGTGTATCTGTGCGAGGAAAGGCTTCAGATCTAGTCCCCAGATCCTCTCTATTTTGTGGTTGCCCACCACTTCCCAGTTTACCAGTTCTGGGAAGGCCTTGGAGATGGGCTGGCACAAAGCTGCTGGCTCCAGGCCACAGCTGGGCAGGACACCATGTGGTTCCCAGTTTGATTTTTGGTGCTGAGTTCTAAAACTTTGGTTTCCAATCAAAATTAGGAGTAATGCCAAATTCCAGAATTAAAAAGATCCTCCCCAACAGTGAAGTAATCATTCACCACCCACCTGTCATGACCTGCAGGCTCTGCACAGCTCAGCCAGTCCCATGGAGAAAGAAGGATGAGAGCACCTGATTGAGGAAGGAAGCAAGCAAGCCAGACCATCAAAACTAACTCAATTTTCTCCAGTCTGAACTGTTTTCACCAGTGCAGTTCCTTAGAGATTTTGGCCAGGTCCTGATCATCCAACGAGACCACCAGCATGATGCAGGACCCAGTCTGGCAAGGAGCAGACACTTCTGTCTTTTATCAAGACATGGTGAGAAGCCTGGTGGGTTGACTTCATTCCCCCTCCAACAGCCTTTTATTGCCCTGTCCCTAAAATTTCATTACTACTGCAGGCACCAGCTGTGTTGAGAACAAAGACTTTGAGGTGCTGGAGTGAGTTGAGAGAAGGGAATGGAGCTGGGGAAGGGGCTGGAGCACAAGTGTGATGGGAGCGGCTGAGGGACCTGGGGGGTTCAGCTGGAGAACAGGAGCTGAGGGGAGACCTTCTGATCTCTGAACTGCCTGAAAGGAGCTTGGAGCCAGGGGGGTCGGGCTCTGCTCCCCAGGAACAAGCAACACGAGCAGAGGAAACGGCCTCAAGTTGAGCCAGGGGAGGTTGAGGTTGGATCTGGGGAACAATTTCCCCTGTGGGGCATTGGAACAGGCTGCCCGGGGCAGTGCTGGAGTCACCGTCCCTGGAGGGGTTGAACAGACACATAAATGAGATTCTTAGGGACATGGGTTAGCACCAGTGTTGGGTTAATGGTTGGACTCAATGATCTTGAGGATCTCTTCCAACCAAAACCTATTGCAGGCTGCCAAGAAATTGCATTTCATCCTGCTCTGAAGATGCATCATGGCCTGACAAGCACACAGCAATATTTTCCAAGTGCCTGTTCCAACACTGGGTTGTGAGGTAGGAGAGGGGTGCGCCTGTCCTGGAAATTCCCTTTCTCTATGATATTTCCTGTTTCCATCCAAGCAGGATCCAGGCTGCCTTTTGTTATCTTCAGGGTTCTCCATGCCAGCACAATTAGTTAATGAGTATGTTGAATCTCAAGCAAAATATACATGGCTGATCCCGAAGCTTTTAGCATGTATCACTTCAGGGGGAATGAAAACAAAGCAATAAATAAAATCTGTGCAAACACCCTCTCTGGCCAATATGAGAAGCACCAAATAATGTTTTCCATGGGCTGGACTGCACAGTTTCAGAGCAAAACGAAAATACGTAGGGAAATGCATTAGCACTCATTTGTTTCAGGGTAAAATATCATTTTGCATTCTGAGCAGACCCAGTCTCCTTTCTGAACACCCAGATCACCTGCTGAGCTGATGACGATGTTTTCTCCTAAGGAAGAGGATGGCATGAAGACACCCCCTTCTTCACGGTGCACCATGGTGCAGAATTGCTCTTCAGTTGCTCAGAAGACCAAAAAAAAGTGCTGATATGGATATGTGTTCAGAGGAGAGGAGAGATGAGAAAATCCATATGGTTGTACCTTTCATCACTCAGAATGACGTGCAAAGGGTTGTTCAGTGCCTACAATTGTGAAGTGTTTATAGAAGGAACCCCCTTAATAAACGCTGTTTCTTCTTTTTCCGTGAAAAAGGGTAATGGGTACGAACTGGAACACAAAAGGTTCCACTTAAATTTGAGAAGAAACTTCTTCTCAGTGAGGGTGGCAGAGCCTGGCCCAGGCTGCCCAGGGAGGTTGTGGAGTCTCCTTCTCTGCAGACATTCCAACCCGCCTGGACACCTTCCTGTGTAACCTCATCTGGGTGTTCCTGCTCCGGCGGGGGAATTGGAGTAGATGATCTTCCGAGGTCCCTTCCAATCCCTAACAATCTGTGATTCTGTGACACACAACCCCAAAACTTTCAGGCCCAGATAACACATCAGCTGCCTCCAAAATAGCTTTTATTTTCCTTGAACTGCCTGAACAGATCCAAAAATGGTCTCCGTGAATGGACCTATCTAGTAGACAGATTGCTCCAGACTGAATCTCCATCCTTGGAGGTCTTCAAGATTTTTGTGGTCAAGTCCCTGAGAAACCAGGTCTAATTAGGCCTTTTCTGAGGAGGAGGCTGTACTGGATGACCTTCAGAGGCCCCTTCCAACACAAACTATTCTCTGATCCCATGATTTTGCAGAAAGACAAAGTTAAAACTGGATGGTAAAGCAGCACAGTGTTTCCCAGTGTTGTCTGCAGACTGCTGGCACTGAAACAATAGAGAGGGCAGACACATTTCTGCAGTCGAGAGGTCTGGCTGTGCACTGCTCCCATTCATCTTGGGGGCTATCGTTGTTTTCCCGGTTACTGACTCCCTGGAATCCAAATTGCAAGTTTACTGTACTGCCACTTAAGAGGACTACTAATGAAAAAAATATATCCCTCTGTTTGTTTATGTGGTTAAGCCTTGCTGTTTACATGATTTCTGTAAGCAGGAACTGAAAAATTCCTTGAGGAGTTTGTAAAAAGGAACAAGATCTATTTTGGAAAGCCTCTCTGGTGTGGCCTGGAATTTGTGGCACACGAGAATGTCTGTTCCTGGAGCACTACGGACCTGCACATGGACCTCGTGCTCCGAACTGCCATGGTGGGAGTACCTCCATCACTTAAGGCTTCTGTGCCAATCACAAAAATGTTTCCAAATTTGAGGACTGGCACCACCAGTGCTCTGCATCAGCTTTGCATGGAGCGGGGATAAAGGTAGATTCAGATAATCACAGAGTTGTTTTGATTGGAAGACACCTTCAAGATCATTGAGTCCAACCGTTAAGCCAACACTGTCACTAAACAATGTCCTTAAGAGCCTCATCTACATGTCTTACAAACCCCTTCAGGGATGATGATTCCAGATAGCCCTTGTAAAATTTGGTTTAAAACCAGTATTGCCTACTACTCCCAGAACATGCACTCCAGTGGAGGGGCCACCACCTCCGGGCATATACAAGCCCATAAACTGGGAAAGCAGAGATATTTTTCACAGGATAATCTCTGTATTCATCAGCTTCTTCTCCACACAGTGATGGTAATACAACATATCCTACTTCACATGGATGGTACACCTAGACATTAGTAAAGAATTCGACACTGTTTCCCACAGCATTCTCCTGGAGAAACTGGCTGCTCATGGCTTGGACAGGCAACTCTTCACTAGGTAAAAAAATGGCTGGATGACCAGGCCCAAACAGTGGTGTTGAATAAAGTAAAATCCAGTTGGTGACTGGTCATGAGTGGTGTTCCCCAGGGCTCAGTACTGGGGACAGTTCTGTTTAATATCTTTATCAAGGATCTGATAAGCCCCCTCATGCCAAGAAAGGCCTTGAGGTGCTGGAGCAAGTTGAGAGAAGGGAACGGAGCTGGGGAAGGGGCTGGAGCACAAGTGTGATGGGAGCGGCTGAGGGACCTGGGGGGTTCAGCTGGAGAACAGGAGCTGAGGGGAGACCTTCTGATCTCTGAACTGCCTGAAAGGAGCTTGGAGCCAGGGGGGTTGGGCTCTGCTCCCCAGGAACAAGCGCCAGGAGCAGAGGAAATGGCCTCAAGTTGCACCAGGGGAGGTTGAGGTTGGATGTGGGGAACAATTTCTTCCCCAAAGGGCTGTGGGGCATTGGAACAGGCTGCCCAGGGCAGTGCTGGAGTCACCATCCCTGGAGGAGTTTAAAAGATGCGGAGATGAGGTTCTTAGGGACATGGGTTAGTGCCAATGTTGGGTTAACAAATGGACTCGATGATGTTGAGGTTCTTTTCCAACCAAAATTATTCTATGATTCTATGATTGTATCTGCTGAGACCTTTAATGCTGAAGGATTGTTTAAATGCCAACATAAGGCATATTCAGTTATTCAGATAGATAAATATATCCTTCCTAACACCTGTGGAAATAGCAATTATTTCACCTACTATTTCTTACATACAAAATTTGAGGCAAGCTCATGAGCTGTGCCTGCACTTTCCCAGGCAGTTGATCCATTGTAGGAAAGGATATAATTTACAGGCGTTTCCTGCAGCAGCAGGATTAATACTCAATAAGGAATAACTCTGCCCCATGTGAAAATCTAGGAAAGTATTTCTCGCTGAAGATAGGGGTGTTCATCAAGGGGTCAGAGGTGGAAGGAGTTGTCCAGCTGTCTGGCAGAACCTGAGATGCTGCTTCATTGCCGAGGTGGTGATGGAGAGTATATCTTGTTACAGAGGGAACCCTTTGCCGTGTTACCAGAGGGACAGAGGTGCCTCAGAGGAGTGGATGATGTTCTGGATCTCCTCCACGCACGTAAACCCATGATTCATTTTTCAGTTGCCTGCTGGATTCATTATTACATTTTCCTTTTAAGACTCAAGGATGTTCTCCTTGAAACAAACAGCAGAAGACCTGCCATGCTCACGAGGCATGGATATAAACCCTGCCACCTGATCATGTATTGTGCAATGTTTTAGTTGCTTGAGCTGCATCAGCTGAGAGATGTTAGTGCCTGGATCTGCTTTTCCTTTCTTTTCTGCTGTATATAAAGGGATAAGAGTTGTAATTTTGATGCTACTTAAATCGCCTTCTTACCTATCTCAGCTCCCTTAGTGGCAACGTTCTCATGATTAGAGGGTAGAAAAGCCACATTAACGGGACATATTGGGATTTTCCCTTCTGTCACTTGTCTGAGCTCCAGTGCCATCTCAAGAGTGCATTGCCCAGGCTGGTTTTAAGTTATTTGAGTTTTCCAGCCTTGTCATGGGGAAGTTTTATTTCATAGGCTACAGCATTTCACCAGCCTCACTGCCAAAATTCATGGAGTGAATGAAAATGTGAAATATGATGATCCCTCAGATCCCAAACTCTGGTTTCCAGTGGTCCCTGGTGGGCACATCTTCAGATTTCATATGTCACTTTTACACTAGCTTCACGGAAGCAGAGGAAAGCTAACTGAATGCAAACACCTTAAGCCTGGCAAGATAAAATCCACTCAAGGACAGCGCTGAGCTAAGAAGAGGATGGATTGTGGGTCTGATCCAACTCCCACGCAGCAAATGGAAAGGTTCCCACTGATGTAATCAAAGCTGGATCAGGTCCAAAATGACCGGTGATTAATCATTGCTATTTATTTGTTAGCACCAGCAACTGATTTGAAAATTTACAGGATATAAATATAAGACAGATCCTGGCCCAAAGAGTTCAGCAGCCAAGCTTTCTGGTTTTACAACAAGAGGCGCTCTGGGAAGCCCACATCAGGTATTCATTTAGCGTGATTTCATTCTATCCTTCCACACTTACGTGTTGCTGGGACAGAGAGGGCATTTAACTGATGAAGGGTTAGTATTGTTGAGTCTTCTGGAGGAAGCTTAATGTGCAGAAGGGAGTTGGATTAAGTGGGAGGACATGGAACATGGGGAGGGCGAGATCATTGGATGAGCAGCAGAAGATATGGGGAGCTCCCAGAGCTCCAGGCCAACAAGTCTCAGAGACAGGGAGGACAGTGGGCGACACAGTGGTGGTGGAGAAGTCCACCAAAGGCTCAAAGTTTGGATCAGTAAATATACGAAAGGAGCAGAGAGCTGAAGCTGCAAGACAGGAGGAGGTCATTTAAGGACAGTGGCTGTAAAGGAGTGGTTGGAGACGGTTCTCAGAGCAAAATTAGGAAAGCACACACACGTATGCATGCACATGCATGACAAGCATGCCCCTCAATCATTTTCTTGAGAGCTTCCCTCCTACTCAGCTCTCTAGCTGACATATCTTCTCTGCCCAAGGCAGCAGCAATCCCCTCCAGCAATATCATAATGACAACGTTGAAAGTTAATGAAGGTGCAGACGGAGACAGTGGCAAACGCTGGGTTGCAGGATGCCTTCAGTGCTTGCCCTGGACCCAGCAGAAAGAGATTCAGATCTGAGCCTCTGGGAATGGTGACAACACCCAACTACCCAGAGACAAAGACATTCGGCTGCCGTCAGAGAAAAATTGGTATGACTCTCCTGACATGCTGATTGACATGGGACCATCGGGTCTGGAAGGGTGTGGAGCACAAGTGTGATGGGAACAGCTGAGGGACCTGGGGGGTTCAGCTGGAGAACAGGAGCTGAGGGGAGACCTTCTGATCTCTGAACTGCCTGAAAGGAGCTTGGAGCCAGGGGGGGTCGGGCTCTGCTCCCCAGGAACAAGCGCCAGGAGCAGAGGAAATGGCCTTAAGTTGCACCAGGGGAGGTTGAGGTTGGATCTGGGGAACAATTTCTTGCCCAAAGTGCTATTGGGCATTGGACCAGGCTCCCCAGGGCAGTGGTGGAGCCACCATCAGCCACATGTTTTAGTGCCAGTGTTGGGTTAATGGTTGGACCTGATGATCTTAGAGGTCTTTTCCAACCAAAACGATTTTGTGATTCTTTCTTTTTCCACCAGCTGGAGGTTCCTTTGGGGTCTCCATAATGGTATTTGCTGCTGCTCTTCATGGGTAGATGGATCATGTATCCCTTAATACCCAGAGGACCATCGGCTGAGCTGCTCATTACTTCAAGTCTATGCTTCATGAAAGCCATGATAGGAAAAAGGTCTGTGTGTCCCTCGTTAAGAGTAGCTGGTGATTTAGGCTCTGACTTTCAGTGCAGTCCATGATAAAGTTCCCATTGACCCCAGCGAGAGCTTAATTAGGGCTTTAAATCCACACCTGGCAAATATCATCTGAACTGCTGTATCTTCTTTTTTTTTATTATATTTTTTTTTACTCATTTCACAGATTTGCAGTCCCAAGCACTCAGGAGGAACAGCAGCCGATGCCCACGTGCTCTCAGGACTGACTCCTCTTTCATACACTCACTAAACTATGTAACATTTATACAATCCAGCAGGCTCTGTCTCATAACTCCAGGCGATTCTGAAATAAAAGGAGATAGCATCGGTATCATAAACCCAACCTCACATCGTCTGCTTTCATGCTTCAGCTACTCGAATGTTTATAGATCACATATCCCGACCACTTCAGTTCAGCTTGCAACTGGTTTTCAAGTCTGCAGGCTCCAGGAAAAGACATAATGGGCTGTTCAACTGGAATTAAGGAAAATAAAACCCCTTTATGTTCACTCACATGTATTCATTTTACTGCCCTGGTCATTCTATATTTGTCAAGTGTCTTTTGAGGTTTATTTGAACTATTTTTACATACAAATTTTCTTGGAAGTTTACCTTTAATTCTTAAAAACTCTCCTAAGAACCCACACTGGAAATGTCAAGGTGACATGTAATGTTTGAGGATTTGGAAGGGACGTGTTTCAAGGCAGTTTTATGTGATGTACTAGTAAAAAAAAAAAATAAAAATAATATTAAAAAATATATATATATATATATTTGAAGAGCCCTGTAGTAATTAAAAGAAACCTAAAATCATCTTCCATTGCATTTGGCACTTTTTAACCTATGCATTTCCAGAAGCAGCTATAAATGAATACAATGTGCACCTCTCCGAGGTCGATGTTATGTCTCTTTTGGGGCTGGCAGACATGAGCGGGGTGCAGGAGCAGGGAAGGACCTGGAGGTGATCCTGACAGCTGCAGGTTGTGCCCCATTGCCCTTCTCCTTCCCTGGTGCATTTGGAGGTCAAAGTTGATCACAGAATCACAGAACAGTTGGGGTTGAAGGGACCTCTGGAGATCATCCAGTCCAACCCATCTGCTAACGCAGGGTCACCAGAGCAGATCACACAGGAAGGTGTCCAGGCGGGTTTTGAATGTCTCCAGAGAAGGAGACTCCACAACCTCTCTGGGCAGCCTGTTCCAGGCTCTGGCACCTCAAAGGAAAGAAGTTTCTCCTCATATTCAGATGGAACCTCCTGTGTTTCAGTCTGTGCCCGTTGACCCTCATCCTGTCATTGGGCACCACTGAAAAGATTCTGGTCCATCCCCTTGGTGGCCCCTTCCCAGTCCTTTTCCCATATCTCCCTTGTGATGGGCAGCTGCTCTACCCCTGCAGCACCCCTTTCAGCCCCATCTTACCTCCAGGCATGAGTGGTGTGGATCCACCCAAAAATAAAGCATGATTCACCCAGGAGACATCAGTCCAGGAGTCCTACCTGGCAGCACTCTGCATTAGAGCCATATTGCCTATTTTCTGCCTGCTCTCTGTGGAAACCAGTGAGAAAACCTGTTTGCTCCCATTTGCACAGGGATGATGCATGCAAGACCTAAAGAGACTGGCATGGTTCACTGGGCCACAGCGTTCTCCTACCAAACAAGATGATTAAAATCAACTGTTGATACCAGCAACCATTTCACTTACGCTATTGAACTTCAGATGCTCTGATCCAGAGCAGACAGGACTCTGCACACCCAGGCAGGTTCCTTGTTGTCTTTTCAGGAGACTTTAATTGCAAGGACTTTGATCCAATGCCAAGTGCTGTACCCAAAAATGGATCAAAACTCAATTTATCTTGATTTAACTGTTGGGACATAGGTGTGGTTTGTTTGGAGAAGCTTTTGCATAGAGATTGAAGAGGGCTGGTATTTGACACCAAACACAGCTCTTAGGCGCATGGTTAAGCTTTCAAGAATGGCCCTTTATTTTGAAAAGTCTCCAGCATTGTCCTGTATCTTCTGTATGGTTGGACTTGATGATCTTAAGGGTCCTTTCCAACTTAAATGATTCTATGATTCTGTCTGGTGACAGTAGATCTGGGCAGGATTTTGGGCAATTCTGCAGAGAGCAGTGTGGAGCTTGTAAACTCCTGCTATTTTTAAATCCACAAATACAATAAACACACACAGCTTTGGGGAATAATTGACCTCTCATGGTCTCAGAGTCTGATCACCTTATTTCCTGAGGGAAATATTTATGCTGGGGCATCTTAAGCTCTACTGCAAAATGTCTAATGTGGTCAGCCTGAGCAAAAGCTGTGCTGTTAGTATTTCTTATAAATGTCAGTATGAAGGTAACTCTTCTCAAGAATCAAAATCTCCTCTCCTCTTCAGAAGACTGGGTGCAGAAGAAAAACCCAAATTGGGACTCTCCCAAATACACATTTGACGGCCATGTGAGGGCAACAACTTTATTAGCCACTAGAGAATCCACACTGGGAAGTCCTTCAGGTAATGCTGTTCATGAGTTTCCCACTCAGATGACTTGTTTTCTTTGGTTGCTCTCCTCTGTTGTCTGATGCTAGGAGGTGATGCCACCGCTTCCTTCGTTAAAGGACGGTAATTATCAGCTGCATTGCCCAAAGATCAACAAAACTTAAAAAAAACACCCCATAGAAGTTCCCTAAATAGTCTGTTTTATAGACAGGGAAACTGAGGCTTATGAATTGAACAGCAAAGCCCATGAGAACATCCCGACTGATTTTGTCCCAGAAGGATGAGAGAGGGGCTACTAATGGGGCGTTCTCAAACCTGCAAGAAGTTTTCCCGTGTGTTGTATTCACACCGTGGATAGGAGCATTTCCAGCACTCTGATCGGTGTGTGTTCCCCTTGCTTGCAGTGAACAGCTTCTCGGTTCACATGGGGGTGACTGCTGCCTGTTAGCACACATGGTGCTGGAAAAGGTGCTGAAAAAGAATCTACTTAGCCATTTCTGGTTCCATTTATTGGGTAATTTGCAGAGAAAATTATTTCATTCCTGGTATTCAATGCTCTCATTCAAACTTTTTGTTTCCTCTGCATCTTCTTTTTTTTTTCAGGTACAGAAGAAATAAACTTCCACAAACAAACATATGAATGTTTAGTGTTCAATGCAAAGATTATTTTATATTGCAAGGAGACTCTTTTGTTCAGAAAGCCACCAGTCTGTAGCTCTTCAATGCAGGGGCTGTCTTTAATTCTGTGTCTTATATGGTAACAGCTGCCCAGTCCATATTAAAACAGCACTTTTTTACAAGTGTTGCATTAGGTATAGGTCTGACCAGTGGCTCCTTTGTAAAACCCAGCTCTGGCTGAATAAGAGCTGAAATGTGTAGTCAGTGTATGAGTGCCTATCTGTGTGTGTGTAGCAGGAGGGGAGAAAAAATGCCAGGATGGGTGTTGCTGATTCATTCAAAGCACAGACGTCTAATTCAGTACTGATGTCTCACCTCCCTTATGAAGTTAAAAGTTGGTTTCTCTGCTACGACAGCTGGAGAAGAAGTGGAAAATAACAAGTACAGAATGTAAAAAATAAGGTACTACAGGCATTGTAAATGTGGTAGTTAAAGTATATGAGATATCAAAGGGAGCCTCCAACCTTGCCAAGGAATTTTGTCCTTTCATTGCTGTGCAGATAAATGGCTTTTAAACCATTCACATTGGTGTTGAATGTCTAGAATTCAGAGTTAATCTGAACAGAACCAAATTTTATAGTAGGCACCAGAGCAGGTTTGTTTTCCAATGTCTTTTCCAGGGACCTGCCGCTCCAGACTGCACAGGATAAATGGGGGAAGACTCTGGAAACAGTTCTGTAGCCCCCTCGGTCAGACGCCGGCGGGAGAAGCACACCGAGATTGAGTTACATCAAGTCACTAAATGCAAGAATCCTTCGCATCTCTCTTCTGCATGAAGTCTGGATAAATCAGAGGCAAATACTCTTTGATCAACAGCTCAGGAGGGGTTCAAACCCACCTGGATGGAGGAGATGAGGTGGGAAGCTGAGACTGGTGTCCAGCTCAGATGGTCTCACCGAGGTCCTTCATCATGGAGGGGAAGGACCAGAGAGGGGAAGGGTGGCTTCAGTGGTGACTGTGGAGATCAGAGAATGATACCTTGATTGAGATGTGTTACAACAACATCTCTGCTTCTGTTCAACTCATCTTCCATCCCCTGCGCTCCCTGGAAATTATTTATGGCACCTTTTTACCCCTTGCAGATGGCACCCTGCACTAAACTTTACTGAGGAATTCGGATTTGTTGGCTGCAGTACAAAGTGGGGGAAATGTCATAATAAAACAGCAGTCTGTCAGAGTAAACTGCCTGTGATGTCTTTACAGGAAAATAAACTGCATTGCTGTAGGGCTCATCAGTGTCTGTGATACAGGCATCTGGAACACATAGGTTCTTCCACAAAATGCATCTCAATATTTCTTAGAGAAAGGTGAATTGATCATTCTCATATTTATGCTGGTGTTATTCTTTGTTCCAGCTTTTGCTCAGAGTGTTATGGGGTTGTTTGTTTGGTGTTTTTGTTTGTTTGTTTGTTTTGCTTCGTGATGTTGGAAAAGTATCATCTGAGTTCTTTCCTGGTGTTTCCCTCCTGAGAAAGGAGGAGTGGGAATGTCACAACAGAGCATGTTTCCATGGTCTCAGTCTTCACTTCATTGGCTGAAGAACTCCAAATGAGGGGACCAAGCTGGGTCAGAGGACCACTTTCCTTTCCCGTGTCCCAATCCCTTTCATGGGCTATACACCATCCACGCACCGAGGCTGCCAGGGCACGTGTGCGCTTGGTGGTGAGCGCAGCAGAAGAATGGTTGAGACAGAGAACCTAGGAACAGGGCAGCTCCCAACCTGTCCTTCCTATCTTACTCACCTGGAGCACTGGGTGCAGTTCTGGGCACCATAATATAAAAAAGATATAAAGCTATGGGAGAGTGTCCAGAAGAGGCTACAAAGTTGGTGAAGGGTTTGGAGAGGAAGGTGTATGAGGAACGGCTGAAGTCAGTTTGTTCATCTTGGAGAAGAGGAGATTGAGAGCTCATGGTGGCTACAGCTTCCTCACAAGGGGAGGATGAGGGGCAGGTGCTGATCTCTTCTCTTTGGTGACCAGTGACAGAACCCAAGGGAATGGCAGGAAGACGTGCCAGGGGAGGTTCAGGTTGGACATGAGGAAAAGGTTCTTCACCCAGAGGGTGCTGGACACTGGAACAGGCTCCCCAGGGAGGTGTCACGGCCCCAAGCCTGACAGTGTTCAAGAAGAGACTGGACGTCCTCAGACACACGGTGTGAACTGTGGGGTTGTCCTGTGCAGGGACAGGAGTTGGACTTGATGATCCTTGTGGGTCCCTTCCAACTCAGGACATTGTATGATTCTGTCTATTGGTTCACAGCTACCACAAAAGCATCCCAGTCCATACCTTAACAGGGAACAAGGGAGGACACTTCAGCTTGACATTTCTCCAAGCCACTGGGAAGGTCACTTGGCTGCCCCTCCAACAGTGAATCATATGTCCTAGGCCATGCTGAGAGGAAAAGAGAGCCTTACAGAAGTTCATCTGAGAGGTGCCAAGTGGCATCAAAAAGACACAAATCTCAGACCTTTCTCAACATGCATTTAGGGATCCTCGTTCCATTTCCTCGGCTTCTGGGATTTTGTTGTGTAGGTGATCACATCGTGCTGATTTAAAGGGGGGTTACCTGGTCAGTAAGATATACAGAGGAGATGGGTTCCAAGCAAAACCTTGCATTTGCCTAGACCCTAGCAAACTCTGGAGCAGCTGAAGACCAAGTTCAGATCATGTGTCCCACCAGCCTTGGTGATTCTGGAATAAGTAAGGACACAGGGACATTTACCACTGTGCCAGTATTGTCACTAGACTCAGACATGACCCTTCAGGTTATCTTTGCAAGTCCAAGTCCCAAGGAGCAGAAAATCAGTCTATCATAGCTGCAGTTCAGCAGTCCAGGGTGGCTATTTTCCTTGTCTTGGTCTCTTTCCCAGAAGACAGGGATCTCACCTGTTTGGCAGGTTGAGCAGAGACAGAAAGGGTGGTTGGGTCACAGCTAGCCAGATTAGGCATAAATCACATTTTTAGAGCAGCAGAGAGATCTTGCAGGCTTACAGGAAGATGGACCATGGGGTTCCCCATCATGGAATATTTCTTCATCTGCAAAGTGTCTGCTGGTGCCTCACACTCTGCCTTGCTGCCCTGGTCCAAGTGCTACCAATCCCTTGGTTGAAAGACTGTTCTTGGGGGATATTTCTCCACTGTTCCCTTGGAATCATGGGTGCACAGGGTGGGAACCTGCTGCCTCACCAAGCAGAGCTCCCTATTGTCACAGCCACAGCTAAACCCATTTGTCATCTGAGCAAGGTCTGTTTTCACAGTGCCTGGAATCCTGTTCCAGGATTTTGCTGATGTGATGCTTAGGAAAGTTCATCTAATTTCCAGACTAAATTTACTCTGGGCCAATTAAAACCTACTTGTTCTTGTGCCAACATTTTTTTCTTTCACTCCAGTGTTTCTTTTTGCTTCCAGCTATTTTTACCTTTCATGTGTAACAGCACTCATTTCCCCTCTCGGTTGCTGTTGTGCTGAGCTAAAAAAGCCAAGCTCTGCAGCCTCCCCTCAGACAACAAGTTCTTCATCCTCCCATCCATGTCCTGGCACTTCCCTGCACCTGCGCGGTCTGAATGACTCATTCATGGACATGACCAACCAGTCATGGAGGTGACGTGCTCTTACCAATGAATGCCTCACAATTTTCCAAGCAGTAACTACAAAGACACACAAAATGTGGTTCCTGAAGGTAAATTAGACACATGTATAACATTCACCTTTCCTCTTACTCTTCCCTTGAACGAGGAAGAGATTTCTTTTGTCCTTGTCCTGATCATAGAATCATAGAATCAATTGGGCTGGAAAAGACCCTCAAGATCAAGTCCAACCATCAGCCCTATCCTGGCACTAACCCAAGTCCCTAAGAACCTCATCTACATCTACATGTCTGTTCAACTCCTCCAGGGATGGTGACTCCAGCACTGCCCTGGGCAGCCTGTTGCAATGCCCGACAGCCCTTTCTAGGAAGAAATTGTTCCCAAGATCCAACCTCAACCTCCCCTGGCGCAACCTCAGGCCATTTCCTCTGGTCCTGGCGCTTGTTCCTTGGGAGCAGAGCCCGATCTCCCCTGGCTCCAACCTCCTGTCATGCAGCTGTAGAGAGCAAGAAGGTCTCCCCTCAGCTCCTGTTGTCCAGGCTGAACAACCCCAAAGTCATCCAAGTGCAGGAGAATACAAAGCATCACTTGAGCAGCACTAGCTGCAGATCTGGTGATTTGTGGCCTCAGGGTCCAGCTGGCAAATAACAGCTATCCATCCCATGTCACAGCATTTTTCACCTTCCTTTTGCAGACGTCTCTTGGGTTCAGGGCAGGAGACAAAGGCACGCTGGAAGAAAAGTGCTTTGAAGTTGATTCTGTATTTTGCAGAGCCAAAAAGAAAAGAAATGAACCCCACTAGAAATCAGTTCTAGCAGGAGAGGACAACCAGCTAAATCCTAAGTTTTTTCTGCTTAGTAATGTCCTCCTCTCTTCTCTTCTCTTCTCTTCTCTTCTCTTCTCTTCTCTTCTCTTCTCTTCTCTTCTCTTCTCTTCTCTTCTCTTCTCTTCTCTTCTCTTCTCTTCTCTTCTCTTCTCTTCTCTTCTCTTCTCTTCTTCTCTTCTCTTCTTCTCTCTCTCTTCTCCTCTCCTCTCTTCTTCTCTTCTCTTCTCTTCTCTTCTCTTCTCTTCTCTTCTCTTCTCTTCTCTTCTCTTCTCTTCTCTTCTCTTCTCTTCTCTTCTCTTCTCTTCTCTTCTCTTCTCTTCTCTTCTCTTCTCTTCTCTTCTCTTCTCTTCTCTTCTCTTCTCTCTTCCCTCTTCTCTTCTCTTCTCTTCTCTTCTCTTCTCTTCTCTTCTCTTCTCTTCTCTTCTCTTCTCTTCTCTTCTCTTCTCTTCTCTTCTCTTCTCTTCTCTTCTCTTCTCTTCTCTTCTCTTCTCTTCTCTTCTCTTCTCTTCTCTTCTCTTCTCTTCTCTTCTCTTCTCTTCTCTTCTCTTCTCTTCTCTTCTCTTCTCTTCTCTCTTCTTCTCCTCTCCTCTCCTCTCCTCTCCTCTCCTCTCCTCTCCTCTCCTCTCCTCTCCTCTCCTCTCCTCTCCTCTCCTCTTCTCCTCTTCCTCTCCACCCTTTTCCCCTTTTCCTTCCCTTCCTTTCTCTTTTCCTTTTCTCCCTAGAAAGGTCGTAAAACTTTCAGTCTTTCAAAGGCAAGATTAAGGAATTGGAAAATAAATGTCATATCTAGAATGGATACACTAGAAGAACAAGCAGGTTATTGTTATTTTACACATAATTAATAGGTTGA
Source organism: Streptopelia decaocto (assembly GCF_964273445.1). Taxonomy (NCBI): domain Eukaryota; kingdom Metazoa; phylum Chordata; class Aves; order Columbiformes; family Columbidae; genus Streptopelia; species Streptopelia decaocto. The sequence goes on along the minus strand of NC_138663.1, from coordinate 209,124,228 downwards.
TCATGACATACCACAGCGATGTTGCCATCAGCATCCAGAACTGCACCTTGTTAAACTTGTACTCAAACCCTGTTTCTTGATGGGAAGCAAGAAGCCAATCAGGCTCTGCACATATCTCATCTATGGGATGAATTTCACTTAATTAATGAACTAAACCACATACGCTGCTTGGATGATGGTGCCACTAATGGTGAATCACTGGCCGAGGAATGTAGGCCAGTATTTTTAATATGGCTTGGGTTTTCACAGGTGATAAGTGTCAGCACCACCTCCTAGAGACATCACTGCAAGCTTGGAAATCATCTTCCCTATTACTGTAAATGCTCAAATAACAGACACATCTCTGGATTTCACCTTTCAAAATCGTGGTGAAATCATTATTTTCATCTCTTAAAAAAATTATGATAATATGTTATTAGGTATCGGCCAGGGAATGCAGTCAGACAAATGCAATACTAAAGTGTTGCCAATTCTTGTGATTTTATCTGGACCTTTATTACATGTTTTTAAAACCCCAGACTTCAGAGTCAGGGGATTAGATACAAATCTCAGATTTCTCTTCTTTGTTTTTCCTTTTAATAAAAGGAAGGAAAGAAAGCTTGAAAACTTTTTGTAAGTATATTCTATTGATTCAAAAAACATGAAAAACTGGCTGTCAAAAATAATTAAAAAATGTAAATGAAAATTGGAAACTGTTAAAGATTATTTAACTGTATATATATATACCAAAAACACAGGCCTACAGCTCAAAGAGAAGAGTAAACTAGGTTTTTAAAAAGCTGTTTTACAAGGGAAGTGAATGTATCTATGCAAAGAGTAATAAAACTCCAATATGTAATAACTGGGGAAGCTTAAAAGCAAAAATTAGAAACTAGAAATTGTTAAGATTGCTAGGGAAGAGAAACAGTCCAAGGAAAGGACAGAAGGAGAGCAAAGATGGGACATCTAGTAGGAGGTTTTGATACACCAAAACCAAAGAATCCTAAGTCTAATATTGGTTTATGGACAGATATGGATGATTGTGTAAGGACAGGACAGATCTGTTAACAATAGTTCAGAAATGGTAAATGTCTTTATGAAACATTTGTATCCCAGTTTGGGGGGAAATACAGATATATTACATTATGATGATTAAATATACTTTCCACTACAGTAGAAAAAAGCATGCAAAAGAGTAGCTAGTAAAATCAGATATTTGCATATTACGTATCTGTATAACTGGCATCCAGAGTTGCAAAAGAACTAACCAAGGACCAACATGTGTTGTTGATTTTGAGAAAAAACTTGCATCTGGGAATGGAAAAAGTCCTTCTGGAACAGAGAAACAAAATAACCTGGTAACTTTGTGCTATGAGCCTAACACCAGTCATGGAAAAAATGGTAGATGTAACATCACTGAAAAGAGAATGCTCGTCCACACAGAAAATAGATCACATCAAGCCAATCTCACCTGAGTTTTGATAGGCAAAAATGACAGCATTGATGTAGCGTATTTCTGCAGGTATCGTGTGAATTACACCACAAATTTTCTCTTATGAAATTGGAACAACTGGGTAATCAACATTATATACATTTAAAGGGATAAAAGTGTCAGACAGGTCTAAAATGGGTGTATAAAAACTTATGCGCATCTTTGACCCCACACATTTCACCTCTATACTCTAAGTGGATTTGTCTGTAGCTTTACATTATTTAACGTTTTTATAAATGGCTAAGAAAAAACATGAAAATTGTCATGGATAAACATAGCAGATGACACTGTTATTGGCAAAAACAATAAAAATCAAGACAGATTGCTAAGAGAAGGCAACTCACTGTGGTTGGTATGCTGAGCACAAGCAAACTAATGGTACTTTCACATGATTGAATATAAAACCTTGGTATTAGAAATTACACACATGGGGGTGGGAGACATGACTGACTCTTTGGAAGTCAGTAGTTCCAGCAGGGACATGTAGGTCATGGTGGATATTGGATGAACTTGAGGGTATAAGTGGTCTTGTGAACCTCAAGTTACAAATAGGAGAAAGAGACACATAAAGTGACACATAAAGACCTATGGGGAGAGGCTGAGGGAGCTGGGGTTGTTTAGTCTGGAGAAGAGGAGGCTTAGAGGTGAGCTCAGCACTCTCTAGAACTACCTGAAGGGCAGTTCTAGCCAGGTGGGGATTGGGCTCTTCTCCCAGGCATCAGCAATAGGACAAGAGGGCATGGGCTTCAACTCTGCCAGGGGAAATTGAGGCTGGAGATTAGAAAGCAATTCTGTGCAGAGAGAGTGGTCAGGCATTGGAATGGCTGCCCAGGGAGGTGCTGGACTCACCGGCCCTGGAGGTTTTTCAACTGAGATTGGACATGGCACTCAGTGCCATGATCTAGTCAATGGACTGGAGCTGGACCAAGGGTTGGACTGGATGATCTCTGAGGTCTTTTCCAACCCAGTCGATTCTGTGATTCTCTGATTCTGTGATGGAAGTCAAAGCAGAGCTTGCAAATCTGGAAAGGGATAATAGAAGGGGAAAAGGAATGACTGCAAAAATGGGAAAATGTGCTGAGAGAACCAAAGTCTCTTTAGCTTGAAGAAGATTGAAAGTCAGTTCCAGTGAAGACAGTTGGATGTGTTTCAACAGAAATGGTTCAGAAAGAGCAATGTCCTTGAAGCAGGAATCAGTTCAGAAAAGCCTGACAGTACATGTCTTGCGGGAGATCAAAACCCAGATAACTGTATCAGTCCCTTCTGGGCTTGAAATGCATTCTTTGCATCAGGAACAATTAACAGCAGTTTTACTCTGAACACAGTGTCAATCTTGTGATTCTGATGCAGAAGAAAGGCTCACCACCATCTTATCTATGGATGCTGGAAACCTGAAATTGAGGTACTACCCTCTCATTTGGAAGCCAACTCTAAAAAAGTATCCAAAAAGACCTGGTCCCCAGGAAGCTTGGGGTGGTCCTGGGGGAGGACTGGGTTCCTCACTCCCAGTCCATAGCATCCCATGTCCCAACGTGCTGGTGAGATGGAAACGTGGTGGCTTCCTTCAGCAGACAGCTGAGGTCATTCCAGCAATTCTTGGTGGGGTTTATTTCTCTGGCACCACCCCCTAAATGTTCACAGCCTTATTCCTGCTTTTCTTACAATGCTGATGTCAGTACAAAGACCTGTTCTTTCCCACAGCTCTTTCCTGGAAGGAATATGAATTTCAGGTGGTGAAACAACCTATTTCAAAATAAGGTGGGTTTCTCGGGGTTGGGGAACCTGCCTGGACTCCCTGTAGTGGCTCCTCATGAACCTTATGGGGCTGTTCTTCCACTTGGCAGTAGTGCTGTTCTCTTGGTTTTCCATGGTCCAGGTCCCAAACAGCACCTGCCATCCCTGAAAGGTTCAAAAAAAGAAATACTTTAAAGAATCTGAGCAAAGCTGAAAATCTGACCCAGGTCTGGCTTCAATTACCCAGCTAACATTGCTTTAAACTCCTTTCTCAACTATCTGTACAAAATATAGCACAGGACTGTGTGTCCTCCAACATCTCTTTCGCTGCCTCAGCACCTCCCAATGCAGAACTTGCTTCCATTGTTGGGATAATGAAGCGTAAAACCTTAGGCAAGGCTTAGTGCTTCTGGGAAACTGGGGTGGAGAAGGTTGTGTAAAAGTCTATAAAACCCTTATGCTTCAGCAAACCTTACATCTCTGTGGAATGGCAGATGTGGGTTGGGGCTGGAGAGCTGGAAATCAGGGAGTGCTGTAAAGACGATGCTGAATTGGGTGTTTTATGGTGCTGGTGACAGATTATGGGGTGCAACCACCTAGTTGCAGTCTGGGTGCTCTGAGACACCATGGTGAGGAGGGGAGGAGAACAGCTGGAGAATAGGCAAGAGGTAAAAAGCAAAGGGTCACAGTTGCAAATAGCCTGGATTAGGTCCCTACAAAAAGGTGCTTAGCCCCTATTGATATTTTTTTGTTTCTACCTGTCCCAATCAGTGCCTGTGCATCTCGGTGCTTTGCTTAAACCAACCCTTTGGGAGGCTCTTGTGTACCAATGTGCCACCAGGGATGCTGCAACAGGGGGGAAGAACACAAGGGAAGAGCCAGCCAGCTGAAGCTCCCTGAAAACATCATCAAGAGCTATAAAGCAGGGAATTAAAAATCAGGCAAGAGGCCAATTGAATGGCTTTCAAGTACTATCCCTTTCTCCCACCTTTCACTTGACTGTCCTGATGTAAGTTCTTCTGGGAAGGGTTTGTCTTTGGTCCGATGATACCGCCCTTCACACCCATTTGTGCCCTAGCTGGTAGTGTAATAAGCCTCCTTAGCAATAAAAAGCAGGTAAAGGGGATTTGTAAAACACACGGCACCAGGGATTTGAAACTGCAGAATACCTGCCTCTCGGCTTGGCAGCCCTTCTGCAGCTCTGTTCTCCATCTGCGTGGAGAATAAAGGCTCCAGGGAAAATAAAAGCCCAGCTCATGCACTAAAGCAGCAGGGCTTATTGGAGAGAAAGAGAGAAATCACAGCTCCACGGGAAGCAGTGGCAAAATTCTTGTTGCCTTCAGCGGGGCTGGGACTTTGCCTAACGCTTTTCATTGAGGTTTTGCATATGGTTCCTACTGTTTTCCCAGTGGGACACAGATCTTTTGGGGTGAAAGAGCTTGTCAGTGGTCCTGCACCAAAAAGGAAGAAGAGGAATGAAATTCAGTACAGGGAGTTCTGATGGAGCTCGCTTGAATTCCTCCAAGGGGAGGAAAAGGTTTTATCCTATTCCCAGGCATATGGCAACATAGCGGAGACCTTTCTGCTTGCTATATCACACGGCTAATAAAAGTCCTGTGCTTCACACTCAGCAGATGGTTTTGTGGCTGATGCATGAACCAGAATGAGATCCTGTTCCCTCTCCCTGCAGCTTTCCTGGCTCTGCAGTGCTAGAAAGAGCAAAGGTCGCCTGCAAGCGACTGTATATGTTGATAATATAGCGGCACAGGGCTGTTAAACTGTGACAGCTTGAATGAGGGATCATCGAGGAGTGGGGGGAAGAGAGGGAGAAGAGTGAGATTTCAAACGCTGCGTTGAGAGACACCACAGAATCTTTCATCAGAAAGGGGAAGGTATTTTAAAGGCTGCCTCTGCTGAGTGAGGCTTTGCAGGACGGCAGCAATGTAGCAAGCTCCAAGGTTGACCTTCTCCAACTGGCCTTCTCCTGCACCAAAAATATTCCCAGATTGAGCATGGACCCCCATGCAGCAAATTGCACCTTCGTGATAATGGGTTTGCCTTTCTCAGTTGCCTTTCACAGGCTGCGTGGCAGCACCAATAGATACTTCACTGATGGGCTGAAACCCCTTGAGTCATAGGATCATAGACTCATAGAACCATTTAGGTTGGAAAAGACCCTCAAGATCATTGAGTCCAACCGTTAACCCAACACTGGCACTAACCCATAGCCCTAAGAACCTCACCTATGTGTCTGTTCAACCCCTCCAGGGATGGTGACTCCACCACTGCCCTGGGCAGCCTGTTCCAATGCCTGACAGCTCTTTCCAGGAAGAAATTTCTCTTCATATCCAATCTCAACCTCCCTTGGTACAGCTTGAGGCCATTTCCTCTCATCCTGTCACTTGTTCCTTGGGAGCAGAGCCCGACCCCCCCCTTCATGGTCCATTCGGTGATGGACTCGTGATGGTTCTTTTGCCTTGATCTCGAAGTGCAAAATTAAGGCAACCAAAATGCCAAGGGGTTATAATTCAATCAAGCAGTGTTACTTTATTAGTTTGCCCATAAAGCGGCATGCGATAGAGAGAGAGAGTAAGAAAAATAAAAGGGAAAAGAAACGGGGAAAAGTAAAAGTAAAGATGAGAAATGAGGTTGTGTTTATCACAAGTCGAGTTCCAGAAGCTCCCTCTGGTCTCCGGTCCCATAGAGCCCTGCCGGTCCCCTGTCGTGGTTCAGGATCCTCTGGCGAGAAGATCTTCAACTGTGTCCATTCGGGCGTGATGGCGATGTTCAGGCAAATACTGCTCCATTTTCGGACCGACTCTCACACCCCCCTGTCTCCAAGCTCCTTTCAGGCAGTTCAGAGATCAGAAGGTCTCCCCTCAGCTCCTGTTCTCCAGCTGAACCCCCCAGGTCCCTCAGCCACTCCTCATAAGACTACTACTATCTTCACCAAGCATATTTTACATACTATAGTTTGGACACAAACTATACTCAGAGTCAGACTTGTAAATGTGTTTGGAAAACTTTTCATGGAGATACATCCAGAGCAGAAGGAAGGTTTTTGTGGCACCTTGGACCAGGATTGCATAGTGCAGAAATATACCAGAAATTACCATCTCTCATTGGCATAAATCTGTCATATCTCTCCATTTCTTATACAGGAGAATGAGGTAATATCCAAAGCAACAAATTCAAGGCTTTCTTCCTAAGAAAAGATGAGCATGAAAATACAAAAAAGTATAAACAGTGCAGTGATGATTTACTGAGTCTGCAGTTTCAGGTTTGAGAGGTACCAGCTCACATGTGGGTATTGACCCTGTGAATGCTCTCCAGGACTTTGCTATTCACCTGTGATATCTGTGTGTGGCAGAAAAATGTAAGAATTCATCGGGCCTTGCAGAAAACCTGGGGAAAAGGACAAGGAAGAACCCTCTAAGATGCTGAACCCCTCCCTGCTGCCTCCCTCCTCATTACTACACCGTGCACTCTAATAAATAGCAAACAGCTGCTGGGGCTCATTCCTTGCTGGTATATAATGGCAAGAAGTGTCCAAATGGAGCTTAAAAAAAAAAAATCCTCTAATAACAGCATACCTTCCCGAAACTGCTTCCAGCGTAACCATTCCACACAAATCATCCCATAAACACTTCTGAAGCTCCCAGTAAAGCGTGCATGGCCTCTGCTGATGTTATTAGAGGACTCCTCAGGAGTAAATTGAGAGCAGGTGGCCACTGCCCGGTGCCAGCGTCCCCCTCCTCCTCTCCTCTCCTCTCCTCTCCTCTCCTCTCCTCTCCTCTCCTCTCCTCTCCTCTCCTCTCCTCTCCTCTCCTCTCCTCTCCTCTCCTCTCCTCTCCTCTCCTCTCCTCTCCTCTCCTCTCCTCTCCTCTCCTCTCCTCTCCTCTCCTCTCCTCTCCTCCTCTCCCTCCTCGTCCTCTGCCCAGCACTGCTTGTGAAATGACCCAGCCTCCCTGCCAGGATGGGGAAGCCCTTGCAAGCCCCCAGCCCTGGCCATGGAGGGTGATTCTTCCCTGGGTTTCAGCAGGTATCGCTGTACCACACAGGGCATTTGTAGGGGCAAGAGAACACCCAACAGAGGGAAAGGGGTAAATTCTACCCTCCCTCTGCCACTAATGCTTACAGAAAGACCCATGCTGACTCCACCCAACATCTGACCCTCATGTGCTCCTGTGCATGATCATAGAACTATAGAATAGTGTGGGTTGGAAGGGACTTTCAAGGCTCCCCAGTGCCACCCCTGCCATGAGCAGGGACATCTTCACCAGCTCAGGTTGCTCAGAGCCCCGTCCAGCCTGGCCTGGGATGTCTCCAGGGATGGTTCATCCACCACCTCTCTGGCCAACCTGGGTCAGGCTCTCACCACCCTAGGAGAAACAATTTTTTCCTTGTATCTGGCCTGATTCTCCTCTCCTTTAGTTTAAAACCATCACCCCTTGTCCTGTCGCAACAGACCCTGCTCAAAAGTCTGTACCCATCTTATCAGCCCATTTTAAGTTTGGAAAGGCTGCATTAACCTGTCCCCAGAGCTTCTCTTCTCCAGGCTGAACACCCCAACTCCCTCAGCCTTTCCCCATGATGTGCTTCAAGAAGAAACTTGAGCATGGGCTGCCATAAGCACAGGGCAGATGCCACTAGGATGGATGCCTGAAATTAAAAGAAAAAAATTATCTCAAAAAAAGTGAAGGGAGATCAAACTTTCAAACCCAGCAGCTGCCTTCATACACATTGAGACAGCCAGGCAGGGGCATGGTATCTTCCCCAAACTCGGAAACCTTGGCTCAGGAGAGGATGAAGGGCAATAGGGAGGGTGGTGGGGTCTAGCAGCAAGTGCCATGTCCAACAGCTGCTGTTGCAAATCATCCCCATGGTCAGGATCCCAGGCCTGGCCCAGGTTCACCCAAAGGTGGGCAAAATGGAAATCTCATTGCTTGAAACTTCTGCCCTGATAAAAGATGTTGCATGTGCAGCCCCTGGAAGCTGGTGTTGAGTTATTGCATGTCTCCTAAGCCCCAAGCTCTGGCTGAAAGTTTCCTCATCATTGTCATATCCAAAATAGCTTTTTTTTCATTCTCTGCTGTCTAGCAATACACTTCCTTCACTGCAGGAAGTGGTGGATTCTCTCCCATCAGTTTTTTGCAGAATTTGCAAAAACTTCATCTCACTGAGCTGCCTTTTGCACTGCCAGAGCTGGACCAAATGAGCAGGCGTTTCAAAGCTCTGTGGGGGGACAGAACTATACCCACACATGGCATGATCAAATAAACATAGTTGCCTTTGGAAATCAGGCTGAAAAATAAATGCCGAGTACAGTGCTGCCGCACTTTCCTTCTTCTGCTGCAGATTTCTGAAAATAATAATTTCTAATAACATCTGTCTTTAACTAATGTGGTTGAAATAGTCTGTATGGAAGCTGAACCTCTGGCTGAATTATTCTTATATCAGCTTATGTTTCACCAACAGAAATAAATTTATGAAACTGGGAGTTTTTACACTGGTATTTCCTAGATCTTGATTTTACAGTTCTGAAGTTCCTTGGATGTGGTATTATTTGTGGCAAACACCGATGAGAGTAAGAATGCAGGAACGACCTTACCAGGAGAGATCAAAGGGGCCATCTGTCCCCATAACTCACTTCTGACATTGGCCCATGCTGAGGAAAAAGGTATTGGAATTCAAGGGTCCTTTCCCTAGCCATGTTTACAGACCTCCTCAGCTTGAGGTTGATTCCAAAGTATTGTCTTCAATACCTACCCATGGACCAGCTCTCCATGGGGTCCTCTCTACACTTCACACAGACACAGTGATAACCTGGGGACTTTTTTTGAAATCCCAAACCCAAAAGCAGTTGTTTCAAGATGTAATAAATAGGTCAGGGCTGGTGTTGAGATTACAAATTGTCTGAGGCAAACTTAAAAGGTTTTACTTCTCACTCTGCTTTCAGGTTTCAAATATGTTATCCTTCGACCTACCACATACACGCACACTCAGAGTTATATTTGAAAAGGCTTGGAGAAAATATCTTTATTATTAAGGAGAGAGTAGGATTCAGGGCTTTGGATGGAGGAGATTTATTTTGGTTGCCATCCACTTCTGGGATGTCCCTACATTAGGAAGAGCAGCTTCATCTCCTGCTTCTTCCTGAAAAATGGCAAATTGCTCCAAGGGCTGAGAAGGTGGAAGAGATTATGAAGGTCTGTGTTTGAAATAAGAGGGAAACTATGTGATAAATTATTATTATTAATAATACCAGCTCGCAGATCTAAGGTGCCCTCAATCCTACAGAGCTTTAGCAATTTAAACCGACATCAACAGAGATATTGTCCCATCTACCAGTGAAATACAACCAATTCCATCAAAGCTTATTAGTCTGGAAAAGCACATTAGGAGGGAGGCTGGGGAAATCTCTTCCCTGGCTCCCTGCTCCACCGAAGGCTGCTTTTGGGTCCAGCCTCTCCAGTCCTTGTGCCCTGAAGCCTCTCTGATGACTTCTGCAGTCCAGGCTCTCCCTGGCATAGAATCATAGAACCATAAAATTATTGTGGTTGGAAAAGACCCTCAAAATCGTAAGTCCAACCATTAACCCAACACTGGCACTAACCCATGTCCCTGAGAACTTCATCTGAGCATCTGTTCAACCCCTGCAGGGATGGTGACTCCACCACTGCCCTGGGCAGCCTGTTCCAATGCCCGACAGCCCTTTGGGGAAGAAACTGTTCCCCAGATCCAACCTCAACCTCCCCTGGTGCAACTTGAAGGCATTTCCTCTTGTCCTATTGCTTGTTCCTGGGGAGCAGAGCCCGACCCCCCCTGGCTCCAAGCTCCTTTCAGGCAGTTCAGAGATCAGAAGGTCTCCCCTCAGCTCCTGTTCTCCAGCTGAACCCCCCAGGTCCCTCAGCCGCTCCCATCACACTTGTGCTCCAGCCCCTTCCCCAGCTCCGTTCCCTTCTCTCAACTTGCTCCAGCACCTCAAGGACTTTCTTGGTGTGAGGTTTTGTCTCACCTGTAAGGGACCATGGGCAGCAGTACAGAAGTCCACCGAAGAGAGGGCTGCCTTTCTGTACTGCCCAGAGCTCCACCTGCACCCCTCAAAGATCATCCTAAGGGTCTCATGAATCACAGCATACAAACTTAGGAAGATTTTCCTAAAATTAACCTGGAATTCATAAGCTTTACAGACTTTTTTGTGAAGTCGTCACAGTGACTTGGTCAAATGGTCAAGATATTAGTGTAATTGTATCCTCCCTATGCCCTTCACTTGAAAGGCGATACCTCATTGTCCTGCCTCACAAGGCAATTGCGAGCCGTAGTAAAGGATCCTGCCTCCAACTAGGTCCAGCACAAGCATTTTCAGGGGAACAGGCAAGAAAACATGGATGGAATAACCTGCCCATAATGTCTATATAAACACTAGTTTATTTCTAGCTTCTAATATCCAAATATTAGCAAGAGCAAATAAATATTATCTTAGCCACACATCTGGGAATCAGCTATGGCTATTAACTGCTTCCAGAAAAAGATCGGTCAGGCTGCAAAGCCAGCCCTCAAAAATTAGGAAATATCATCTCTGTCCTTTTTCTCTCTTCAGGAACATCAACATCAGGAGGTTTCCAGCACCGAGGGAGCATTGGCCCATCATATTCCTGTGGTTTCTTCTCGGAAACCTTTTCACAGCTCTCTGCTTATCCTTCACACTTCAAAGGCACCCACCACCCGCTGATCTGGTCTTAGTTTTCCTGGCAGAAGCAATTCTGCCTGCAGCTCCGGCTCTGCCACAGACTTTGTACGCAAGCTTAAGCAAGACACTGAGCTGATGAGTTCTCAGAAACTAATAATGACACCTTCTTAAGCTATTCAGTCCAACACAAGCTATATTTGTGTGTACAGCAGTAAATATAAATGGAGTTGTATCTGCTTTACCCAGGGCTTAATGTAATACAAGTACTATAAATAATTTCCTCTTTTTTTTTTTCAATGGTTTGCAACATGAAGAATGATGCAGTAATGCATTTTTTGGGGAAAAAAAAAAAAACAGGCCTTGTTTGGCCTTTTCAAAAGCCTTACAGGCAATGTTAGACATGAAATCTCAGCACACAAATTGGAACACCCTTGCCTGAACTCTGCTGTTGGGTCTGCTTTACATTCATCATAAACAAACACTCTGAGCAAATGCAGTAAGATGACAGGCTCTCAGTACTTTAAACTCGCTCACTTTTATCATCTGTATATGCCTGTTCCCCCAGGAAAATCTTTTTTAATATATTTGACTCAGACCTACAAACTGAGCCCTCAATCTGCATGAATCCGCTCTCCGTGACTGTGAATTTTCACCACTCTGAGGTGAGATGTAGGGTCGCTTGTAAACAACTCAGTTTTCACAGACTCTAAATAAAAGTCAGAGACTTCATTTGCAGACTCCTCCATTAGCCTGAAAGGTTTATACAAATGGAGTAACAGTTTGGACAAAGTCTCAATCCCCACCATAAATCACCAAGATATTAAAGCTCCACGTGGGCTTTTACATCTTGCACCAGGTTAGATGATGTCCTGAAGCTGCGTTCAGTCCTCTATACCATTAAGGTTGCGTAGCCCAGCTGATCAAGTACAAGGTGGTGAACGTTTCCAAAGGATGTTGTCATTAATTTAACCCAGTTCTTAGACAACGGGACAGGCTACCCTCTCAGCGAGCTGTAGAGGACACCCAACTGGGGGGATGGTTGATGCGCTGGAGGACAGGGATGTTTTTCAAAGAAACAATCTGGATAAAAGGGTGAGAAGCAACCTCATGAAGTTCAATGCAAAGAAACGTTCAGTTCAGTATCTGAGGTTGAATAACCCCACGTGGCAACATAGGCTGGGGACAGCTAAATAGACCCAGGGGGCCAGGTGGACCATGAGGTGCTCACAAGTCAGTGGTGTACCCTTGCAGCACAGGATGACCAAGTCCAAGGCTGGATTAGCAAGGGCGCAACCAGCAGCTGAGGAACGTGACTCTTCTTCTCTAGTCAGGACCTGAAACCATGTCTAGGCACTGAGTCCTGTTTGGGGTCCTCAGTACCAGGCAGATGGTGATAAAGTGGCGCTAGTCCAGCCCCAAGCAGCCTGATGTGTCAGATCTGCTTTGAGCTAGGCTTGGACCAGAGATCCTCACCCCTCCAAAGAGGTTCCCTCCTACCTGTTATTCTGTGATTCTCCAAATCTGTTTTTTTTCTTCTTCTTCCCACTGTGCACCAGGACTCAGCCACAAATCTTTTTTCTAGGCAAACTGTAAAGCAAATAGAGCCAAAGTTAAACCCAACCATCCTGTTTGCCAAGCAACTGCCCTCCATCCTGCAGAATCAGGTCAAATCACAGGCTCATTAACAAGTGCAAACCAAAGTAGACAAACCATTATATATACATATATATGGAAATCTATATTTGTTCCCCCATGCAGGAGAATGCATGGACCTTGAGGCACACAGGCATTACAGAGATCTGTAGGGCCAGAGGTGAATTTGCCCTCTCACAAAGACTGAGAGTGCTGGAGGTCGCAGCACAGCAATGCTTTATCACTTGTATTTGCAGAAGGTACAGCTGCCTGTTAACCATGTCTAAGGGGACACAAGGTCACTACAGCAGTTCTTGTGGGTACATCACACACTTTTGAGAGACAAAGGAATGGATATCTTGAAAAAGCAGTCTCAAAGGAAGCTTGAGTCTGATGAAAGGTGGAGACCATCAAACAGGATAAAGCTGGTATCTTGCCTGAATAGCACCAAAAGGTAGGACATCGATTTAATAGATATCTGTGTTGGTTTTCTTTTGGTCATAGAATCATAGAATAGTTTGCACTGGAAGGACCTTCAAAGCTCATCCAGCCCAACCCCTGCCATGAGCAGGGACATCTTCACCCAGATCAGGTTGCTCAGAGCCCTGTCCAGCCCGGCCTGGGATGTCTCCAGGGATGAGGAATCCACCACCTTTCTGGGCAAACTGGGACAGGGTCTCACCACCCTCATTGTAAAAGATTTCTTTCTTGTGTCTGGCCTGATTCTCCCCTCTTTTAGTTTAAAACCATCACCATTTGTCCTGTCGCAACAGGCCCTGCTAAAATGTCTGTCCCCATCTTTCTCAGAAAGGCCTCAGAAAGGCCACAATAAGACCCCCCTAGAGCCTTCTCTTCTCCAGGCTGACCAGCCCCAACTCTATCAGCCTGTCCTCATAGCAGAGATGCTCTGTCCCTTTCAAAGTCATAGAGCAGTTTGGTAGTGTTTGCTGTAGGACAGGCAGTGACTTACATGTGTTAGACCATGAAGGGGTCAAGTTGATCCTACAGTTGATGGTGCAAGTGCCCATCAGCCTGGTCCAGCAGAACCGCCAGTTGCCTACCAACCATGACTGGCATTTTGCAGCAAAACACATCCCTTGTAGGTACAGACAAGGACAACATTGCCCAGATCAAATGATGTCTCATGAGTTCTGTAAGTGTCTGAAGCTGCTGTGCTACGGACAAGGTGAGCAGAATTACCTGTTTAGATTTGTCCTGTGCTTTTCTTAATGAACATTAATGAAAAAAAGTCGCAATGAAAATATGAAATGCTGCCTCACTGAGAAGCAAACGATACATTCTGGCATTAAGGAAAATAATGGAAACACACAGAAATAATAACTCTTCCAACATGAAGGAAATAAATAACTCAAAAAAAAAAGCCACATACAGCCTTTAAACACAGCAGTCCTTTTCCTTGGGTAAATGTAGGTTTTGGAATGGTTTCTCTTCTTGAACGCTGTTTTTCCTCCAGTCCTCTAATCCCCACACTCTTCTCCGCATCCGCTCGCACTTCCCTTGTCTTGACTCATCCAAGGTTGCTGCCATGTGGATGAGCAAGGAGATCCCACCATGTGTGATGGTGACACTCCAGCCAGCATGCAGCAACCTGCAACTTGCACTGAGATGCTGCAACCAGTTCCGAATCTGCTCCGACTCACCCAAGCTCCAGCATGTCAAACAGGCGCATTTTTATTAACTGTTGTCCATTTTATTGCCAACCTCGAGCTTGATCCAGAGCCCCTCAAGTCAACAGGAGTCTCTCCCTGTCAAAATCTCTCCAGAGTTTTCTTTCTTTCAAAACAAACAAACAAACAAACAAAAAACCCAAACAACAAAAAAGCCAAACAAACAAAAACCCAAAAAACTTCCTGACATTTATTATTTTAATTTAATGCATTGTAAAAACAAATTACGAATTCCAATACATTTTGGAGAAACTCTGCAAAACATATGAAGTCACCAACTGAGATATAAATCATGCGTCGTTTGTTGCTGCTTTCAAAATGAGATTTTATCTGTGTGCTTATTAGTTCCTTCCAGGCCAAACTGCACTTTCATAGTGCTTACTCATGTAAGTGATTGTGGAAAAGTCAGTCCAGCTCTTTCTGGGAGTAGCAACTTGCCAGTGCAAAACAGTCGTTTCCAATTGGGGCTTAATTAGTAAATTGTTCCTCTTGGGGGGTGATTTATTTATTTATTTATTTATTTAATCCTTGACCACAAGAGTAAAACCTGCTCTTCTAAACCCTGTCTTTGTCTTCAAGACCTGCTCTGAAAACAAGATGTAGAGCCATGAGGATCATTTATATCTGGTTTTCAACGAGCATGGACAATGTCACATTGATCAGTCAGATATTGTTTCCTTTTATCCTGCTGATCCATAAACAACCAATCCAGAGTGAGTGACAGTGGTCAGACACTGTTGGGCTTTGTCTTCCAAGCAGCCATGACCTTTGCTGCTTTTTCCTCTTCACAGAACCACAGAATCACAGAATGTCAGGAATTGGAAGGGACCTCGAAAGCTCATCCAGTGCAATCCCCCCATGGAGCAGGAACACCCAGATGAGGTTACACAGGAAGGTGTCCAGGCGGGTTGGAATGTCTGCAGAGTAGAAGACTCCACAACCTCCCTGGGCAGTTCTGTCACCCTCACTGAGAAGAAGTTTCTTCTCAAATTTAAGTGGAACCTCCTGTGTTCCAGTTTGTACCCATTACCCCTTGTCCTGTCGTTGGTTGTCACCGAGAAGAGCCTGGCTCCATCCTCCTGACACTCACCCTTTATATATCTGTAAACATTCATGAGGTCACCCCTCAGTCTCCTCTTCTCCAAGCTCCAGAGCCCCAGCTCCCTCAGCCTTTCCTCACACGGGAGATGCTCCACTCCCTTCAGCATCTTTGTTGCCCATCCATGACTGGCAGGAGAAGACCTTGAGCAGCATCTGACCCACAAGCAGTGGGATAAGACCACTCAACAGCAAAGACATTTGACTATCAGTAAAGAACTTCCAACATCTGTTATGGACAGAATGCCTCTGAGCTGGTTTTGATTGTTTCAAGAGAACTGCACATGAAATCAATTTGACTCAAGGACTCCAAATCAGTGGCACTTATTTATTTTCTCGAGTCAGGTTTGCTTCTGTGTTTCCACTGCAGTCATGGCTCTGACATTGCATCCAAGCTTTCGTGCAAGGGAAAGTCCGTGTTTTCTCCTGAACTTTACGGACCTGCTTACAAAGGGCAGTTTCAGGCACTCCTAGTGGGATTTGGGAAATGACAATGTTTATCTCCAACCACACGTATGTACAAACACATATGCATGTCAAGATATTCCATTTGCTAAAACCTCTGTTACTTCGCCATGTCAGACTGACGTAGAATCATACAATTATAGAATGTCCTGAGTTGGAAGGGACCCACATCTGCGCATCATGGTGCATTCACCCCATTAGCACTTTGCTTACATTTAATATAGGTGCACATGTGGTATGAGCATCGAGTGTCTGAGTTCCAGCTCCTTTGCTAAAAATAGTGACAGCCTTTGTGACCATCCTCAGAGGTGTAAAGATAATTCTCCTTATTTACCACTCAATTAAACCTTTTTTGGAGAGCTGAAGATTGCTTGATTAACATTTAGAACTATCTCATATGTGTTAAAATTCTGGTTTATAAGTGCACACCTACCTTATACAGCTTTAACAGAAAAATTGGCTACAAGTGATGTAAGATAATTGTTATTATTTCCTCTGGGGGTGATGTTTTACTACCTTGGAGACATTCAGTATTTGCATTAGATATAGATCATAAAGACACATGCACAGTAATTCATATCATTTACAAATTACAGCTCAGGCATTCCCTTCAACTTCATCTTGCAAAGGATCCCAGCATTTTCCCAGCGAGCTGCCTGATGAATTGTGGCTCCACGGAGCTGACATTAATGGAAATGATGTCACTGCTTACCAGGCTCAATGGACCAGAAACCCTCTCTGGATGAACCCTGACAGCATCCCACTCCCATTTATTCCCAGTGTCTCTTCTTAAGCACCAAGCCAGCCTGTATTCCCTGCCCCAAGGGGGAGATGTGATAAAGGGGCACATCTTGCCTTTCTTTTGAGGAACAGCTGAGTGACCTGTGGGGTTCAGCCTGGAGAACAGAAGCTGAGGGGAGACCTTCTGATCTCTGAACTGCCTGAAAGGAGCTTGGAGCCAGGGGCGGTCGGGCTCTGCTCCCAAGGAACAAGCAATAAGACAAGAGGAAATGGTCTCAAGTTGAGCCAGAGAAGGCTTAATTGGATATCAGGAAAAATTTCTTCCCAGAAAAGGCTGTCGGGCATTGGCACAGGCTGCCCAGGGCAGTGGTGGAGTCACCATCCTTGGAGGGGTCTAAAAGATGCAGAGATGAGGTTCTTGAGGACATGGTTTAGCGACAGTGTTGGTTTAATGATTGGATTCCATGATCTTGAGGGTCTTTTCCATCCTAAATGATTCTATGGTTCTAAGAGATTGTTTTTTCCCCACCATCATGCTGTCCCCTCACGGTCCCATTCCTCAGGGATGGGAGAGCCTGGAGGGTGAAGCTGGGGCTTACACAACCTCCTCATTACTGACCTGGGAAGGTGGAAATGAGCAGAAAAGGCTTTTAATCACCTTTCCAGGTGTTGCTGAACCCAGACGTGTTGCAAACCCAGGGGAACAGCAGGGTGGCATTACAAAGGTTGGTAAAACAAGCAGAGAAACAGCAGAAGTTGCTGCAGATTGGACAAAGCCATCAGTACAAGCAGATGCCCCATCCTGCACACCTTGGATGAGGAGATGGCGTTTCAGTGCAGGAAGGTTGAAGGGACACAGAATTCAGACTACAGGTTAGGATGCTCCATTCATCACTGACAGGTGAAATCAGTCAAACGTTGTATTTGACAACAGCAGCCACTCTCAACTTGGATGCACTTCCACTTGGGTAGGTTGCCTTTTTTCCTACCTAGAAACATCCCATCAGCATGGTCATTGTACCAGGCAATCCTAACCATGGGGCAGCCTCTTCCAGTGTTTGTGCTGGTGGGAGAAGATGCTCTTCCAGGCCACTTACAGCTGCTCTCCCTGCACCCATCCAGGTCTGTCAGCACAGCAGTTCATCTGAATGATGGCCAACACTTCTCCAACTCAAAGGTTGCACTTCTACATCTCAGAAAGACATAACTTTGCCATCTGAAGGTTGTAGCATAGACACATCCTCTGGGAGTGAATGGTCTTGGTGTATCTCTGACCTGTAGATTTAGGTGCCCAGGTCCAACACCCAAGGTCTGTGACACAGAAAAGCAATTAACCTTTCTGCAGGACATGGGAAACCTTACTCTCCTTTCTCCTCTCAACACACACCAGTCATGTACTGAAGATGACATCCAAAACATAAGAAGTGAGATCTAATCTGGGGAAGCCTCACCAAAAATGAAGTGGATTCTCCACCCCAAGACCGCCAGGAGAAGAGAAGCCAGGGGCACAGCCACGGCAAAGGCAAACCCATAACTATTCACCAATTTTCCCCTCGGAAAGGGCAAATGGTACTTGCATTTAGAAGTGTTATAAGCTTTCTACAGAGTCATGCCTTAGAGGGATGATTTACACTCTCACAGATGGCATATTTATCAGCTGTGCAGGCAACCTTTCCCTTCTGGCCAAGTTTTCCACCAAATTTTCACCTACAGCTCCTGCTGATTTCCAGTTATGAAATCTGCTGCTTCATAACTTCTGCAGGGCACAGCAAAGCTATCAGCATGACCTTTAAGTAAATATTTCATCTACATCACAGGAGGTTATTCCTTCCAGTGAAGAGGGAAGGGGAACTGGCCTTGGTGATATTAGGAGGATTCCTATTTTTTGCAGTGCCTTTCACACACGTCTACCAGCTGAACAGCCAATGAGATATGGAGAGCAGAGCACAAAGCCCAGCCTATCTCAGGTCCTGGATTTGCATGACTTCCCAGCACAGAGGTTAAAGAGGTGAGCTGCATGCCTCAGCTGTCCTTCAGCCTGCAAATAGCTTGAGGTACAACTTGGCCAAAGAGGGCTGTGGAGTAGGAAACTGGAGAAACACAACTGTTTTGAGGTACAGGAGAAAGCTTTGGCTGTGTCCCAGGTGATGACAAAGTGGTGGAGGCTCAGCTGTGCTATGGACTGCATTCCTTCCACCCACCCAAGGGCATCTGCAGTGACTGCAGATCAGCTTTGTCATATCTGTAGGGCCATTTCTTCCACTGGTACCCTTTCCATCAGTGGTCTTACTGATGCGCACAGTGCTACTGGTCTTGCAAAGGGTATGTACTACCAGACCACCGGCAGAGCAGCTCACAAAGAGCCTGTGAGCTGCATTTCTGCTGCAGGGGCTGGCTGGACAGAGTTGGGTTGAGTCATGTGGCTTCCTAATGCTTCAGTCTGAGATCCAAAGGGGAGACTAAGGCTAACAATGGGGCTCCAACAAAGTGCTAATGCCTGAGCTGGCACATTCAGCCTCAGCTGCTCAGTTCTGCAGCTCCTTGTCCAGAGCTTCACCCTCATTGTCACCCTTGTGACTTTAAAAGCTCCATCTTATTTAGACCAGCATAATTCACGTTGAGAGATGACAACATGTATTTCTGAGGTTTTTCTCCCTTTAGTCAGAGTGAATCTACAGCTCAAACTCTCAGCAGAAAGCTCAAGAACTGCAGATTATTTTTTTTTTTTTTTTCTGATAAACTTCACAGACACTTTTATCCAAATTAGCTGGCAATGTGTGAATGGCATAGCTTGGGAGAGCTGGAGTCATCAAATATTTGGGCTAAGGAGGGGTTCATGGACTGTGGTGCTCCTTGCAAGCAAATATGAGGGACGCCTTAGATCTTCAGTCCATCGAATGTGGGGAAAGCCATGACCCACCACTGCTTTCATTTCTGTCCTGATGCACTTTGCATATTTGGTTTTGTCTTGCTTGGGTGTGATCCAGGCACAGACCCTTTAAATGAAACAAGCCCACACTGTCTGAGCATCCCTTTGCTTTTGGGAGCTGGGAGCCTTGCTCTGCTCCGTGTTCCAGTTCAAAAAGAGCGCCCAAAGATTTTTTATTAACTTCTTAAAGAGCTCAAAGCGGGTATTAAGAAAAGGCTGGAGTGAGTGGAATCTGTTTGAAGGAGATGCCAGCATCGCTGCCCTCTGCAAACACGCTGCCCTCGGCCACAAAGCCAACCCGTCCTGCAGCTCCCGCAGAGCTGGGTGGGCCAGGCTCTCCCTCTGCATGCTCAAGTAGATCTTTCATCTGCTGAAAAACAAAGTGTCACCTCATCTGCGGGGAATTTGCATTCAAATTATATAGGGCTCCTAGAAGGAAAGAGATTGCAGTGCCTGCTGGCAGCGTGTTGCTCTCTGTGCTGGGACTTCTGTGCTGCAAGTATGTACCCGCTGTGTCAAGAGTTGTGACTTGTGGCTTCCCACTGCGGGGGTAATTCAGACTCCAGGCGTCCACCCGTGTCACATAAATATTGCAGCTGGCGTAAATGCAAATAGGTATACATTAGAGTATAGCAGGTCATGAGTACAGAGCAGCTTCTACAGTCCCTGGGTGGGTCAAGCAAGGACACCTTCTTTTTGCACGATTGTGCTCAAGAACATCCCTCCTCTCCCTGCTGCCAGCTCAGGTCCCATCCCTTTTGAATACACTTAGAAAAGCTTGAAAAGGCATTACCTACATATCTGATGGGGTTTCTTTCTGCAGACAGTACCAAAAGTCACTTCAAGGGAGACGATGTCTTATTTCCAGGCATTGCTGCCTGTCCTCCAGAGGTGGAAGCAGAAGACTCTCATGAGTTGGTTGCCCTCTCACTTCAGCCAGACCTGTGCCAACAGGACACCAAGAACCCTTTGTTCAGACTGGAGAAGAGAAGCCTCTGTGGAGACCTTAATGCGGCTTTTCTGTACTTAAAAGGGGCCTATTAGAAAGAATGGACAGATATTTTAGCAGGACATATAGGAATAGGATAAGGAGTGATGGTTTTAAACTAAAGGAGGGGAGATTTAGACTAGATATAAGGAAGAAATTTTTTACAATGAGGGTGGTGAGACCCTGACCCAGGTTGGCCAGAGCGGTGGTGGATGAACCATCCCTGGAGACATCCCAGGCCAGGCTGGACGGGGCTCTGAGCAACCTGAGCTGGTGAAGATGTCCCTGCTCATGGCAGGGGTGGCACTGGATGAGCTTGGAAGGTCCCTTCCAGCGCACACTAGTCTATGATTCTATGAATCTCCATTAAAACCACGCTGGTTATGCTGCACATTGAGTATTTCTCTGACCCGGTCCCTTCCACTCTTCCTCTGTGGCACAGGGTGTGAAAAGGGATTTCACCCTGGATAAACGAACAGCCAAGTAGAGATGCCAAGGACTGACATGTTGGCAAGACCATGAATCACAGATGCAAGCCCAGATTTCTGACCCCTGTCTGGCAGAATATCCCAAAACGCTGTTTGCTGGTAAAGGCATATATCTGCATTGCTGAGGCTGTGCTTCGAGCTGCTGGATGAGCCTCCTGACTGCAGAAGGAGCTTGAGGAGACCATGTGAAGTTTTCATATGCTGGATGAGACCACAGTGGGTCTTTGAATATCAGACGCTGATGGAGCTGTTTACAGTAGCTAAAATGGGCTTGTTCTCCCTCCTTTCTCCCTCTCCTCTTTGGGGTTTTGATTAGAGGAGCCTTGAGGAGGCATTTCTGAGCCCTCTTGGCAAAAGCCAAGTTGTAAACAGCAGGAAAGAAGCTGAACACAATAACCCCCTCTTAAAAGAAGAGGGGAGGGGAAAAAGATTGCAAGCTGACACCACTCGTTATCGGATGTGATTAAGAGAAATTGTCGAGTAAATGCGTGTCCTTGTACATTGCTGGATTATCAATCAGATCGCAACACCAAAGGGAAGGCAGCAGGAGGGGAGAAAGATTTCTCCTCTTGGCTTCTCTGGCAGCCACTGGCTGCTGTTTATGAAGCCCTGGATATGTACAACATGCTTTACAAGACACGCGCTGAAGAATCCAGAGCTGGGAGGTCTATGGATGTGGATCCTGCAGCTCCTACACCACTTTATCCGCAGGACACCTGGAAATTGGTCCCACTGGCTGCAGAGTGTGCGGGCTGCGGATCACAGACTCATCCACACGCAGAGAGGGAAAGAGTAAAAATGTCAAGAGCTCATTAAAAAAATATAGAAGCAGAGGGAGTGTGAATGAGAAGAGCCTGCAGGAAGCATGTTAGTTCAAGTTACTGAATCCTAGAGCTGCTCTGTAAGCAAACAACTGCTCCATGACCTGTGTTTCAGTGGAGAGAGGTGGAAACGTTCACATCGTCAAGTCTCGTAGCTCTGAGACCTCACCTGGGGTTGGGCTGCTGACCCAGACTGAGCATCTGAAAGAGGAGATGCCAGAGAGAATTGAATCCAAAAAACTCAGCCAAGCTTGTGAACAGGCTGATTTTCACCTTCAGCCACCAACTCCAGGATGGAGAAAGCCCGTGGGATGTGACACCTCAACTAGGAGAAAGAGTGCAAGGGTTCATGGTGCAAAAGCAGAGGTACCCCAAGAGAAGGCAAATGGAATAAGGGGGAGAAGTTGTTTGGTTTCAGGATTTTATTTAGATGTCTGGGGGCCAAACGTAATACTTAAATACATTTTATTCCAGGCCATTTGGGTCTGAGGGTTCCACTCAGGACCCTCATCTGGGAGCAGGATTTATCCTTTCTGACCTTTCCTGCTGCAGAATACATTTTGGTTTGTGGCTGGCACTACATCAGACACTCCCAGCACCTGATCTGAAGTAAAACAGTAAGAATCAGATACGCTCTGTCTTGAAACAACACCAGCATTATTACAGCAGAAAACCTCCCTGGTGACATGAGTGAGGTCTTTGAAGGGGCTGCCAGCAGGACAAACTCTCTGTGCCTTGCAGCGGCAAAGATGCTTCTGTTTCTCAAAACTAACTGCTGCAACGTTTCTTCACTGAAGAAATATGGCCATGGCTGATGACGAAGCCTTCGTGTGATATTTCACATTTCCTTCAGGCGACGATTTCAACACAGCACATTTTTGTTGTCGCTGGCATTCAAGAGCCTCCAGAAGAGGGGATTACAGGGTGGGATAAGGCTTGCCTGCCCGTCTGATAAAGGGTAGCTGGAGATAAGGGCTCCTTACTGGTCTAATTTTAAAACTGGCCCCATAGCCCTTTGCTTCTCTTGACTCAGAGCTGATCAGCGCTGCCTGGGTAAGAGAGCTAAGGAATGGGTGAAGGGGCTGGGGAGGGTTAGGGCTCCACCTCACCCTTTCCACCCCAGCCACAAAATGAGTCCCCATGGCTTAAAGTATCTTGAGATGCCAAGCTCTTCCACTTAAACAGCCACAGGAGCCAGAAAACTCTCTTCCCAGCCTGGATGCCAGGTATATGGGGCTCTGGACCTGCCTCCTCCACCTGTGACCGATTTTTGGAAAGTTGACAAAACTGTGGGACACATAAGCAAAAAACCCAGGTGGATGGAGCCCTACCCACCCTTCCTATGCCAGCACCAGAGTATCTATGCTTCAAGGTTTCCCTGTGACTTAATTTAGCTTAATTTAGCTCATTATAGGGCTGGATCATTCCCAGCCAGTGCTTGTTCTAGGACATGTGAGAGGTGTCCAGCCCCATCCCTCCATCCAGAGGCTGAGGTAAATCAAAACTGGTCTGTCCAAGCCTCAAGACTTGACATTTATATATCTGCCCTTGCTTTAGGATGAGAGGAAACGGCCTCAAATTGTGACAAGGGAGGTTTACATTGGATATTAGGAAAAACGTCTTCCTGGAGAGGGTTGTGAGGCATTGGAACAGGCTGCCCAGGGAAGTGGTGGAGTCGCCATCCTTTGAGGGGTTTAAAGGATGAGTAGATGATGTTCTTAGGGACATGGTTTAGTGCCAGGGTTAGGTTATAGTTGGACTCCATTATCTTCAGGGTCTCTTCCAAACAAAATGATTCTATGGTTCTAAGTGGCCTGAACAAGAACCCCAGTGTGTTCTCTCCAGGCAAAGCCATATCCTTGGCCTGGCCAAGCTTCAGAGACACAAAGGTTCATCTGACCACCTCCATCCTCACACCTGCACTACTCAGAAGCATCATATCTCCTTGCATTGAAAAAGGGAAGATGGTAAGCTGGTGCAAACCTGTACAGACATAGCAAGTGGCAATAAAAACCCTCTGATTTACCCCTTGGTGACAGCAGCCATTGGCTTTAAAATACTGTTTTGAGAACAAAATCCTGCCTTTGCTCCATGGCTCCTTTTTGCCTCATATTTTTGCCACTAGTGGGAAGGAAGAGGGTGATGAAGAGGGAGAGGGAAAGAGAAGGAGAGGGAAGAAGAGATGAAAAAAGGAAAGAGAAGGAGAAGGAGAAGGGAAATGGGGAAGGGGGAAGGTGAAGGTGGAAAGGGGAGAAAAACATGCACACAAGGCTAGTAAAGGTATAATAAAGCTATAAGGCAGTAATGCTCAGTATGGTATAGTTTGGAGAGCTTGGCAATGACCCTCCTGTATATAAACCCCACCATGCCTTGCCTTCTCATGCTCTGATCATCAAATAAGATTGCTAAAACATACAAGCCACACACACTGACCCCCGGCTACTTCAGCACCATATTAAAACCATGTCCTGAAACTCAGTTAGTCCCTCAATTGGAATCAAAGGGAATGGAGGAAATGATTTAACCAGCACAAGGTGCCAGGAAAGCCCCAGGTGATGCAGCACAGGCTCTACCAGGTGGTGATGCCTCCCCAAGCTGGGGAAGAGGTGGGTAATGTGCATTCTGGAGAGGTGATGGAGCATGGAGGGGATCAGGGCAGCAAAACAGAACTGAGCCACTCAAGACAGGGGATGAGAAAGATCCTCTTTCCGAATTTCTTCATAAATCAGTAATTGGGCAGAAGACTCCGATTAGGCTGGTGTGCCATCCTAACCAGACATTGTGCAGTGCTGGTGGGACACCAAACTCAGACCTGACAGCCTGATCCATACACAGCGCAGGGGATTGTTGGGTACATTGCTGGCATCTACATACACATAGGAGCTCAGAAAGCCAGAGCTGCTGTGGTGGAGTGCAGCCATGGTGCATCTTCCATCCATTTGAGCTGAGGCTCAGCTGCGTCTGCAGGTGCGATATCTTCATAGCATAACAGAATCACAGAACAGTTTGGGTTGGAAGGGACCTTCAAAGCTCCTCCAGTCCAACCCCTGCCATGAACATCTTCACCAGCTCACGTTGCTCAGAGCCCTGTCCAGCCTGGCCTGGGATGTCTCCAGGGATGGTTCATCCACCACCTCTCTGGCCAACCTGGGACAGGCTCTCACCACCCTCACTGGAAAAAAATTTGTGCTTTACAAAACTTTCATTACCCAGGTTTGGATTTCACCAGGATCCTGCTGTGGTCCCTGGCAGCAGCCAAGGCTTCAGCTCTGAATCATGCCAACAGCTGATGCAGTGAAGACCCCAGGGTAGAAATGAGCTTGCCCATGTGCTACACATTGGGTCATCAGCACAACTGCTTGCTGTTCCTGCAGGGAGGGCTTTTATCCTCAGATCTTCTGGCCCCAAATGATCTTTTCAGGCACACGCACAGAGTTTCAGTAGAAACTGGTTGCAAAGCAACATAAAAAAGCAGTCACATACCCACAGAAGTAGAGGACTCACAAGGTAATACATTCACATGAGCAGCAGAAACTCATTGATCTAGAATGACGCCTTCCATTATAACTTTCTAATGCTAGCCTTCGAAAGAAAACTGCGCTGCAAGGGACTGTCATAAGCCTTTCAAGAGCTGACAAGTATCCAAAAATGTGTCTGCTTCTCCACATGATCCACCCTGCTGAGTCTGAAAAAAAACAGAAATCAGGATATTTCAGCGACGGTTGCTCCATGATTTCCCATCTCTATTTCAGCACAAATGCAAGACTTGCCTTCTGACGGTTTCAAAGCCTTCTCTTGTGACATTTGAAAGGAAGCCCCAATGAACACTGTCAGCTCATGTGGCCCTTTGAAAAGTTGATCTCGGACTTGTCCTTCAGGCCATTTCCAGTGGGAGATACATTTTTGCCTCCTTCAATTCCTGCTGTCAAGTTTTCTTTGTTTCGTATTTCAGTCTGCTCCTCAGTTCTGCTGTGTGCTACACGATTGGGTCACAAGAAAGTTGCCTTTGACTGGTGATTAAAGTGACATCTGTGCATGACAAATGAACACTTTAGGTTGTTTCAGAGACAAGGAGGCTACAGGAGGCCAAAATTGGCTATTGATTAATATGATGGAGCCAAACCCAGGGTCTTTCCATATCCTTCCCATTTTTCCTTATGTTCCTTGGCATACCCATAGGATGGTCAATTTTTCCCCATCATGCTTTCATTTGCAGACCTCATAAGACAATTTTGGGGTTTGTTTTGTTAGGGTTTTTTTTGGTTGGTTGGTTGGTTGACATTCCCATATGTCTTCAGGCCCAACGCTTTTTCGGTCAACATGAACCACAACAAGTTCCCCTCCTCCACCTCAATAAAGTGCTGGATCCAGCTCCCCAGGGTCTAAAACAGCACAAACAAAAAGGACTGAAGGCTGGAACCCCTGTGGCCTCAAAGCCAACATATCTTGGCACAGATTTTGACATGAATGCCATAGATCTGTGGCACAGATTTTCATGCGGAGAAGAAAAGGAGGCTTCTTTCCCCACTGACTGCAAGGGTTTTTCACAGCCACCGCTGCATGCCCTGAGCAGGGTTAGCAGTAGTGGGTGGAACGATGTTGATGGGCACATTTCTCTTTATAATGTTAAAAAACAATAAAGTCTGTCTTCTCCTCTGCAGCCTTGACCCTGAAGGACTCAATGTCAAGCTGTAACAGGAGAAAATAGAGAAGGAGACATAGGACAGCTGGACCATGCCCAAAAAACTAGGGAAAAGCACTAGTTTCATACTCAGCAGGGCTGTGGGGAGGGAATGGGATTTTCTCCTAGGGCAAAACACTGCTCTCTGAAAGGACCCATTCATGGTGCGTCTGACATGGTGTTTCCACACCTAAGGAGCTTGACTGGTTTCCTATCAATTGACTCCACCGTGCTCATCTGTCTCAAAAGCCCTGACAAGGCAAGCTGAAAAGAATCCCCCAAAAGCACCTTGGGGAACATCCCGTTGCTTTTACAATAAGACAGGGTACAACAAAAAAAAATACACTTTGAGAAGCAATTCTCCTTCAGCAAGACAAATGGATTAAAATTCTCCTAGGTCTTTTCCAGCTCTCACTGCTGGGAAACTTGAGCCTAGACCCCTGAGGCTTTAAAGCTCTCAATGTCTTCTGTGCCACGGAGACACAAAGATTTACCCTGGCTGACGATTTGTCCCTCACTTTGGAGCCAGAGAAGAGCAAGTGTGTCCTCTAAAAGCAATTCACAACTTGCTGGTGTCACCATGAGCAGGACACAGTCATGGGGTCAGGGGGATAGCGGTGGTCATGGCATAGTGGGATTCCTTCATATTCTGATCCTCTGTAAAATCTTTCTGAGTCTTTCCGAGTATTATTTTCTTCCTGGGCTAAGTGTTGATTGTGAATATATCAGCCTGATGACACACAAGATCAGGAATCATAGAACAGAAACATAGAACAGTTTGGGTTGGAAGGGACCTTCAAAGCTCCCCCAGTGCCACCCCTGCCATGAACAGGGACATCTTCACCCAGCTCAGGTTGCTCAGAGCCCCGTCCAGCCTGGCCTGGGATGTCTCCAGGGATGGGGCATCCACCACCTCTCTGGCCAACCTGGGACAGGCTCTCACCACTCTCATGAGAAAACATTTTTTCCTCATGTCTGACCTGAATCTCCCCTCCTTTAGTTTAAAACCATCACCCCTTGTCCTATCGCAACAGGCCCTGCTAAAAAGTCTGTCACAAATTTACAGTGGTTGTACCAAAGAAGACACTTGGTCTGATTTGGATGCCACTGAGCTCTCCTGAATGCAACCAGAGAGGGAAGAGAGGCTTGTCACGTGCTTACACTTTTACTTGACTCCAGACTGAGGGGATCCCTGATTTCTGCACTACATTCACCTGCCCCTACCTGCGCCAGACTGAGCCAACATTTCTTATCAAGGTCCCCAAGTCCAAGGTCTTCTCTGCGTCACCAGGTAAAACTGTCTATTTCATTACCACATGGCACAGGTATGCTAAATATACAGTCAATTAATAGTAAGACCCTAATTAATTCTGCATATCTCAATGGGGTGGACAAATTGCCTCATATATTTGGGCTCAAAACATGGGCTGAGTTCACCCTTCCATACCAAGGCCAGATTCCACCTCCCACAACTACTTCTTATCAATTATCTTGAGGTGCTGGAGCGAGTTGAGAGAAGGGAACGGAGCTGGTGAGGGGCTGGAGCACAAGTGTGATGGGAGCGGCTGAGGGACCTGGGGGGTTCAGCTGGAGAACAGGAGCTGAGGGGAGACCTTCTGATCTCCGAACTGCCTGAAAGGAGCTTGGAGCCAGGGGGGTCGGGCTCTGCTCCCCAGGAACAAGCGCCAGGAGCAGAGGAAACGGCCTCAAGTTGCACCAGGGGAGGTTGAGGTTGGATGTGGGGAACAATTTCTTCCCCAAAGGGCTGTGGGGCATTGGAACAGGCTGCCCAGGGCAGTGCTGGAGTCACCATCCCTGGAGGTGTTTAAAAGACATGTAGATGAGGTTCTTAGGGCCGTGGTTTAGTGCCAGTGTTGGATGAACTGTTGTACTCGATGATGTTGAGGGTCTTTTCCAGCTTAAATCCTTCTATGATTCTTAGTTGGGGGAGCAGGGACTTTCTCCCGGGTTCAATCAGAGGAAACAAACCAGCACCACGGGTGCGTTTCAGTGTGGGTCTGTCCGTATTTGCTACGTGCAAACACAGGAATGAGCTGCAGCCCACAGCTCAGCGCAGTCCAACTAGCACACAAATTGTGGGAAGTAAAACGTTTGTATGTGTGGGACGTGTTATTTCCTCACAGAGAAATTAATTTTTACCTTCTTCTAAACTGCTAAATACCTTCTTGTGTTTGAGTGACAGTTGGAATTTATTTAACTTTCTCCAGATGAAGACTATTAAGCAAGGGGCATAGATAGTGGATATTTTTCTCAGAAGACCTTCCAGGTGGGTGTCTCAAGCCCATCCTCTGCAGTGAGCTCAGCAAAGTGGGCTCAATCTGTTTCTTTTTTAACTCTTGTTATTGAAGTTGTTGGGTTTTTTTTCTGTTTTGGAGCCTTTAAGCACCAACAGGATGGAAGAGGATGGTGTCAAAATACATGGCAGATAAAAGAAATAGTCAATGGATCAGGGTGTTAGAAGAGTTGAACTGTTACTGGTAATGAGGGTGGTAAAACACTGGCCTAAGTTACCCAGGTAGGTGGTGGATGCCCCATCCCTGGAGACATCCCAGGCCAGGCTGGACGGGGCTCTGAGCAACCTGAGATGTCCCTGCTCATGGCAGGGGTGGCACTGGATGAGCTTGAGAGGACCCTTCCAACCCAAACTATTCTATGATTCAATGAAGTTTTTATAAATTATTGCCTCAACATTATGGTTTGTAGACCTGGGAGCATGGAGATGGGGTGATGCCCAATCCAGCCATTGGGACTAGCCAGGTGCTTTGCCATGAAGCAAGTGGGGACAAGACTTCACCCTGCACCCAAGATCTGCGTGGGCTGAGCTCTGCTCTCAGCTGGGCACAACCAGCACTTTCAATCCACCTTCCCCAGGCAGGACCCCTTTTTGGCCTCCTGTGTGTGCTGTGCAAAGTCTGCTTAAGTGAGGGGGGCTGCCAAGTTTGGACCAGACCCCAGAGCAACCCTGTGTCCTGTCTCAGACCCTGGCAAGGAACAAATGCGTCAGGAAAACTGCAAGAAAATCCAGAATAAGCAAACGCGGATCAATAGCAGGAATCTCTTTCTAACGTCCAGCAAATATTGACTTAAACCCCCAGAGCAGACATGGACAAATATTGCCTCATCAGACCTTTTAGGGGGATTAAACATGAATTTTTTTCTTGTTGTATCTTTCTGTTCCAATGTTCTACATTTTTTTTTCTCTTCAGAAAAGAAAGCTCAAGTATTTTAATTTTCAGTCTCTGTGTTCAGAAATCCTCCTGCCATCCTCAAAGAAATAACACCATAACACATTAAAAAGAAATCAACATTCCCTGTAAAAAAAAAAAAAAAAAAAAAAGCAGTTTTACATCTGATTTATACTGGAGAAAGAAGATTTGCTGCCCTTCAGAAACTGATTTTCTTAGTGACATGAAAACTAATTTTTTTAATTTCTGATGCTCTCATTATCTGCATAAACATCCACTACCATGGTGAGAATTTGCCAGGGTCATGGCACATTATTACATCGTGTTTAATTTCTTCCGGAGACTGATAATCTCCTAAATAGTCAGTCTTGACATTTAAACAGGGAGGCATTTGAGGCAAGAAACTCAAATACATCCAACACCAAAGCTGGCTGAATAAACAGAGCAAGGCAAAGAAATTCTCCAAGTGCAACAAGGAAAAGACTGAAATAGAGAGAGGGGCGGGGGGTTCAATCAATAACTTTTACATCTGTGTCAACTACCTGTAGAGCCAGAATGTTCAACTGCAGAAGAGTTATAACAATGCAAACTTGAGGCTGGCAAAGCCATCATCTCACGGCTATTCAGTTCTCCTATCCCTGGGCTACTTCTAGGAAATTAGTTCAGCCTGTTCTTTGACTTCCCTGCATCCACCATGCAGGTATGTTGTCTTCTCCCCCATTCCCTGCTCTTCAATGTGCTCCTTTTCCCCAATAAATAAATTACCCTCTGCAGGATGTTGTGATATGACAGTCCTGTGGCATAAAGATTACTGACCTGCATTTCTGTACCCAAAATTACTACAAGACCATTTGGGGGTGTTGGTGACAGTGGCTGAACATGAGCCAGCATGTGCCCAGATGGCCAAGAGGCCACCAGCATCCTGGCTGGTACCAGCACTGGTGTGGCCAGCAGGCCCAGGGCAGTGACCGTCCCTGTGCTGGGACCTGGGGAGGCCAAACCACAAATGCTGGGGACAGTTTTGGGCCCCTCATGCCTGGAAAGGCCTTGAGGCGCTGGAGTGAGCTGAGAGAAGGGAACGGAGCTGGGGAAGAGGCTGGAGCACAAGTGTGATGGGAGCGGCTGAGGGACCTGGGGGGTTCAGCTGGAGAACAGGAGCTGAGGGGAGACCTTCTGAGCTCTGAACTGCCTGAAAGGAGCTTGGAGCCAGGGGGGTCGGGCTCTGCTCCCCAGGAACAAGTGACAGGGTGAGAGGAGATGGCCTCAAGCTGTACCAAGGGAGATTCAGATTGGATATTAGGAAAAATTTCTTCCCAGAAGGGGTTGTCAGGCATTGGAACAGGCTGCCCAGGGCAGTGGTGGAGTCACCATCCCTGGGGGGGTTGAAGAGGTATATAGATGGGCCTCTTAGGGACATGGGTTAGTGCCAGGGATGGGTTAATGGTTGGACTTGATGATGTTGAGGGTCTTTTCCAGCCTAAATGATTCTGTGATTTTGTGATCACAGTATTTTTTGGTGGGAAATACATCTCTAAACCAGTTTCCAGTGGGTCAGAAAACCACCGCCTTCCCTTGGAACCTTTCCCTGCAGAGACACTGGGATCCCAGGGTGATGGTAACAACATTGCTGAGTTCCCTGCAGCACATCCCTCCATCTCCAGCAGGCAGGAGCTCTCCAGGTGTCTGGTGGATAACTAGGGAGATGAAGTTATTGGATTACTGGGTGCTGCTGGTGTAGAAAAGCTCCAGGGTACTGGTGCTAACTGCAGAGAAGCAGGTGAATGTCTTCTTCAAGACCATGCACTGCTCCTGCATGGTGTGCAATGGCTGCAATGGTCCATGCCATCCTCACAGTAGCCTCAGGTCTGTCAAGCTGTGCTGTGAGCAGCTGCCATGGTTGCCCAGATCCAGACATAATTTTGTACAGAGCAGCAGGGACTTAGATCCCAGATAATCGCTGTGGGGAAGCAGCTTCTCACCCTTGCTTGTGCAGAGTTCAATTTCTTGTATGAAATGTCCAGTGGTCATGGCTAAAGTGGCTCTAGGCTTCCTCAGGTGCTCTTGTGTCAGGACTTGGGAGCCTTTAAAGAAGCCTATACAGTCTGCTTGTGGATGTCATAGAATCACAGAACAGTTTGGGTGGGAAGGGACCTTCAAAGCTCATCCAGCGCCACCCCTGCCATGAGCAGGGACATCTTCACCAGCTCAGGTTGCTCAGAGGCCCATGCAGCCAGGCCTGGGATGTCTCCAGGGATGGGGCATCTACCACCTCTCTGGCCAACCTGAGCCAGTGTTTCACCACCCTTGTTGTAAAAAGTTTCTTCCTCATGTCTAGCCTGAATGTTCAAAATCTCAACCTGTTCACACCCAGGGCAGTTTTTCCTCTGCTCTCTTTGTCCTCCTCTTAGCAGCTCCTCCTCACCTCTTCCTCACGGTCTGCTGCCTCATCCCCCTCTCTATCTGCACAGGCCACTTCTGTGGGACCCTCTTCCCCAATCTGCCTCTAACCTCTAAAGGCCTCCAGAAGATTCAACCTGTGGAAATGAACTTCATTAACAACATACTAAACAATTCAACTAAGAATTTAATTGACAAGTAGCACCAGAGACCTGTCTCTGAGCACCAGCCTGGGGGCAGGAATTTGCCACAGACATTTCAAACATTTAAATTCTGCCTCTTTTTTCCTTTTTTGTTGTCTAATTCCAAGATCTCAGAAAAGTTCAGAGGTGAGGGTTTGTCTCCTCAAAGAGATAATGGTTTTGAAACTGATAGAGCTCTTCTTGCCTGGGAGCTGCACTCCATCTCAGACTTGCTGGGGCTTTGTGGAGTGGGTGAGTCGCATAGCTGTGGGATTTTTTTATACTTCCCATGGGAGTATTTGGTGCCGACCACAATGGAAGACAATATGTCAAATCTGGGTTAGAGTAGTACAGCAACTCCCCTGGTCCTAGATACATTTTTTACTGCTTTTGGTCATTTATTTTGCACTCTCACCTTCTTAAAACTATAAATTCTCCTCTGTACTCTGTAATGGTCAAAGATGGCAGTCCAAGAAAGGCCAGCTGAAGGTAGTTTTGGGTGATATCATGCAAGTTTCAACTCTCTCCCTTCCTGTGGATGACCCTGTACAAGTCAGTTGTCAATTTCCAGATAAATCCTCCTTCAGTAGGTCATGAGCTGCTGAATTGCAGCTGCAGAGCTGGCAAGGTTGCAGGACTTCCCTCGGACAGGACAGACAGGGTGATGGGGCAGAGTCCACGAACATGACACCCAGACATGCACAGTCATGATAACCCTGCAGATGGCATCTCTGTAGTGATGGACCACAGATGCTCTCCACATTTTCTACCCACTTGAGGCACAAAGCAGGATAGAAGCCCTAACACTCAGCTCTGCTGTAAAGATGTCTCCTGCTAGACAAGGTTTGTGGTAGGGAGAACATTTCTTGTTACACCAATCTGTTACTGATTAGTTGACAAGGTTTCCATCACATCAGGCCTTCTGCAGGTCTATAATAGAAGCAACAAAATTCTGTGGTGGTTACACTTCCCTAGCAGGGGCTCAGAATTGAACTAGATGTGTTAACTGACTGGAAAAAAAAAGGAAAAAGTTAAGTGCAAGCTGTTTAGTAATTAAAGAGAGTGGTAAGATGGTTATTTCCCATGGGAGAAAGAGTGAGTTTATCACCTGTGGGACATGGATTCATAAAATCATTTTAGTTGGAAGAGACCATAGAATCACAGAACCATAGAATAGTTTGGGTTGAAGGGACCTTCCAAGATCATCCAGTGCCACCCCTGCCATGAGCAGGGACATCTTCACCAGCTCAGGTTGCTCAGAGCCCCGTCCAGCCTGGCCTGGGATGTCTCCAGGGATGGGACATCCACCACCTCTCTGGGCAACCCTCAAGTTCATCAAGTCCAACACAACATGGAGAGTGTGATGGTTTGATGGGGAAGGGAGAGAGTTGTGGTTCCTCAAGCATTTTTACTTCTTAGTGAACAAATATTGTGAACAAGACAAGGAAGAGCAGGAAAGAGAAAGTGCTTTCTGCCCACCCAGACCCAAGTCATACACTGGGTTTCCTCTATGGCAGAAGCCTCACATCCAATCTCAAACCAGTGTAAGACAAAAAAAACAGACCAAAACACAGAAACTCTAATGCATTGTAATTGGATTTTAAATTATCTTTAAACATCACTATCTCAAACATGTGTCCTCTGATATTCTTCAAGCTAGTAACTTAATTAGAATAATTGTAGTCAGAAGGGATTTTTTTTTCTACTCTATTTGACGGCCCTATCAGAAGAGCTCCAGGTAGCTGCCAAGGGTCTGGCGAAGAAATGCCGTCCACCTGCTGCTTCCCTACGCCACTCTTTCTTTATTTATGACAAACCCTGAGGAGCTGGGCTGAAACCAAGCACCAGGCTGATACCTGACACCAGCACCAAGCCAGACTCTGGGTGATTTACACTGGGGAACAAAGCCAAAGGGAAATAATACAACTGCGTGAAGGGAAGGAGTTGGCACTGTGAAGGTATGTGATCAGCCAGCACCTTAACAGAGGTAGCCCATTTTGGAGCAGTAATTTTGCTCCTCCTGTGCTGTTTTTATTCTCCATGTGTTAACATAAAAATCTCCAACGGCCGCTATCCACTGTTACTTCACATTTCTCAAGGTCATTGACACCCAAAATGTGAAAGATTAGATCTCTGCCTCCAGGCTTGGAGCTCGATTACCCAACTGCAAACCTTGAGCGACGCCGGTCGTCTGACAGCAAAGTCTGGTCCATGAAGGCATTAAATAGACCTGTGTGTGGCCAGGCAAGATGTGGAGCCCAAATATGTGTCTTAGTTCTCAGATTTCACTGTGTTCCCACACAAGCCTGTGCTCTGTATCTGCGCCACTCTCCTCTGAACTCTCCATGACCATAACACCTATGTTTGGGACAATTACAAGTCAAGAGCTAAGACACCTGGCCAACCTGGATACCTCAATACCACCACCATGATACTGAGGGCTGGAAACATCTAAAACTATGGTATAACTTGTATAGTTTAGCTTCCCAATATTTGGCTTTCAGAATAGTGGTAGGCTGTAAAAGATTTTGATGTTTGTGTGTGGGAAAGTGTTTAAAAAGTTTGCAACTCCTGTCCCTGTTTTAAAGGATGATAATGCAGTGCTTTATAGTTCTGGGAGGGTTTTTTTGTAACACTAGGTCTTCATCAAGGACTTCTTTTGTTTTGCGTGGCTGGTTATTGGGGGTGGGAGGTTGGTTTTGGGGAGGTAACGCTGCTGGCACAAACGCTGCTTGATCTGGGACTGGAAAGGCTGAATCACTCTTTGGGTTTCAGTCCAAAACTTCCCACAAACTGGTCTCATCCCAGCAGGGAACAGAACTTGACATTGTATGAAAAATCCCAAAGATGAGCAGGAGGAGAATTTAAGTGGGTTTATTGTAGCTTTTTCCTTCAGCAAATTCCAGGCTAAGAAACGACAAGACAGTGATTGGTATCATCACCAAATGGGTCATTTACATCCATCTATCCGCTCCATGAAAAAAGAAAGGAATGGTTGGATCTGGTGGTATTGACCCTACGTAATGCAGATGCACAGCAAGGACCTTCAGCTGCTCAGGGACAAGCTGGTGCCAGATGCTGTGCCCATGGGTTGCAGCTAAGGTCAACCAGGCAACAGCAAGAAGCGTAGCAGGACCTTTTGACATTCCTTGGAGGTGTGACAGTCATGACAGGCTCCACCAAGACCTGTATTATCAATATGACAATTTCAGAACCATCAGCAGTGCAGGACATCTGGGTACATCAGCATGGAATGTCAGATTGCATTCAACCAGCTCATTGAGGAGAAGTCATTATGGCCTCTGGGCTCAGCCTATGCTGACTTACACCTAAAAATACTCCTCCCTTGATCTAGATGTTTTCTGTGAAGTCACTTGAGTAACACAGGACTTGGGTGTCAAACTGTTGCGTCTGTGGAGTGCACTTTCTAGAAACCCTGAAATGACACAAGGAGATAAAGCATCCCTGGAAATATTCAAGACCAGGCTGGACAGGGCTCTGAGCAGCCTGATCTGGGTGAAGATGTCCCTGCTCCCTGGCAGGGGGGGTTGGACTAGATGGGCCTGTTGTGATAGGACAAGGGGGGCTGGTTTTAAACTAAAGTAGGAGATTCAGGCCAGGCATGAGGAAGAAATTCTTTCCACTGAGGGTGGTGAGAACCTGGCCCAGGTTGGCCAGAGAGGCGGTGGATGAACCATCCCTGGAGACATCCCAGGCCAGGCTGGACGGGGCTCTGAGCAACCTGAGCTGGTGAAGATGTCCCTGCTCATGGCAGAGGTGGCACTGGATGAGGTTGGGAGGTCCCTTCCAACCCAAACTATTCCATGACTCTATGATTAACCCATTCTGGTGAGTTCAGGTGCAAATGGCCAGATCTTGGTATTGTGGTACTGTCAGGATTGTGAGATGTATGGCTTGGATCTCCAGATTAACGTGCTGTGAAATGCACAGTGGCAGTGACTGAATGTTGATCCTCAGCAGACGCAACTTGATATTCAATTGATGAAAACCCTAATTTCAGCCTGATTGAGGTTCTCTGTGTAGAGTCTCTCGAGTCCCTTTCACACAATAAAAGCAAATAGCCAGGAGAAAAAAATCAGACTGCTTGCTCACCACTCCTGCAGCCCCCTCTGCAATCACCCTGGCGCATCTCAAAGGGGGGTCTTTAAAATCCTGCCTTTCATTTTAAAAATGATTAATCTCCTTTCTTGCCAAGAACAAAGGGACCTACAGCAAGCTTTGCATTCAGCAAGGAAAACCAAGAGCAAGAAACCTTTTATTTTATATATCATCAGTCATGGGCTACAGGTTTTTGGTAGAAGAGCTGACAGGCAGTTGTGCCAGAACCAGAAGGGACCTCACTGTAGGCACAGCTTGTTAGAAATGACCTGGGAGCTGTGAGAACTCGACGCCTTTGAAACGAGTATGAAACAGTTTGATTTTTTTTTTGCTCCATTTAATATGGGCTCAGCAGGAGCTGGAGATGGGTGCCAAAGCGAAGCCAAGCAAAAATCACTCAGCCAAGCCTCCCCAATGCCTCTGCTGCTCGCCAGGGCATTTAGTTACAGAAGCGTGAATTCCCCTCGCTCGTGCCAAACATATATTGCTACAGGATGAGTAATTTTGCTTTTATAAATTGAGCCGTCACTGGGGGTAGGCAGATGGTAACGCAGAATTGCGCATGCGTCTCCCAGTCCTTCCCACTCTTGTATCACTGGAGCAATCTGGGTTTAGTAATATTGCTCAAAGCACTTTCATTTTAAACATAGACCCCAATTAAAATAAAATAAAATAAAATAAAATAAAATAAAATAAAATAAAATAAAATAAAATAAAATAAAATAAAATAAAATAAAATAAAATAAAATAAAATAAAATAAAATAAAATAAAATCCCCAAATCGAGCTTTTCAGAGCTGGGGAGGTGGCCTTTCTTAAGTCCAGCTCTTTGCTCCGTAGTGGAGAAATGTGATTTTGCAGATGCAAAAAACTGTTGCTCGAGGAAGTTGGTTGAAGTGCTCAAGGTTTCCCATGGAGACACACTGGCTGAAAAACAGCAGTTACATTTCCTTTTTTTTCCTTAACATTTTTGGAACTTGAATAATTAGTAGAACAAATAGGGGTCTTTTTCCATAGTGGTAAGGTTGTTTGCATAATATCCAGTATGACTGAGGATTAATTCTGTCAGCATCTTTTTTGTATCATATCAAATCTTTTTAATGTTTATTTTTGTAATTTCCATCTTCTGTCATATCTGAGGAAGAAGAAAACTGACAGGTCCTGATTTCTACGCTGTTCTGCTTAAATCAGATTAAGCTAATTTATAGCAACTCAGTAATTTGCATTTATTTTCTAAGTGGGAAAAAACAAATCCCTCTCTGCTTGTCTTTCTAAAAATGGTTCAAATTATTTCTTGAGAAAAATCAGTCCAGGAATACACAGTTGTAATGAAGGAAATCACACTTCTTCCTCTTCATCTGAGCAGAGATGAAGGAAAATTTTAAATTATTAATATTGTAAATTTTACCATTTCACTGATCAAAGCAGGTGGGAAAGCAGAAGAACGACTGAAGATTTGGGTCATAGTTTCAGGGGAACAACTCCTACTGCTCTTCCTCTGAGCAAAGACTTTTATTAGAATATGTCCTTATACTAATTAACTGTAATTGGACTTTTCCCCTGTCTCTCTCACAATTATGTTATGATTATCATTTCAAAGGCAGGCAATATTTTGGCAAACAACAATTTGGCAACAGGGAGAGAGTAAAGACCAGTTGCTATTATTTAATGTCAATGTGAATTTGAATGCAATAGGATGCCATGAGTCAGTGGCGGAAAAGACTGTCCTTTTTCTGCTCTCCATGTGAGTGCAGGACATAAATTCTTCCTAAAAAAATGGATCAGATATTCAAATAAAGCACTTGAGCTTTGCTATATAAAAATATATACCTTTTTTGTTGTTAATAGTATATAAGAAATACAACTGTGTGCCACAGTTTTGAAAAGTTTTGAAAAGTTTTGAAAAGTTTTGAGACACCAATGAGGCAAAACAAGCCACAGAAAATGGGTCCCTGTGCATTTGGAGTGAAATGCAATTGGTTGTAAGGTGAAAAAAATAATGTCTCGAGGTTATATAAAGGATGAACATGTCACAAGAGGTTTGGGTTCATTTCTTTGATAATTAGCTCTATCCAGTGAGCCCAGTGAGCGATGCTTCGATGGAGCGGGCATCTGTCCCCTGATGATTCAGGACTTCAGGCTGCTCCCGATATCAAACTATTCCTTATCCTGCCAATATTCCCACTGAAATCCAATCAGATGAGTAAAACGGGAGTAAAAAAATCCACATCTTGAGCAGTGCTCCCCTCATATCAACCGCTCAGTTTTCACAGTGCTGTTGCTGTTATTTTTGGACACAGCAACCCACATTTCCTGCTTAGACTCATATCCACTATAATTTATAGTCCTATTTCTACAAGGGGTTGAAGGTTCTTTGGATTGCAATAGCAAAACATGTTGCTTATCTTGCTGGTGTAGGTCCAGTGGTCGTCTGCTTGATAGGTGGTGGGCTCATCTAACCGGGAGAGCGCCTTGGTCAGCGTGGGAGTTGAACACAAACCACCTGCCACCTTCTTCACTGACAGATGGTTGTTTTAATGCAAGAGGCATCACGTCCTTCTCCTGTCTGGTGGGCTGCTCTACAAGAAGTCAGGGGACAAGGTGCTAAAAGCAGATTTCACAGAGATGAGCTGGAAGACGTCTGCAGACTTCACGCGTCCCATTCTGTCTGTAAAAATATTTGATTTATTTTCTAGCCTGAGCCTGTGAAAACTCCAGGAAACAATCAAATTAGAGATGATGCTGGCTCTGGTACACATTTGAACTTTTATGGAAAAGTCTAAACTTTAATTTGATTTATGCCTGTAACAACATTTGTGTTTATACTAATAAATTCAACACGTATATGGTAAACCCATAAAGTGCAGTTA
Source organism: Streptopelia decaocto (assembly GCF_964273445.1). Lineage (NCBI taxonomy): Eukaryota > Metazoa > Chordata > Aves > Columbiformes > Columbidae > Streptopelia > Streptopelia decaocto. The sequence goes on along the minus strand of NC_138663.1, from coordinate 209,085,026 downwards.
TCTGCTCTGAGCTGAAAATGGCCCAGCTAACCCCAAATGAGACCATATGCATGGACCCTGACAGCACCATCTCCCCTTATTTGTCTGTGTCCAAAACACTAACAGAAGTGTCCAAGGAATGGAAAATGGAATCTCTTGTAGAAGTCCTTTTGGAGTCTGTTGGGTAGAGCAATAAATGTCCTTTGGGGCTAAGAACTCTTTCCAATGGCCCCGAGATCTGGATGTTCACCAATGCTCACATCCCAGCTACCCTGCATTAACAAAACTTTTGTCTGAATTTAATAATGAGTGCATCAACTTCTTTTTTATGTAATTTGTCCTTTTAGCCCAGGACACAATCTTCTATTAATGTAATCCTGTTAGCAGATGAAACATAGACTTGAATGCCAACACAACCCATTTCCAGGTGAGTGGTTTATCCCCAGCAATGGACTCACTAGTGCTCCAACTCCTCCAGGCCATCGGGACAGGGGTAAATACGGGTGGAAGAAAAGCTGCAAGAAAGCATATGGGCAGCAAAAATTACCATAGCAATGAGAAACCTGGAAGAGGGGAGGGCTCTGCCCATGTCCCAGGACCTCAGCCACGTCCCCTTGGGATTTCCCTACCATCCTCCAGAGAAAAATTCAGTTCACCAGAAATTGTCATTGGTCCAAAAGGTGGTTCCAGAAATCAAAATCTATTTTGTTAGTCCTTTTTCCATTGTACTGATTGCTCAGAACTGGCGGTCAATAAATGTTTTTTCTTCCCAAGCCTACTTACGGGATCCAAGTATGTCTGGGAACATGTCTTCATAGAATGACCTGGTGACACCAGGTCTGTTAGGTGGCTGATGGGCTGGAATGGGGCCGGATGCTGCATGAATGTCCTTGTTCTTCTAGGTGAAGTCCCCAGACATTTTCAATTTTATATAGACCATATTCTTTGAAATGTTTGGGTACAGAGTTGCAGCAAATCGAGCCCCCACATTGCATTTACCAAGTTATGCACGCTCCTCAAAATGCAAAAAGATGACTCATGGGATTTTCAAAAGTGTCTTGGCATGTAAATCCCACCATCTTAAGAGGCTGCAGCCTACTCTGTTTAGGAGCTTTTGAAAATCCCAGCAGCGTCACTCTGAATCCCTAAGCTTGCATCGCTTTCTCCAGGACAATGCCTGGTTTCTGCTACATTTTCTGATGGTTTGGGCTTATTTGCCGTTACCGGAAGGTTACCCTGATAGTTAGACTTTCCTTTCTAGGCTAAGGAGGAGATTGCTTTACACGACGCCTTTCATCTTCCCTAATATGCTCCATATTATCCTCTTGATTTCTTCCATCTGGGCAAATCTTTTGTTGACCTCACCTGAAATCTAAAACCTTTCAAAATAAGCCCTTCCACTTCTCTCCTCTGATCCGGTGATGGTGGATATGACTGCAAGGTCAGAAGTCTGAGATTAGTTGTGACCTCACTCTTGGGCTTCGCATTGGCAGTAGGTTAAGAGGCTTTGAACTTGGCATCCTGACAAATTGTTATTACTACATACCAAAAATCAGCTCACCCTCGCATCTGTGGGAGGGTATGGGGGGAAAGACAGGGAGATGGATTCCTTCAAAGGGGAAAGCTATTCCACACAGCACGACACCGAGACAGGAACATTTAACCCAAGAACCCCAAGGTAAAATCCTGACAGACACAAACTCCTAAAATACAGCCCAGAAATGCTCTTAATTGAATCCTAAATGGCTCAGATGATGTGGACAGTGAACACTGCCTGAGCTTTTATTTTTAGAGGGTGAGCTGCCAACCTCTCATGAAAACTGAGTAGGGACCAGATTTCTGCGCTGAATGACTCTCACATTTTACAAATCCAAGAATAAATAAATTCAGGCTGATGCGAATATTTAGTCTATAACTCCAAAAGACGTGACAAGATTTTCAGCATCCTCTGACTCTGCTATCAGAGGAAAAAGCTTTGACTAAGGATGTTCTCAAATGTATCGACCTCCACTAAAGAAATAAATTTTATTTTAATTTAATGCTAACCTTCATTATTCTCTGCTTTTAGCCTGGAAAAATGAAGCTGTTGCAATCTTCTCTCTGTCAGACTCTGTGTGTGTGTTCATCTCTGTCCATTCCCCCTGTAACAGCATCTTACTCCGTTGGCCAAGGTCAACCATACTTGAAGGAGATCAGAGGCCAAAAAGGATTTGTTTGGTACCCTCCTGATAGCAAGGCTTTCTAGCCAGTCAGTCGGGGAGAGACAGACCTATAACCACACCAAAACCAGACAAATTCAACTCAGAAGTAGAGTCTGTGTTTTTAACGGCACGGCTGTTAAATGCGAAAAGCTTCAATCTGATTTTGTCTCTTCTCAGGCAGCAGAGTCAGTCAGCCTCAAGACACAAATCCAGAGGAAACCTGGCTCCTTTCGATCCAGAACTACCTGTTTCTTAGATTTTAAAGTCACAGTGGGCCATAAGATCATCTATTCTGAGCTCCATATAATACGGACCATAAAATTGCATACTCCAATAAGGAACCCAATAACTTGTGCTTGGCTAAAACCTCTGTTCCAGCAGGCATCTGCTCACAATTTGAAAATATCTGAAGAGGAAGAATCTACTACTTTCATTGTTATTTTGTCTCAACACTTAATCATTCCCACTGTTAAAGCACTGGGCCTCATTTTGAAATGAAATATGTCTGCTTTTAGGTTCCGGCCTTAGACCTCTGATAGACTACAAGGCTCTGTTGCCTCTGGGTGTTTTCTCCTGAGGACAAACTTCTATCCTCCTTGAGCCTCCTCTTGACCTTCCCTTGGTAAGTGAAGCAGGTGGAGATCTAACATGAGACTTGTTTTTCCTAGGCTTTTGAAACTTTTTTGTGACTTTTCACTTTTTTTCTTTTTGAGGGGCCTTTCAAAACAGGTTGACATAGCAATAGCTTGGACAACTTAGAAACTGGATTTTTATTGATGCAGTCAATGCACATGAGGGACCTAGGCAGAGAAAAGGGTGAGGGGTGAAGAGGCAGGAATTCAAACAAACCCAAGAGGCTTGTTTCTCAGTCTGGTGTGGGCCTTTGACAGTGTTAAAACGTTCCTGTTGTTTGATACCATCATCTCCCCTCCTGAAATTATTAAGGCAGAAACTAACATTTCAGAGAGAGCCAGCAGAAGAAGCAACGACACATTCAGGGCTCACGAGAGGCTTCCACTGAGGATGGGGAAGGGCTGGCGAAGACACAGAAATGATAATGTGATATCCTCATGGCTTCCTGACCATGTCCCAGAGATGATGGCTCATACAGTTTCCCTTCTGGGGTTCTTCTGGCTGAGTCTCATCTCTTGCTGTGCAGGATGTCCAGGTTTAACTGCAGTAGACAGGAGAGCACAGAGGCTCTTCTCAGTCAATCTGATGGAGTTCAAGGAGGGTGAAAAGCAGAACCTGAATATTTATGCACACTGACTTCAGCTCTTAAAGCCCTCACTGCCTGGCCCAGCGGTAACACAGCCTGTAAATCTCTCCTTGCATAGTTTTCATTTCTAAATTCTCCTTTAAATCAGAAAACCTGCATCTGGTGGAAGAATAAGCCAAGCATAACAATGGATCATGGGATGTGGTGGTAAAGCAGACAAGTGTCTCACTGCAGATGAAGAACCATGTGTTGGAGCCTTCCTCTACATTCAAGACATTGACCACCCACAGCAGCTTCATCCATCATGGGTCACCAGTGGATGGGTCATGGATGCACAAACCAGCCTTGGTGCCTTCAGCTCAGGACCAAGCTCTGGCATTCAGCAATGACCCCATCCACAACCCAGCCCTGTTGGAATGCCACAGCTGATGCCACAGAGACTGCCCACCTTCAGTTCTCCATTGTAATCACCAGCAGAAAGCACACTGAGCATTAAAGAGGGAAAAGAGCAAGTCAGAAAAGGGAAATTAACTAAAATAGGTTTTGGGAAGTCCAGACTGCAAGGATGCAGCATGTTCTTCACTTAACACAATGTTTTTATTTCCTTGGTTTGTTTTTCTTGCAGAAGAATTGGAGGGGAGCAAACAAGGTTGCTGACCTGACAAACGCATGTCTATCTTCACAAGCATTGCTGTTGAGTGGGCAACACAGCTTCACATGTGCAAAGAAAACAGGGACATGCCCAGCACTTTGTGGCAGCCCTATAATGTCACCTCACTAGTATATGCCAGAGGAGATGGGAGTACCTGTGCTGTCCTGCAGACACTTTTTTTTCTGGTCCTTTTTCACTGCATTGCACTGGAGACTTTTTTTTCATGGGTCTGCTGAGATCAAATACCTACATATTTCCCAGACAGACTTAGAGCAAGGGAGATCCAAAACAAAAATTGGATTTTATGGGACTTTGGCCAACAAACTCTTCCGAGTGCAACGGCACCGATCTGTGTGAAGCGTGTGAAACAGCACTAACAAGGAGAGGAAGAGGGTTTAACCTCTGTTCCAGAAACCATAAATCACCATCCAGAGGGTGAAAAATGAGTAGCAACTCTACAGCTGTAAAATCCACGTGCTACGCTAGGCTGAGAAAACAGCAACATTGGAAGTAGCAAATTTCCAGAGCCCGAAAGGAGCTCAATGGCTTTCCAGAGACATTAAAGTGTCCCCAAAAGCTCCTTTGGCAACTTGGGTGAGCTGACTGACTTTCATCCTGCAGGGAAAGAGAGAGATAGGTTTTCTCCATCATGTCCCCATTCCTGCCAGCTCGGAGGTAAGAGAGACTTCAGTCCAGCTCCTCTACATGCAGACAAGGTGAACGTCCATGAGGATGTGTATTTGCTCCCATCCTGCACATGGCCAGCCCACCGTCACCAAAGCAAATAAATTTTTCTCCTGATCTCTTAGTCACAGGACCATGCGGTCGTCTCAGGTGCCCCTAGCTCTGCTGCCTTTAATGGGGTCCATGATTTCAAGCCATCAGTGGAAGCCACCATAAGAACTCTACCAATTTTGATGGAGGTTTTTAACAATGGACGATGTGGTTCACACTGCAGTTCCCAGTCTGTTGCTCGAAGCTTGTGGGAAAACACCAGATGAGCCTGTCCTGCAGCAGTGGTGGGCTTTGCTAGATCCCCAGGTCTGGTTTCCAAGGGTGGTTTTGATGGTTGAGTTGGACTTCTCTGTAGCAGACGCTCAAGAGAGTACAGAGGATAAGACAGGTTAGGAGGTGCCTTAAACACTTCAGGAACAGTTTGAACAGGGTGACAAGAAAGTCTTCATTTCATGAACTGAAGGAACTGAGGGGCCTGGGGGGTTCAGCCTGGAGAACAGGAGCTTAGGGGAGACCTTCTGATCTGAAAGGAGCTTGGAGCCAGGGGGGTCGGGCTCTGCTCCCAAGGAACAAGCGCCAGGACCAGAGGAAATGGCCTCAAGTTGTGCCAGGGGAGGTTGAGGTTGGATATTGAGAAAAATTTCTTCATGGAAAGGGCTGTCAGGCATTGGAACAGGCTGCCCAGGGCAGTGGTGGAGTCACCATCCCTGGAGAGGTTTTGAAGATGTGTAGATGAGGTTTTTAGACACAGAGTTTAGTGACAGTGTGAGGTTAACAGTTGGACTTGATCTCGAGGGTCTTTTCCAACCAAAATGATTCTGTGGTTCTAACCCTTGGAAGCTGGTAGGGACAGTGCCAGAGGGGAAAAGGGAAAAAGGAAGAGCTGCTGGTGGGATAGGGAAGGCTAACAGGATGCAAACATACAGCATCATATGCTGGGGCACAGACTGGGTTTTGTGACTTTTTCTATCTCTCTCAGGTCACTGTTTAGCTGACTGGCACTATCCTTTACTATGGTTGTTCCCCGAGACATGCATGCAATAATGCAATGGTTTATAAATCATTGACTTCTGAATCATAGAATCATACAATTATGGAACACTTTCGGTTGGAAGGGACTTTCAAAGCTCATCCAGTGCCACCCCTGCCATGAGCAGGGACATCTTCACCAGCTCAGGTTGCTCAGAGCCCTGTTCAAGTTCACAAAGGACACAAAGGCCTTCAGATATTCCCAGGCAGATGTGCTGTAGAGACATTCAATCTGGCTGCAAAAGGAGCAGCCATTCATCTGCTACTACAACACAAAAGTATTTAAACCTTTAAGTTTTATGCCAACATGTAATGACATAAACTGGGACTATCTCATTTGTAACCTGTTACACTTACCAAGCCAGCTCCTGGACAGCAGGAGACAGCAGAACATGGCTCTGTCCCACACGGGGTGTTATCTGAGCCTGGCCGCTCGAAGAGCTTATCTCAGTTTCGAGCTCTGGCATGAACATCTCCCCAGTCACCGCTCCCAACCCAGATCGAGCTCATGTTCTTCCACCAAGACACACTGGCACCTCCCAGCACGTTTCACAGTAGGTTTTTATTAGTCCAGGCACATGCGTACATTTTCCTTCTTTTCCTTTTCTTTCTTTTCTTTTTCTTTCTTTTTTCTTTTATTTTTCTTTCTCTTTTCTTTTCTTTTCTTTTCTTTTCTTTTCTTTTCTTTTCTTTTCTTTTCTTTTCTTTTCTTTTCTTTTCTTTTCTTTTCTTTTCTTTTCTTTTCTTTTCTTTTCTTTTCTTTTCTTTTCTTTTCTTTCTTTTCTTTTTTCTTTTCTTTTTTCTTTTCTTCTCTTTTCTTCTCTTTTCTTCTCTTTTCTTCTCTTTTCTTTCTTCTCTTTTCTTTTCTTTCTTTTCTTCTTCTCTTCTTCTTCTCTTCTCCTCTCCTCTCCTCTCCTCTCCTCTCCTCTCCTCTCCTCTCCTCTCCTCTCCTCTCCTCTCCTCTCCTCTCCTCTCCTCTCCTCTCCTCTCCTCTCTCTCCTCTCTTCTTTCTCTTCTCTTCTCTTCTCTTCTCTTCTCTTCTCTTCTCTTCTCTTCTCTTCGCTTCGCTTCGCTTCGCTTCGCTTCGCTTCGCTTCGCTTCGCTTCGCTTTTCTTCTTTTCTTTTATTTTCTTTTTTCTTCCTCCTTTCCTTTCTTTCCCTTTCCTTCCCTTTCCTTCCCTTTCCTTTCCTTCCCTTTTTCCCTTTTTCCCTTTTTCCCTTTTTCCCTTTTCTTTTTCCTTTTCTTTTCTTTCCTTCTTTTTCCTTTTCTTTTTCTTTTCTTTTTCCTTTCCTTTTCCCTTTCCCTTTCCCTTTCCTTTTCCCTTTCTCTTTCCCTTTCCCTTTCCCTTTCCCTTTCCCTTTCCCTTTCCCTTTCCCTTTCCCTTTCGTTTTCTCTCATTTTCTTTTTTTCTTTTTAACTCCATGTCCTACATGTTTTTGAACCTGAAAGGGAAGGGCTTCTTGGTTTTACAGGTTTGGATTTGTTCCTCTGGATTTAGGGCCGTATCTCTTAACAAAAACAAAATGCTGGAGTCCAATCTGTCAAATTAAAGCAAAGATTTACCAAAGGAAAATATGCTTGCAAAGTAAATATAAATTAATTTAATTGGTTCCTATTATCACTTCTATTGGAGCCTGCAAGTATAATCTGGTGCTGAAGTAATTAATTGGGTGTGAAGTAGCTACTGTGCCAAAACTCACTTGTAGGGAATGAAACTCGCAGACTTCTTGGCCTGACTGTTACCTGCAGCGTCTTGGCTTTGTTATTCTGCAAATCACAGCACTGAGCTGTGCAATCAAATGCTCAGATAAATGCCTCACTTTGTGTTTTCATGACGGGGTGGTTACGACTACAGGCGTTTTCCCACCCGGGTCAGGTCGAGATTGGTTTCGGAGGGGAAGTCAGAGGACAGGTTTAGCTCTGCTGGGATTGCAGGCACTTATTTTTGTGGTTTTCTGTGGCTTAATATAGCCTCAGCTTTAATGGCTCTGTTTTTTCCCATCCTTGCTCTGGCCTTGCAACAAAGGATCTTTGTCTGGTGGTTTGCAGAAGGGATGGGGAGTGATGGCACAGGTTTGTTCCCAGCAGCAGTACCAATGTGAGAGTCACCACTCACAGCCTTTCATTCTATTTTGCTGGCATGGTCGCTCACACAAGCTGGGAATTAGCTCAGGCTGGATCAAAAGTAACTCAGGATCAAGTGATGCAGAGATTTTGGGATCCTGACATGTCCTGAGATGATGCTCAGCTGCTATGACTGGAGCAAATAGGAGACATGGCTCTTCCTGATGCTTCTCAAGAAGAGTCCCTTTTATTTTTGCAGTTATGTTCCCAAACCCTGCTCTTCCCTGCACTGGGTAAAGATAAAGCTGAGCTTGGGAATTCAGCCCACACTTATGCATTTGTTTTTTCTCTGCTGGGTTCAAAGCAAGCAGGACTGTAACTGCTAAACACCGCCAGGAAAGTGGGTGTGAGGTGGGGATGGTGCTTGCAGAGAGTTGTTGGATGGACATCACAGGGTCCAGCCTGCCCTTTAGGTGCAGGAGCAAAAATAATCTCCAAGCACTTTGAGGTTGTTCAGTCTGGAGAAGGCTTGTGGTCAGAGTGTACTGATGAAACCTCTGGAAAATCAGCTGTAATGATTCCTCCCTCCATCTCCCATAAGCTGCACCACTGCAGGTCCCACAAATCTCCTATGAGGACAGGCTGAGAGTTGCGGGGTTCAGCCTGGAGAAGAGAAGCTCCAGGGAGATTTATTGCAGCGTTTCTGTACTTAAAAGGGGCTGATAAGAAAGATGGGGACAGACTTCTGAGCAGGGCCTGTTGTCACAGGACAAGTGGTGATGGTTTTAAACTAAAAGAGGGGAAATTCAGGCCAGACATGAGGAAGAAATGTTTTCCCATGAGGGTGATGAAACACTGACCCAGGTTGCCCAGAGAGGTGGTGGATGAACCATCCCTGAAGACATCCCAGGCCAGGCTGGACGGGGCTCTGAGCAACCTGAGCTGGTGAAGATGTCCCTGCTCATCGAAGGAGGGTTGGACTGGATGGTTTTTAAGGTCCCTACCAACCCAAGCTTTCCTATGACTCTATTCTTCTGACATTCTCCTTATGCACCTCCTGCCTATGGGGTCTTGCAGGCAGCTTGCCACCGTGTGGCTTTCGGAGGCTGCTTGGAGGCACACACAAAGATCTTAGAGGGAGAAGACAACACTAAACCACAAGGACTTCGGGGTGGCCACTGCCCACCCAAAGCTCTGACTAAGACTAGAAATGGGCTTTGGTGCGGACAAGCCTTTACATACCGGGAAAACAGTTCTGCTCTCTGGAGTCTGCAGTGAAAACAGCAAAGACAAAAGAAGTGCTGCTATTATCGGAGCTGAGGAAAATGCTGATAAAAACCTTCAGACCAAAAGAAAAAGAAGGCTTTCTGAGCTAGAGCCCAACACTAGTAGGAACAGCCTGATCACTATTTTCCAATCTTTCCCCTCCAGGGAAAGCAGAGACTTGCCCTTATCTTATGTCCTTTTAAAGTAGCATCAGTGGTCTGGTTTTTATTAAAAAGTTTGATTTGTTTAAAATTGTGCAGTTTTTGGTTCGTGAAACTTATTTCTTTCCACCTCTTCCTCTCTCGCTTTGTATAAATATTTATATATGCATTTAACCAAAAACTTATTCTTAAATACAGATTCCAGCAAGAGCCAAGATCTTCTTTAAGGTGTCTGGAGATTTTTGCTCAATTCTCAGCCCTGCCAACGTGTCTTTTGTGCATCCTCGAGTCCTTCCCTCAGTTTTCTTGTATCCACAGATTTGGTTAATGCAATCCCACATCACTGGTGGGACCGAGTAATTCTTGCTTGCCATCTACATGGATTCTTCTGGATGTTGGATGCTCAGGACCAAGGCAGCCCTGTGGAAACCAGGGTCCTGTCTTATTTTGGGGAGAAAGTCCCAGGACACAGAGAAGGGAGCCAGAACCAAGCTCACCCAGGATGGTTGAGATGCGCCCCGATGCAAAGACGTCCCAGACATATGGTCTGGTCCCCAGCCAAAGCCCTCAGATCCTGGGGGCCAAGGGGGGGTATTTTCCAAAGGCAGAGCTTCCCTGTAAAGCCCCAGTGGACACCAGGGGAGGAAAAACACCCAAATCACCCCAGTAGCCTTGCCGTGAACTGCCAGGGCTGGGAATGATCACAGCTCGGCTGGGGAACCTCATAAATCATGTGGAAGTGCAGAGTTATGAGTTTCCTCACACAAACACCCTTAATTGCAGCGTGCTCTGATTGCTGGTGCGAGGCCACGTAAAAAAAGACCAGTGAGCCTGGGGGAGGGGGTGTTGGATGGGGTGATGAAATTTTGGGGGGGTGTAGATGGAGTAACAACCCCCCATGAGTTGCAGGGCTGGAGCACAGATCAGATGAGCATCATTCCCCGCCAGCTCTGCCCTGGAGTTAGCAACCTCATCGCGAAAATCCTTACCCCTGCAAATGGTCTGAATGTGTCCAATTTTGCTCCTTTTGGGGCCGGCACTTCCCAGCGAAGCAAAAGTCATCTCAGACTGGGAGGAAAGGCAGGTTGCGAGTCAGGCATCAATGGGAGCTCCATCTGCGAAGGGCGGTTACTCAATGGTGCAAATGCTCCAGGGCTGTGTCTTTGTAGTAAAGCGATCTTTGTGATCACTCCACGCTCGAGCCGAGTGACTCAGAGTAAAAATAATTAAATATGTTAATAATTATCAGGGGCCCCTTTGATTAAAACAAATAAAGCTTGTGGTGTGTAAGCAAGGAGGAATGCGTAGGTTTGCAGGGCTCGGCTCGCAATCAGGACCCAACAGCAAAAGCAGACGCAGTGCCTGAGTTGAGCATCTGAGTAACGTGGTGGAAAGCTTGAACACAACCCAAGGAGATGCCAAGGGTGGCCAGGTCCCTGCATGGCAGTTGCCCCCATCCTTGATCCCAACACACTGCCTCGAGGTCAATGATGAAACAATGGGTTGGAAGCACCACATTGCCACATCTCAGCCCACCCAAGCAGGAGAACCAGCAGGTTTGGGTATCTGGTGTGGGAACCAGCATCACACAGATCACTGAGGGAAGGAAGGGGGCAATATTGGGAGCTGAAGAAAATGAGAAATATAATTAATTACACCTTGAAGGGCGTTCATTCAGGAGCCCTGGGCATCCAATGGATGCGGGGCGGGCGGCGGGACCCCGGAGTATCCTCGTCCTGCTGCGTCCCCGTCCCGGTCCATCCCCATCCCTGTCTGTCCCTATCCCAGAGCATCTTCATCCCTGTCTGTCCCCATCCCAGAGCATATTCATCCCTGTCCAACCCCATCCCAGAGCACCCCCACCCTGGTCCATCTCCATCCCAGCGCATTCCCATCCCCAGGCTCCAGGTCCCAGCCCTTCCTCCTGCACCCACAGCACCGGAGACCCCCAGTGATGTCCCTCTGGCAGCACCAGACCACCCGCTGTCTTCCCCTTTGCAGCCTTAGACCCCCCAGTGTCCCTGCTGTCCCTTGTGCTCCCCCTTCAGCTCTGCCCCACTCCCCCCTCCCTGCCCCTCAACCCTTGTTCCCTCTCCAGACCTTTCTGCCTTTGCTCTTGGGCCCCCTCCGGATCCCCAGCCTGGTTGGGGGCTGTACCACGGGGGTGCCCATCGGCACAGCTGACGCCATGCCGGCACGTCTTGCCTTGCAGCTTGTCTCCGTGCAGCCAGAGCCTGATGCTGCCGTGGTTTAGTTGGGCTCCTGATGTGCCGAGAGGAAAGCCAGGCTCCTGGCTTGACTGCTTCAGTGTGGTGCTTGTAATGTGAACCCGCATCGCTAAAGCGCTTTTCTGTGCTAACCCTTGTTAAAATCACAGAATCACAGAAAAGCTTGGGTTGGAAGGGACATTAAAAATCATCTAGTCCAAGGCTCCTGCAATGAGCAAGGGCATCTTCAACTAGATCAGGTTGCTCAGAGCCCCGTCCAGCCTGGCCTGGGATGTCTCCAGGGATGGTTCATCCACCACCTCTCTGGCCAACCTGGGACAGGCTCTCACCACACTCAGGGGAAAAAAATTTCTTCCTCATATCTAGTCTAAATCTACCCTCTTTTAATTTAAAACCATTGTCTTGTGTCCTATCACAAGAGGCCCTGCTCTGAAGTCTATCCCCATCTTTTTTCTTAGGCTCCTTTTAAGTCCAGAAAGGCTGCACTAAGGTCTCCATGGAGCTTCTCTTCTCCAGCTGAACACCCCAACTCTCTCAGCCTGTCCCCCAGCAGAGCTGTTCCAGCCTCGCATCATTTCTGTGGCTCCTCTGGCCCCTCTCCAGCAGGTCCATGTGTGTCCTGTGCTGAGGACCCAGAGCTGGACCAGCACTGCAGGGGGGTCTCCCCAGAGCGGAGCAGAGGGGCAGAATCCCCTCCCTGCACCGGCTGCTCACGCTGCTGGGGATGCAGCCCAGGACACGGGTGGATTTCTGGGCTGCAAGCGTACGTTGCCGGTTCATGGCCAAACTTTCACCCCCAGCACCCCCGAGTCCTTCTCCTGGGGGTGCTCTCCATCCCTCCATCCCCAGCCTGGATTGATACCGGGAGTTGCCCCGACCCAGGTGCAGGACCTTGCACTTCAACTTGTTGAACCTCATGAGGTTCGCATGAACCCACCTCTCCAGCTTGTCCAGGTCCCTCCGGGTGGCATCCTGTCACTCAGCCATGTCACCTGTGTCACTCAGCTTGGGGTCATCGCAAACTTGCTGTGTGTGCACTCAATCCCAGTGTCTGTCATTGATTAGGATGTCAAACAGTACTGGTTCCAGTGCAGACCCATGAGGGACACTGGTCCTATTTGAGGTGGGATATGGTAGACGCTGTGCAGAGCTTGGAAGGCATTTGTAAAAGCATTTCAGAAGAAGTGGGCATGCCCAAACAAGTGTCCCCTCTGCTCCTTGCTCTACATGGGTCACTTTTCCCCTCTCTCCTTGGAGCCAAAGGCAGCATCTGCACCCACTGAGCTTTCTGGTCAGCCTTATGGCCAAGGGAGGAGATGGTGCCAGCGTGGTGCTTACCTAGGAGAACATGGAACTCCCCTTCTGTCCTGGAATGTGGCTGGGGCACTCACAACAGAGTCTGAAGAAGCCTTTCAATGGCTGTTTTGATCTCTCAAGTGCACAGGCGATAAGAATCAGAGCCTGACGCGTTGTGGGGGCATTTATAGACCTAGCGAAATGCACTTGTAGAGCAGGAAGGTGAGTTCACACCATATCACGCTCAGGATCAGCAATGCTCTAGGGAATAAATACCAAAACCTACTGACGGGGTGTGTTTCCCATATGAGCGCTTACACAGCACCATACTGTACCCATGTGTTACACCGCATGCACATTATGGTCACGCTGACTGCCAGGAGCTGAAGAAGATCCATCTGACTCAGCTTCACCATATTTTTTGAAAGCAAACTGTAGGTTGGGTGAAGCTGCAGCCATTGAATGAGAAAAATACAGTGTCCCAGGGAGGAAATGTTCTTTTGTTTCACAAAGCATGTTTATTCCCAGGATGGAGCTCATGTGAAACTCAGGACTCGGGTTGTCCTCTCTGCATGGGGTTGGGTGTCACAGTTTGTGAGCAGATGCAGATTTTTCACTGAAATATACCACCTCTTGGGTAATCTGTCAGCACACAAGGAGATGACTCAACCACTGGGAAAGAAGCAGGAAAAAAACCCCAAATCCAGTTCAAACTGATTGGGAACTTGAGGGAGATTCACAGAATCATAGAGTAATTTGTGTTGTAAGAGGCTTTAAAGATCATTGAGTTCCAACCCCCTGCCATAAGCTGGGACACCTTCCACTAGATCAGGTTGCTCAAAGACCCATCCAACCTGGCCTGGGGTGTCTCCATGGATGGGGCATCCACAGCTTCTCTGGGCAGCCTGTTCCAGTGCCTCACCACCCTCATGGTGAAGAATTTCTTCCTTACATCTAATCTAAATCTCCCCTCTTTCAGTTTAAATGCAACCCCCCTCCCTGGAAACCAGCCAGAGCACCTGACAGCACTGGACACTATCTCCAAACAGGATGTAGCTCTCAGATCTTTTCTTCCCACTCCTGGAGATGGGGCACTGGGAGGGAGGGCAGCCAGCACCAACACCCTCTGCCATGTGGTCTGTGTCTGTTATTTTGGATTCTGCCACCCAGCTAGTAAAACAAGAAATGTCCTTATAGTGCTTTTCGGGAGCGGGAACACAAAATGTGTTTGCCAATAGTTTATTTTTTTAAAGCCCTATTTAAGAAAAGGAGAGGAAAGGGACCCCTGCAAGGGGCACACTTGCTAACAGGAGAGCACAACATGCTCGATTGCTCTTTCTTGTCCCAGAGAACCTCATTGACTCCCCGGGAAGGTAAAAAAATAGGGGTTAGGTGATGTAGCTATACAGCATATAAAGCAGCAGCTGCTTAAAACATGGTTGAAGTTATTCAGCTGAGGAGCAAACGTATTTTGGGAAGATACCTGGCCAGCATGCAGCCAGCTATGATCTGATATCCAGGGTAACTGCGCCATCTCATGGTCCCCAGAGCCAAGGAGTTCAGAAGTGGGAGCTGGATGCATGATGTGACTTGTGTTTGCTGAAAAGCATCTTCACAGCCTCCTCTGAGAAAAGCTGCAGCAGTTTTATTCGCTGTGGTGAAGTCACCTCCTTCAGAAAGGCCAGGTGGGGGTTTGCTCCATACATTACTGCCCTACTTTGACAGTAGTCCCAATAGGCTCCAAATGAATCATAGGATCATTTTGCTTGGAAAAGACCCTCAAGATCATCAAGTCAAACCATTAACCCACCCCTGGCACTAAATCATGTCCCTGAGAATCTCATCTCTGCATCTGTTCAACCCCTCCAGGGATGGTGACTCCAGCACTGCCCTGGGCAGCCTGTTCCAATGCCCAACAGCCCTTTGGGGAAGAAATTGTTCCCCAGATCCAACCTCAACCTCCCCTGGCGCAACTTGAGGCCGTTTCCTCTGCTCCTGGCGCTTGTTCCTGGGGAGCAGAGCCCGACCCCCCCTGGCTCCAAGCTCCTTTCAGGCAGTTCAGAGATCAGAAGGTCTCCCCTCAGCTCCTGTTCTCCAGCTGAACCCCCCAGGTCCCTCAGCCGCTCCCATCACACTTGTGCTCCAGCCCCTTCCCCAGGTCCGTTCCCTTCTCTCAACTCGCTCCAGCACCTCAAGGCCTTTCTTGGCGTGAGGGGCCAAAAACTGTCCCCAGCATTTGTGGTTTGGCCTCCCCAGGTCCCAGCACAGGGACGGTCACTGCCCTGGGCCTGCTGGCCACACCAGTGCTGGTACCAGCCAGGATGCTGGTGGCCTTTTAGCCACCTGGGCACGTGCTGGCTCATCTTCAGCCGCTGTAAACAACATCCCCAGGTCCCTTTCCTCCAGGCTGCTTTCCCGTTGTTCTTGTCTGAGTCCGTAGCATTGCATGAGGTCACATCGTTCCTTCATCCAGTTCTGTTTTAAGAGACCCATTCCCTCTGGCTCCTGCTGCTTACCTGCAGATTCAAGCTTGCAGCCCAGTAGATCCCATCCTGGAGAAGAGCTGTCCCAGATTATCATGCACTGCTTCCCTTTACTTTGATCCACTCCAAGTAATCTCTGCTGTTTGGCACCCCAGGCAGCCCTTCTTTTAGCCTCCTGTTCTCACCCTTCTCACACTTGCAGCTGATTGTTGGCCACGTCTCTTACAAGCTGTCACTTGGGTATTCACGCCTGGATTTTCCTGGGGTTTTACCTCCATAAGAGGCTGGGGAGGGGAGTTTTCACTGACTTAAGTCCAGCACAAGATAGTCACCTCCTGTAGTGAAAAGGGAGAGCAGGGTATTATTTGAGTTAAGCAAGCCCACCCCAAGCTGACGATCTAACATAAACCTACAACCACCCCCTAGAAATGCCTCACTTTTTCCCATAGGCCACAGTGAGGGTCAAACTATGTTTATTTTAAGCCCTTAGATGGCTAAAGATGACCTGAATCCCAACGTATACATATCCTATCTGCATCCTACTGTCCTCAGTGATGAGCACCTCCACCTTTTTCCTCTTACCTCCATCCTCATGCTGCTTCTGCAACCAAGTGTGCAGCCAAGTCCTTCAGTTTGACTCCATCCTAATTGCAAAAGGAGAGAGTCCTGTCCAGCACTCCTGCTGTCTCCTCCTCATCCGTGTTCAGACAGATTGCATTTCCATGGGTGACTTCTCTTCACCTCATTGATCCAGCATCAGTCCTTGTCTGCAGTGAGATAACGATAAAGATCACCATTGATTTATGACAATGTCACACACACTGTGTGTACTGAGTGCTGGTGAGGCTGCACCTGGAATATGATGTGATGTGATGTTACAGCTGCCTGGGGGTGAAGGCCACTCTTACAGAAACAGGATTCAGCTTAGGGAAAGGGGTTTTACCTGCTCTGTTTGGAAATGCTGTTGCAGGAATCACCAGGTAAGAAATTCTCCATATCAGGCCAATATATTAAAGGAGGTGCGTTACTTGCAGTTCGGAAATCTCATCTCTGGTTTGACCCAAAATGTGATACACAACCAGAAGAAAATACTTACAAAGTATAGAAGTAGCTGTCCCTCAGTATGAACAGTTTACAAGACAAAGGAGCAATGAGTTGGGGAAACAACTGAAATACAGCCAAGGAAACGTATTTCAAGTCATTTGAGAAGCTGTTTGTAAACTTCATTCAAAATCTTTTCTGCGGTCTTGCCTTCAGCATCCACCCTGGATGTGATCTCCCACTTTGAATTCAGTGCTTCTTACTGTAAAGAAGAATTAGGGAAAGTTTTAAAGCAGAAAGGAGTGACTGATTGCTCAACTTATGCCCAACTCCTTGACTTCAGGCTTCAGCAAAGCAGCAAGATGCAAGGTGTCCTCAGCCCTGATGTCCAATAAAACCCATTCATTCAAATAAAACCCATTCTGCTCCTTCCACATCTCTTCCCCTGCCAGTTTTAGGACTAAGCTCCCACATGTACTTCATAAGAGGAAAGGGACAGAACTGAACAACCCCATAAAAAAGCTGAAATGTTGTGATCTATGAGGCTTGTCTTACCAGAACATCTTCTAGAGCAGGCACTGAAGTATCTCAGTTGTCTTTATGCCAGCAAACTGAGCATTGCCAAGGCCCATTCCCTGGCCAGATGAGATGCAAGAGTCCATAGCTTTATCATTAATCTCTGTTGCTTTCCAGAACACGTTGGTCATGTCCATCCTAATCACTGGGAAGGCTATTTGACCTGTGCTGATCAGGACCATTTGGGACTGCTTGGTCTTGGCTAAAACTGTTTCAGGGACCATGCTAAAAGTTGAGCTGTATGGCCAGCTGAGACCTGTGCTGGTTGTTAGTGTGGATATAGTCAGAGTTTTATTTGCTTGGCAGATCAATGGTGCCCACACCCTCACCAGTGAACACCAGCCAAGTGAGGTCCAACCTTACCCCACGAGACAGGACCAAGGGTTCAGATTCAGCTCAGGAGGTTGTCCGGAAGCAAAGAGAGACCAAGACTGAAATGAAAACTGAATTGTCTGTATTATTTATGAGAGGAGAAGGAAAAGGTTAAAAAAACTCACCTCAACTCCACCTCTTTTTCCCTTTACATTGTGTTTATGACTTTTTTTGTGCAATCAGTACTGTCAATAAACCAGGCATTCAAAGCCCATTCAACATCTGTCTGGAGTCAGTGGGAGAGACAGCAGCTACTGGATGGATGAGCTGTAGGGACTAGCAAAGGACACTGTCACATCCCCATTTGGGTCCCAGCTCTTTCCTCTGCCCTAATTTAATTAAGTAATGAGCCAATTTGGCTTCTTCATACCCTGTCTTCACCTATGATCAAAGTAATCCAGGCACCACGGGTTTTGGAGCACGTTCTAAAAAACACTGAACGAAAGTCAGTGAGCCAGATGTTGAATTAGATATGACTAGATAATTAAGCTAGATTCATCCAGTCTTCAAATGGAGGAAAAAGTCCCCACATAACTCCTTTTAAGGTCATTATCAGTTCTCTATGACAAATCACAGATAAAGCCTTTAAGTTCAGTGGATGCAACCATAAGTTTAAGGCAGGTTTTTTGTATATGTGACTATTTAATTCCTGGAAATAACCTACATGCCAGAGCACGATTTGCACATATAACCTTACTGGTTTTCTTCTTCGGTGTCCCACAGGAGCTCACACAGTTCAGTGTCACTTCTGTCCCCCAGGACTTGTCAAGCATTTAAATGTCACAATCTCTTTTGGTCAATATCACTATTCTCTGATTTAAAATGGTCAAACTAAGGAATGCAGATGCATGTGAAAGAGTCCCTTTGCAATTCAGAACAGCACTCAGTACTATGCCAAGGTTTACTGCTGACCCGAATCGTAACAAAGAAAGCCAACAGAATAAATGAAGAAAGGAGAAAAATGGATTTGTGCTCAAACACACATCAGTTTTAGGTGCAGCTTTTCCATTAGTGGGAGCAGGTAAAGAGAGGAGAAAGCCACATATCCTCCCACTCGCAGGAGATGCGATATCAGCATCAGGGACCAGGCCAAGCTCTCGATCCCACCTTCTCTTCCTGAACTTACTGGTTTTAAACCCAGATCGAGTGTGCTGTCATGTGAGTTCAGAAGATATGTTTGACCATATTTGCCAGGCCCAGAATTTATGTCATAGTTTGTCAAAGCCCCACCTATCCCGTGCAGCACTTCCCTTCTGATAATTGCTACAGAGATACGAAATTAAATAACGGAAAAGGGACAAAACTCTAATTCTCACTATTATCTTGAGGGCAGCCTGTTAAAACATGAGCTCTCTGATATTTTCTTCCAAGCTCCTCCCCTGTGATATGCCTCTGAGCATCCCCGGAATTTCCTTGCACTTGGACATTGTCCTGAACCGTCGTGGGAACACGCTGAAATCGTGAAGGTGTCACTTGACGTTGAAAGCTTCCCGTTTTTGTCAGGAATGAATGGAAACACAGAGCAGTGAACTGCAAAAAGGAAAAGTGATGATATTTTGAAGTCTTGCTGAGTTTATCTATTCATTGTAAGGGTGAAGAGATTATAACTCTGAGACTCCATGTTCCCCTGCAAAGCCTGCATGGGGCACATTCATGCCTGTCCAAGAGGGGAAAAGCTCTCTTAGGGCAGCGACTAGTCTCTGCAGTGGCATCAATGGCAAAAAAGCCATGGGACCAGGTTTCAAGTCTCAGGGAAGTGGCAGCGGCCTCCACTGCAGCTCTGGGATTGCTAAAGTCACAAGAACAAACCACCACCATAAATGCCAGGCTTGCTCTTGCTTGGTTTATTGGAAACCTCAGGCACAGCATTGCTGTAGCATGAAGGGCAATGACACATATGTTGGAGTTTTGGTCTCTCCTTGCTTCCAGACAACCTCCTGAGCTGAATCTGAGCCCTTGATCATGACTTATGGGGTAAGATTGGCTTCACTTGGCCAGTGTTCACTGATCAGACTGTGGGTAGCATTGTTCTGGCAAGCAAATAAAGCTTTGACTACATCCATACTGATAAACAGCACAGGTGTCAGCTTCAACATCAGGCACACATTGCTTAACCTCTGAGCTGAGTACTCTTTACGTCTTAAGAGCTGGAGTATCAAAGTTGCTACAGTCTGCAGAACCTCATTTTGTGACTGTTCCCCAACTCTCAGTATAAACTGTCACTCGCTGAGGGCAATCCTGCAGACAACGTCAAAGGATGTACTAAGCCTGTCCAACTTTCTGTGAGCCAGCAGAAGACAACTAGCTGTCTTCCAGACAACATGCAGACACAACAGGCTGGGGGATGGAGGGATGGAGACCGGCCCCCAAGAGAAGGACTTGGGGGTGGCGAGAGTGAAAGATTGGCCATGAGCTGGCAACGTGCACTTGCAGCCCAGAAATCCACCCGTGTCCTGGGCTGCATCCCCAGCAGCGTGAGCAGCAGGTGGAGGGAGGGGATTCTGCCCCTCTGCTCCGCTCTGGTGAGACCCCCCTGCAGTGCTGGTCCAGCTCTGGGTCCTCAGCACAGGACACACATGGACCTGCTGGAGAGGGGCCAGAGGAGCCACAGGAATGATGCGAGGCTGGAACAGCCCAGAGAGGTGGTGGATGAACCATCCCTGGAGACATCCCAGGCCAGGCTGGATGGGGCTCTGAGCAACCTGAGCTGGTGAACATGTCCCTGCTCATGGCAGGGGTGGCACTGGGTGAGCTTTGAAGGTCCCTTCCAACCCAAACCATTCTGTGATCCCATGATTTTATACAGTCCACATTCCTGGACTACACAGCTTAGGCCACCGTCTGACATGGTTTTCAGCCTCAAACCACCTCACATCTTGGAGTACAGGAGCTTGGAATCAGCATCTGCACTTGATCCTATGGGTTGTTTCTATGACTTCTCTCCCATCACTCTCATGCCTGTCGTTAACATCCATTAAATGGTGCTTTGTTCAGACACCCTGAGCTCTTCATGATGTCCCACAGCCCTTTGTGCTGACCACAGCGCCTTGCAAGGCATCGCTGCTCCTTGTCCACAGTACTGGTAGGTTTGTATGTTGTCCAAGGAGAACAAAACCCCTTAAAATAAGAAAAGGGATCACCAGGGAGATGGGAAGGAGATGAAAATCAAAATGTCAGAGTAGGTAACAAGTGCTCTGAAATAGGAGCAACGATGGATGGCAGCAAGTGTTTTATTTCTGTTCTGATACTTGAAAAAACGGAGATAGCTGAGAAAGCTCTCACAGACTCTGTGTTAAACAAAAGGTATAATTAATCAGAAACAAACCCTGGGAACTAAAGTCACAAGCAGCTTTTGTCACAGCCTGACCTTGACTTTGCTCTCCTCTTCACCAGGGAAAGCGGCTGATCCAGCGCACTGTGAAGTCATCAGGGACATCTAGTGGCAAAAATAACAGAAAAATACGCAGGGGAATATACTGGAGAGTTTTACTTCATCTTGCGCACAGCTCGATTATCACTGGCTTTTTGTACGCATAAAAAGGACTGGTTGGGAGCTCAACGTATTTTCAACAGATCTGTTGAAAAATGTATTGGAATGATGCTTTCCTAAATCTCACAAACCCCAGCATTATGGAGATAGAACACCTCAGTTAACTACTGTGCATCCTGTCTGTCCTCAGCCTCCCAGGATGCTGTTCACCCTGATTCTCTCTTTTGAGAAGCTGGAGATATCGGTATGGGAGCTCAACGTTGTATTTTCAACAGATCTGTTGAAAAATGTATTGGAATGATGCTTTCCTAAATCTCACAAACCCCAGCTTTATGGAGATAAAACACCTCTGTTAACTACTATGCATCCTGTCTGTCCTCAGCCTCCTGGGTTGCTGTTCACCCTGATTCTCTCTTTTTGAGAAGCTGGAGATATCGGTATCATGTATGGTTCTGGTTATGTTTTTTGGTCATGTGTGACGGTTTCTGTATGTCATTGTTGCTGGGCTTATTGATGTGATCGTGTTATACAGCTCAGAACAATTTATTTCCATCTGTTCTTTACAAATATGGTTTTTGTTAAGAGCTTTTCGGATTTTGGCTTGGATGGCACTGGGTTCTGTTTAAAGACTCACATTACCTATTATGTTGAACATCTTTGTGCAGCTGTTCCATTTAGCCCAAGTCTGTTCTTCACTGGATGCAAACCAGCCACTATTCAACTTTGGCAGCTGTTTAAAAACAAAAACAACAACAAAAAAACCCCAACCTTTAAGAATGTAATAAAGCAATGGCAAAATTCAGTTTCTTAGTTGAGCAGGTAATAGTGCCAATTGGCCTGCAGCGAAAATCTGGCTTATCTTCGTAAAGCCTGTAGACCTTACTCTGGATTTATTCTACAGTCACATACAACGGATTAAAATGTAATACTGCAAGTGAAAGATGTGAACACAGAACTGCTAGTCTAGGTAGAAATTGTTGCTTTTATAATGACTTTGCAGGGTTCACGTACATCTCACAGAAGACGTTTGGTCAGTGATGGGAGACCATTGTTGCAGCAGCAAGATGGTTGCTCGGCAAGGGAAGACTCTGGCCCAGATTTTAATGGGTATTTAGCAACGTTTAGTACTGCAACATTTAAAAGACTTATAGAAACGTTGGTGGGTAAGGATGTGGTCATAAGCAATCAAGAGCTAAAGTGAGCGACCTAGCAGCCTGCTTAACAAATCTCTGTTCATCACCTGGGCTGTGGTACCCAACTACCTGTGTGGTCCTACTCACTTGCACTATTAAATATTTTGGCTTATTGAAATCCAGTAAGCTGCAGGCTCTTACGTGAGTAAATCAGTTCGGAAAACCCAATTTAGGCTCTGAAGTCAATTAGGCATTGCAAAGTGAAACAGGGAGAGACTGAAACACCTAATCACCTGCTGGTTGGGCCAAAGAGACATTTAGGGATCCTCAAAGCAACTGGGATCAGATATTTGACGTGATTCCATAGCACCTGCAAAATATTAAAAGGTTTAGAGGATCACAGTGGAAAATGAAGGCAATATAAGGGTTTGAGTTTTTTTGCAGTCGCCCTCTCAACTTTGGTAGTGACTTTTGGTAGTGATTTTTTTTTTTGGTAGTGATGTTTCTTTTGACAGTGTTTCCTTGTTAGAGCGAGATAAGGACTTAGCCAAACCAGTCGATTCAATGTGAATCACGCTAAGCCATTTATTACAGAAACAAGTCTCCTTATATACGTAACTATATTCTAATCACGCGTCCACGCTCCAAGCATGGATTCGCTAAATGAGTATCGTGGGCTGTCCGTGCTCTGGAGTCTCACTGATGATACGTCCAATGATTCATGCCACGCCAGGACCCCGGTGATTGAGGAACGCCCCTCTTTCTCACAGCAGACTCTGATCTCAGCTTCTCGAAGAGGCCTTGAGATTCCTTTGAGCCTGACTAATTCAGCAACAGGTCTTTATCTATCAAGACCCCTCCACACTTCCCCCTTTCTTTTCCTGAATTAGTCAGGCCCCTTAAACCGCACGGTGCATCATTTTTGAAATGTACTGCAACATAGAACACGTGATTAACAACATAATTACAATTACATATAATGCAGTTAAACCTTACTTAATAAGATCAAACTACTACCTGCCTATTCTTAAAACCTTAATTCCATTATAACAACCTTATCAACACACTATTTTAATAGATTCAAAATAACCAGACAAGTTAATACAATATATTCTCTTAAATTCCTAAAAGATCTATAACTGCGCAGTTTATAGGGTAACATACTTAATACCATCAGTATATACTAATAATTGAATTAATATCTTAAAAGTTATCTTAACCTATTTAAAAGATCAGTAGCTTAACCTTAATAACCCTTCTAAAACTTTATCAGTTGCTAAACTTAGTTTACTATGGTAGAGATATCTCATAATTTTACCTTATCTATGCATTAACTATCTAATCATAATATCACCCTTTTGGATCTCCTGCTGATTGTTCAAATTGCCATTCTCCACAGAAGGTACACCACCTGCTTGCTAATAGGCTTCTAGACCACCAGGTCTGCGAGCATCTGTAACAATGAATTAGGATCCATGGTTTACATCTGAATCAGTCCTCACAACTTATCTCCCTCCTGTGCATCCGTTGAATCTTTGTTGAATCCACTTCAATCCTCGGCCTGTAATGACACAAACATAACCTTTTCCCCAGGTTATCAATTGATGTGGCCTTTTCCATTGACTAGTGATTTGACCATAACTAATGTAGGTTCTTTCTGATTTAGCATGGTTTTGGGTCATACTTGCAAAGTATTTCATCACATACAATGCTTTTGACAATTGGTATTGTGGTGTTTCCCCTACTTCCCCCCTTCTTTTTTAAAACAAACAAACAAAAAAAGGTTCAGAACCAGATACGTGTGTTAGATCTTGACTATGTACTCAAAGTCACAAATCAAATTTAGAGGTTCCTCCTTAAAAGCTCTAAGTAATTTAAAGCTGTGCCAAGTTCTGCTAATTGGGTTGAACCTTCAGTAATTTTTACAGAATGATGCCAATTGTTATCTCCACACCAAACCACTACAGCTTTATGAGACTTCCCAGAACCATCAACAAAAACTTTGCAAGTATGTAAGATCAGACCAAATACAAGTATGGCCTATGACCTGATGTTAAGGACTTGCAGGTTCTGCAGCAATTTACATTTAGGCATGCCAAAAGCTGTGCTTTTAAGAAAACCAGCTAGTGCAATTTATAAAGACATAGATTACAAATAAAAAATCAGAATTAAATTTCACAAATGGTACATATATGACAAAAGGATCATGGCCTATTAAGACTTAAATTCATTCCCTGCATTTTCTTGATCAGAGTGACAATTGGTATATAACAGTCAGTATATCAGTTTTCTAGCAATCTCATCATACTGTCCCACAATAGCCACAGGTTGTTTCTATGTTGTAGCTATAGACAAATCTGCAAGTCCAATCGAATGCAGTCAGCCTGTAAGGTTGTCATAATTTCATTCCTCAAAGTGTCTAACTCCATTTTGGCTGTCATATTTATTGGATATTGTTTTCCCTTACCGGATCGAAGTCCTGTTTCAGATCTATCAGTGTAGAATTTGCTTTATCGAAACATTGGCTGTTAATACTAGTGGAAATACAGCATTTGAAATTTCCTTGGAGATTTCTCACTTGCAGCAAGCAGATCTGCACCATCCCAGCAGCTTCTTGTAGGCCATGCAACTAAACAGAATTCTCAGAAAACGTTATTTGAGCTTAATTTACTTAACAAATCTTAACCTAAGAGAGGTACAGGACTTTCTGGCAACTATAAGAATTCATGTATTAAAACTTAGTTCCAAATTTGGCATTCCATTGGTCTCAAAAAACGGCCTTTCTTTCGTTCTTTCTCATGACCTCAAAAACTAGCATGGTGAATTTACTAAGAAGTCTCTTACAACTAATTACCACGGAATAAGTCTATCAACAAATTTTTGATTTAGTTTTCCAGTTTCATTAGAACTGTGGGTCTACTAAGGATGCCTTTAAACTGCACCCTCAGACTGCTCCATTCAGTATTACATCTCTGCTGTGGGGGGGAGAGAAAACCCCCCTTTCACTGCTTTAAAAGCAGGCAGCCAGGTTTTTCCATTTTTGTTTTTCTTTCTCTTCTTGCTGCAGTTTAGAGATAACCAAGGTCACGCAGCTGGCATCATGGCTGGTACAAAGTGGGAGGCTCTGGGAAACTCCTCAGTTACAATGAGCTGCACACAGGCCTGGGATATTTTGCTCTTTTGTTTTCCCATTTCATTCCAGCCATAATACACTTTATATGCAATTTCAAGTAGCTCAACAATAGTTACATTCCTTAGCTCCATTTACCTTTTACAATTTAGAGATGTCAAAAAACAGTATAAACCAGTATAATAAACATCAATCCATTATTCTATTTTCCTAAATCTAAATCAGTTAATATTCTAGCAACTTTTAAATAAAACCTCTTCTAAATTCACATCTATCATAGCATTTTAACAATTTAAATGCTTTTCTAACAATATAAGCAATTACTCTAATGTGTAAGGATGCATCCTAATGGGGAGCAAGGTGGAATTTTAGCAGTGGAACCGGTTCCCATTTTGTAATTATCTCCCCAGAAAAGATTCTTTTGGTACCAAATATGAATATGCAAACCAAAATACTGAGCTCAGATGTGAAAACCAAATACCCAGTTCAAATATGCAGATGGATCACAGTCACACTAATTTAAGACAATATCTCAATTTTTGCATTGCACCTTTGGGCCGCTCACTGCTCAGCCAGGTGGAGGTACCTCTGGGTCTCCCTGACAAAACAGGTCAGTGGCGCCGGAGCCCATCGGCCCCCCCGCCGGACTGAGCTTTTTTTTTTTTGCTTTGTTTTGTTTTCAGTGTCTCATCTGGTGCGCTACAACTGTTATTCCAAAACCTGGATTTTTTACTTGATGTGCATACGAAAAAGCCAAATTTAGTGCACCGACATGAGAGACAGCCTGTCACAGAGTTGCGCAAGTCTGAATGCTGGAATAAAGGTAGCATGCTGGAGAGAAAAATAACAGCTACTACACGCAAAATTTTACGATCACATTCACGCAGTAAAGAACCAAATTACTCATGATTTTCTGAATTATCACAAAATGCACATTTTGAGTCAACGGAGTCTCATGATTTAACAGACTGTGAACTTGTTATACCATATAGCACAGACCTACCAAAATTGCAACGTACTTAAACAGATACCCACAAAGAAAACAGGTTAATAAGGAAAGCATCTTGCAGACTCTAACAAGTTTGCTGTGACCTGTGTGTTATCAGTTAACTCTCTCAGCTGTCTGAAATGATTTAATGATCTCTTGTAGGGATTTACTTTGCTCCACTCTTCTCGCCCTAAAAACAACATTAATTGCAACAAGGTGTTATACTTTAAGATTCTATTCCCCGGACACTATTCCCAATCATTTAACTTATGCCGCAACCACCACTAATTACAATGTTTTACAAGATCTTCCTTCCTTATAATTCCGAGTGCTTTCCCAAGTTTTAAAACACCTCCCAATACTGATTTTTTAGGAACACAACTGAAAACAATTATTCCTGACCCCATCTTGCAAGTAAAAACCTTGAGAACAGGGAGGGAGGGAGGGGGAGAGAGGGGAAGCGGGGGGAACGCACAGGCCTGCTTGAAAACAATTAACTCACATTCCTGACAAGCTGCTTGATTTTCAGAGAGGCAATACACAGGAGCACATAATATGTACTGTAAAACTTGCAAATAACATGTTGATAGCAAACATTAGATTCTCTACTGCTAATCTCAACACTCGTGCTTCCTCAGCTTCTAAGTTTTCAACCTGCTTACTGATGGTGTCTTGAAGATAGTCAATAAATTGCATGTAATTCTCATTGGGACACTGATTAACAGTTGCAAATTATTTGGCTGCTTTGTTGGTTTCAGACACCTCTCTCATAGCTTGATATGCAAGATCTGTTGACTACCTCAGGATTTCAGAAATTTATCGTGTCTGTAGCTGTGGTGTGTCAGTTAGTGTCTCTTCCAGGAGTTGTGGGATACCTGCCCCTTTCAACGAATCCGCATTGTTCTGTCCTAAATGATCTATAGCTGTTACCTTTCACAGAGTTCTTTTGCCCAGTTCTCATCCGGCGACTCCTTCTGCTCTTTCGTAGGAGTTAGAAGGTTGAAAGACAGTAAAAGCAGATTGGTAAAATTGGTAAAAGGACTGATAGTACACTTGTTTACGACTTTAGCATTCTCATCTGTCACAGGTTCTTTGAGCAAGTTGTCTGACTCCAATCCTCTGGACTTGCTGTTGACGGTACAGGAGGCCACCCGCTCGGCATTTTTCCTCCCCCCGCCCCAGACTGCTGTATCATCGGGGGGACGGCACAACGGGGGATGGAGTGGGGAGGGGGTCAAAAAACACGATCCGGGTAAACTTCACAGTCATTTTTAGGTTTGTTATCAGGCTGCAACGCTGGAAAAATTCTGGCAACGGTAGCCCGCTCGGCCTTAAAGTCTTTTAAGGTGGAAATTTTAAGCTTCTATGTAGTCACTAATGATTTATTTTCTTTATCATCTCCATTGTTGACCTTATTCCATAATTTCTGCCCTTTATCGTTCCAAAGTTAACATTTAAAAGCCTTCTCATTTTCTCCCGGGTAGCCATTAATTCTGTACCGAATTAATAGTCTACATATGTTACTTTCTTCTTATTTAAGTCCTCTCATAGAGAGAATAGGCAGGAGGAGTTTAACTATGGCTTCTTCCTCAAAGGATTTATTTTGCCCCATAACTTCACTCTTCCCTCCTCCCGCTCCCAGCCGCTCACCCTTTACGGTGACTTCTTCAATTAATGCGGAGCGTCCTTACCCTCCGCCCGGTTTTCAGTCCAGCTGATCCGCCTCCGGCTGGGCCGCTCTAGGGCTTTTCCCCAACTTCAGTGGTACGCCGTTCAGAGTATCACGTCGGGGTCACCATTTGTTAGAGCGAGATAAGGACTTAGCCAAACCAGTCGATTCAATGTGAATCACGCTAAGCCATTTATTACAGAAACAAGTCTCCTTATATACGTAACTATATTCTAATCACGCGTCCACGCTCCAAGCATGGATTCGCTAAATGAGTATCGTGGGCTGTCCGTGCTCTGGAGTCTCACTGATGATACGTCCAATGATTCATGCCACGCCAGGACCCCGGTGATTGAGGAACGCCCCTCTTTCTCACAGCAGACTCTGATCTCAGCTTCTCGAAGAGGCCTTGAGATTCCTTTGAGCCTGACTAATTCAGCAACAGGTCTTTATCTATCAAGACCCCTCCACATTTCCTGACACATTTTAAGCTGCAAAGAGAAGCATCACTTTTGCCACTAGTGTCTACACCAAATCCACTAAGCAAATGATGAAGACCATTTTGAAATCATCTGAAACCTTTTGGCTGTGTTCATAGGTGCTCTGTTGAATAACTTGGTTCCCTCACCATCACTTTTCCCCCCATCTCCTTTCGACATGTCACATTCAGTAGACAAAGTCTCCTCCACCTCCAAGCACAACTGCAGAAGAGGGGACACAAGGTAGTTGGCCAAGCATTGGCTGTGCCAGCACAAGAGCATCACCTCTCACTGTGACAAGGGGTGTTCACGGAATCACAGGATGGTTGGGTTTGGAAGGGACCGCTGGAGATCATCCAGTCCAACCCACCTGCTAACGCAGGGTCACCAGAGCAGATCACACAGGAAGGTGTCCAGGCGGGTTTGAATGTTTCCAGAGAAGGAGACTCCACAACATCTCTGGACAGCCTGGTCCAGGCTCTGGCACCTCAAAGAAGTTTCTCCTAGTATTCAGATGGAACCTCCTGTGTTTCAGTCTGTGCCCATTGCCCCTCATCCTGTCATTGGGACCACTGAACAGGGTCTGGTCCATCCTCTTGACACCCACCCTGGAGATATTTATCAGTATTGATGTGATCCCCTTTCAGCTTTTCTTCTCCAGGCTGAACAGCCCCAGCTCTCTCAGTCTCTCCTCATAAGAACGATGCTCCAGAACCCTCAGCATCTTCGTAGCTTTGTACCGCCCAAAATGAACCTGGGGAGGATGTTCACCTCTGGAAGGGGCTGCTGTTGTCCAGTCTCCTGACCTCCTGTGTGACACAGACCACAAGGTCCTTGCACACAGGGCAGCAAAAAGCACCCGTGAGGCAGAGCTATTGCTGGAGGAAGCTACAGCCCCTCTGTCTCCACTAATACATCTGCGCCCAGCTGGAGCATCATCTTACAGAAAAATATCTCATTTAACTCTGAAGCCTCCACATGACAAAGAATCCACCCTCCTTCTAGTGACCTGCTCTAGAGCTAATTACCCTGTTGAAAACAAGCTTCTTCCAGCCTGAACATTGCTGCCTTCCCCATCAAGTCCTTACCTCCAAGTCTGCTAACTCCAGCAGTCCTTCTCTGCAGGCAGGCAGCAACCCAGGAGCAGAAGGACAACCAGT
Source organism: Streptopelia decaocto (assembly GCF_964273445.1). Lineage (NCBI taxonomy): Eukaryota > Metazoa > Chordata > Aves > Columbiformes > Columbidae > Streptopelia > Streptopelia decaocto. The sequence continues at coordinate 209,055,674 of NC_138663.1, read as the reverse complement.
GTCTCTGCAGCTGAGAGACACATAATATTAGTGGCTACATCTCTTTTAGTAATCAAGATGTTTCAGGGAATGTTTTCTAGTCTGGAAGACCATTTTCACAGCACAGCCCACATCCATACACCCAAATACTCACCAGAACACAAGTGGCCCAGAGAGGTTGTGGAGTCTCCTTCTCTGGAGACATTCAAACCCACCTGGACACCTTCCTGTGTGATCTGCTCTGGTGACCCTGCGTTAGCAGGTGGGTTGGACTGGGTGATCTCCAGAGGTCACTTCCAACCCCAACCATCCTGTGATTCTGTGAAAACACAGTGGCCTTAATCACACTGCCCAGTGAGAGCAACCTAAGGGCTGTGCTCTCCATGGAAACTGTTGGAGAGCATGGTCAAAACCATGCACAATGGACTACTTCAGGCTAGTAGATGACTACACAACCGTCCATGCCTTGGTCCTGGTTAGTTCTAGTACCCTTCAAAGGAAAGATTAGCTGTGTAAGGATAAAAACCCTATCCAGAGCTGTAATCAGGAATATTAAGCTTAAGGGAGGCTGTAAATACCTGTGGCTTAGTGTGTGGCTGAACCTCAACCTACTAGGAAGGGGCCAGGAGAAAGTTTTTCCTTCACGCATCTCACCTCATAATACATCCTAAAGAGATTTTTTCAGCTTTCCCTGTAGTGCTGGGTCTGGCCAGTGTCTGCGGGAAGATACTGAGCTGCAGTTTTAGAGAGAACGGTGATTTTGGCGATGCTGCAAACCAAGGATGCCCATCATCTCCCAGAAGAAACAAACAAACCAAGCAGACAATGGAGAAGTTTGGACAACTTTGTCTTTGTGTGTCTTTGTCTTATGGGAATGGGGAAGATATCAGCTAAAAGTAACTATTTAGCTCACAGAATTGGGAAGATCTCTTTGTCTCTCTATTATTGCTGTAATGTACAGACCAGTAAATGTGGCTCTTGTCACTTGATACTTCATTTCAGTGCAAGCCTGAAGAGCTCAAATTCACAACAGACTGAGCTCTAAATATTTTTGGCTGCCGTTCCCAGAAACCTCTTCTTTCTCTTCTCTCATCATTATTGGACTTTCGCAGTGTAAACCCACAAGGTGGAGGGAAACGCTTGGCCAGAGAGTGGGAGACTCACAGGTTTTACAAGGCTCCTTGGCATCGATTCCACTTCCCAAATTATTGCTTTTCACCTTTTAAATAACACGAAAAGTCAGTTCAAAAATCCAGGCTATCCACATGGGAGATTCAAGACAATCTCTGAGCATTCAAAAATCAGGACATTTGTCTAAGCATTTAGATATGAACACCAAAGCATACAATCACTTACGGAAAGGTAAGCTTGAATTATTCTGATTTTTAATCCAGTAAATACAATTATCACAATCTTTAAGTCCCTTTGATGGCCTCTCAGTTGCCATAATTTCTCAAAATGGCCGAAGTATTCAAGAAATCTGAAATTACGTGAAGGAAGACATTTGAACAGCAATCACGAGCACACTGCTAGAAAGTCTTTTGGGCAAATTAACCAGCTTAAACCTGAGGCACCCACGATCACCAGCCTCATTAGAAAATCTGGACGCGTTTGCCGGTGACAGATGCTCTCCTTCTTGGCTTGCCTTGCACATCCCCACTGCTCCTGGGCGCATTTAGATTAATGCAAAGAAGGTGAATACATTTAAATGCAGGTGGCTCTCTGTGGTAGGCAGACAACCCCACAGGGCCATGCTGGAGGCTGCCAAGCAGGAATTTAACGTTGTCTCTGTTTGCACAGAAGGACCTCAGCGACTTGGAAAGCACAGAAGAAGGAAATGTTTTCTCCATGACATACTATGGGCTGCCTACAATCAGCATCCTTCCTTGGCAGCTGGGCTTGATAAATGTTGTCAGAAGCCTGGGAGTCCTCTTGGGTTCCCAGTGTCAAGAAGGAATCTGAAGCAATCAAGCAGGGACAAACACTCCTACGCCAGAACTGCTCTGGTCACGCTAGAGCGAGTCCTCATGCGACTGGGCTGGAAGACCGAATCCTTCAGAATAAATTAAATTGGAGATGCTTATTGGGAATAATCAAGTTTACTAATCTAGTCTTTAGTAAGTTATCCAGTCCTTCTATACGTATCACATGTAAAACCTAAAAGAATCCTAATATACCTGGCTTTTCAATAGAAAAAAGTAAATTACCCTATTTGTCTGCTAGAATATACTAAGTTGCCAGACAGTTCTGCATGCTCTTACATATGCTATTCTTTGACTCGATGTTTTTAGCCAAGTTTCTGAAAGAAAAAGAATTCTTAAAGCCCTGAGGTATTTGCATGAGTTTATCAAGACTTCCACTGGTACCTTTCAACCAACTGGCTAATTCCACACAAATACGGGGAAGGAGGACAGGTCCTGCAGAGCTACAAGAGACCTTTAAGCTCCCTTCACTATAGGAAAATATTCATGTGGACTCATCGTTTATCAGAAAATCCACACAGGTGAGCTCTTCTTGGAGACCCAAATCAATATGAAATGAAGCCTTTTGGGCTCTGCTAATCCCCAAAAAACTTTGATTCTTCTTTCCAACAGAGCGAGGTGATGCCATGCCTTGTGCTTGTATTTCTCCAACAAACAGAAAAAAGGCCACATCACACATTTCCTCTGCAATCTTTCCCATAATATATATTTTTTTAAAATCACTGCTCTATCACTGGGTTTCCAGGTTGACATTCCCACTGTGTTGGGACATTTGGAACAAATTTACCTTTCAATATCACCGCATTCAAGCAACACAAAGTGGTAGCTTAGAGGTGCTGCAGGACACACAAGACTCTTTCCAGTATTCCCATCATTCACAAAGACCCACATAAGGGGGGGTCTGAGCCTTCCTTTTGAACCAAAGCTTTAAAGCAGTTTGTTTTGGCCTCCTTTAGAGCTGCAGGCCAAGAGAACTACAGCCTTTTGTTCTGAAACCATAAATCTCACAAGCTATAAAGTGGCTTCCTAATCCTTTTATTTTACAGGGCACACATTTTCTCAGCGAGCCGTGCCCCTTCTTAGCTGTGATTTGGAGAAATCTGCACAAGGAAACCATTCCAGCCCTCGGAGCTGGATTTCTCCAGCTGTTGCATTTTCCTTATTTTCTGAGCTGTCTGCTTGCACAAATTAGGTGCTCCAGCCTGTCGCAACCACCCTGTAGAAGGAAAATAAAAAAGATCATCATCAGCACCACAATAAAGTTGAACTTGGAGCCAAATAAAACCTGTTGTGGAAATTCACTTGGCTAATATTTCTCCTTAAAAAAAAAAAAAAAAGACAGAAATAAAGGGGTTTGTGCAAAAAAAAATACACACCTAAGCAAACAGATTTTAAGGTCTGTGGGCCATCCTTCCACTGGGCAGGATCAAAGCAACTCTGCTGGAGTGCATTATGGAAGAACTCACACATAAATTGGTATCCTGGTGGTTTAGGAGACAAAAAAAAATAGCAGAGAAAGGCTTTGCTTGTGATCTTGTGATCATTCCTACCGCAACAAAATACTGTACTTAAATATCTAACTGCTGGTGAGAAGGTGATGGGGAAAAAAACAGAAGGAATAGCACAAACTGTATGTGATGCCCAGTCCTTTGGTCCTTCCATGTTCTCCTGCCTGGCTGAGCGAAACCACTTCCACAAGACATGTCCTTCAGCGGCAGCTTAGCAGCTGGTACTCACGCTTTGCACAGGCCTGAACATGCCGGTCTCTGCCATATAAAAATCATAGAATCATTTTGGTTGGAAAAGACCCTTGAGATCATTGAGTCCAACCATTAACCCAACACTGTGGCTGACCCATGTCCCTGAGAGCCCCATCTATATATCTCTTCAACCCCTCCAAGGATGGTGACTCCACCACTGCCCTGGGCAGCCTGTTCCAATGCCCAACAGCCCTTTGGGGAAGAAATTGTTTCCAAGATCCAACCTCAACCTCCCCTGGTGCAATTTGAGGCCATTTCCTGTGTTCCTGGTGCTTGTTCCTTGGGAGCAGAGCCCAACCTCCCCTGGCTCCAAGCTCCTTTCAGGCAGTTCAGAGATCAGAAGGTCTCCCCTCAGCTCCTGTTCTCCAGCTGAACCCCCCAGGTCCTTCAGCCGCTCCCATCACACTTGTGCTCCAGACCCCTCACCAGCTTTGTAGCTCTATACATCGCATATGTTCATGAGGTGGCTGGATATGTGGCTGGAGACAGGGGTTTCACTCATTTGAGAGACCTGGGGGACCTCCTAGAAGGAACAGAGAGTCAAGGAGGATGGGAGATGTCTCTTCAACAGTGCAAGGAATCTGGTACCCTGTAGGTAAACCTCTCCTGAATCTTCACCACCATGCTGGGCATGGGTGGAGGAGGTGAGAAAGGATGGGTAGATCATGTCCCATCTTTGATTGTACAGGGAGAGGAAGCCAAGCTCTGCAAGTTCATAAAATCATAGAGTAGTTTGAGTTGGAAGGGACCTTTGAAGCTCATCTAGTCCAACCCAAGTTACTAGAAGCTCTCTAAGGAGTGGCTGAGGTCACACCAGCCATCCCCACCTCCATTCCCATTTCATACCCCAATCCTCTGTGATGACAGTTACAGAACTAAGGGAATCACCAGTAATTTTTCATCCACAATGGGACATGGGCACAGTTTATTCCTATAAGAAAATAAAACCAAGAGCGTGCTAGAGCTGTCGAACACATCACTGCTCTCGTTGACCTCTAAGTACCACATGGGCTGTGTCTGGCGTACCTTAGAAGCTGCTCCAAAACAGGTGTTCTTGTCAAACACCTGTAGGGAAAATGCTCTTGAGAATTAAAATGTCCTTCATTACACAACAAGGGTTCTATTTTAATAATTCCCTACGTCACAATGTGAGTTTGCATGCTCAGGAACACTTAGCCAAATACTTGAGATGAATCGTGTATGAAGAAGTAGCAATGAAATAATATCACAAAACAAACATATGAACATCATTGTCACCTTTTAGACACAAGTACAGTGAAATGCTGAGAGCACAGAAAAAGCCACAATTTCCCACTTAGTTCTGCTGAGCTTGTACTGAATCATAAATTTGGGAAAACTTTCTGGAACAACTTTTCAAGATTTAACTGCAGCATCTGGAAAGTCAGCTCTGAAACACACTGATTTCAAGGACTGTATTTACCTCATATCTCCCTTGCATGGAAAGCAAAACTAGTTTGCCCATTGCATTCCTAGTGAGAAATTATTACTGTCGCCTTTCTTCCTAGTACGTTGTTTTACTTCTTGTTCTTTGCTTTTTTTAATGCAGGAAGGAAACATGAGAATGTCAGGTCTAAGGTGACTCTCTGTAATACAACACATGTTTTTATTCCACATGGAAAAGGAATCTCAGGTTGTTCAAATACCAAAATTGTTCTTGCCCCCACCTTGCTGTAGTAACACTTGTTACCTACACTTGTTATCTACAAAAGTAAACAAAAAACCCCAACCCTAGAAAAAATATTTGCTCACTGCTCAGCTATGCACTCACTTTAATTAGATGAGCAATCTGACAAACTGAAAAATAACACAAAAGGAAGATTTAATTTGTCTTTATTACGAAAATGGGTTGGATTGGGGTGGTACAGACATATGATTTTATACAGTATTCACCCAAGTTTTTGAACTGAAACTTTCAGTAAACTGGGAAAATTTTTTGTGAATTGCTTTGTTTTCCTGCACGGTTCATTCAGGATGAATGAAACGGTGTTTTTAAGATGAAGTATTTTATTTTGATGATATCTAACCACACAAGTTTGTCTTAATTTATCTTCAATTTAACCTTGAGAGGATTAAAAATTTATAAAATTCTGTTTCACACCAGATTATGACTGCTTATTTAAAAGAGATATTTTAAAATTATTAATCAGGATTACTGTTGAATCAAAAATACCAATTATTTTATAGCTCTCCTCTCAAATTCTTTCCCAGCCCAGTAGAAGTGGTTACTCTGTAAAGTCTATGATATATTCAAATATCTCTAAAAACTGCATAGGTAACTCTTTATACCTTTAGCACACTGAAACATCTACTGCACAGCAGCTCTGGGACAACCCAGGAATGCAAGACACATTTTCAGCTGACTTACCACAACTCTTACATGTAATAAGATATTACCAAATTGTCTGTAATGAAAACCCTAGTGGAGCTCCGCTCAGCTCAGGGAAAGTATCACAATACTTCAGGAAATACTGATTTGCTGGAAATGAAGAGATTGCTATATTAATTTTTTGTAATTAGATAAACATGGGAGGCAGGTTTCTGAGTCAGTTGTGGTTATTTAATATTTCAAATGGATGTTACCCACCTACACTCCTCTCCTACACTCATGCTTCTGTCTCCAACCCGTTCCCACCTTCTTTTCTACAGAGATACTTGATCTGAGGGTGTGAGTGTCAGTGTGAAAAGGAACACATGAAGTGGAAATGTTCATAAATGGCAGATGTTTTAGCAGGGCCTGTTATGACAGGACAACGGGTGATGGTTTTAAACTAAAGGAGGGAGATTCAGGCCAGACATGAGGAAGAAATTGTTGCCCTTAAAAGTGGTGAGACCCTGTCCCAGGTTGGCCAGAGAGGTGGTGGATGAACCATCCCTGGAGACATCCCAGGCCAGGCTGGACGGGGCTCTGAGCAGCCTGAGCTGGTGAAGATGTCCCTGTTCATGGCAGGAGGGCACTGGGGGAGCTTGGAAGGTCCTTTCCAACCCCAAATATTCTATGATTCTATGACAAACTGCTGTCACTGCAAAAGGTGACGGTGCTTTTATGGGAGAAGATGTCTCAGTAACCAAAACCACATGGAACTAGTTTCCAATATTCTTCCTCTGCTGACAAAGTGTGAATCCAAATTGATAGTGATGTCAGGAGGGACTGTGTTCTTAGCTCTTACAAATATAATGGAGCACGGGCAGAGTGTTGGCTGAAGCCTGCCTGCATAGACCACAGACCTGACATCAGAGCAGGCCACGATCAAGATTTACCATTCATGCAGAGTAGCAGGGAGTGGGATATGATGATACAAATCAATATTTTAAAAGCAGAGTCTCTGCAGAGAGGATAAAGAAGTGCAAAGAGTAAAGCGCATGGATTTATATGACCTGATCCAACAGCAAAGTATGGATCCATACAGTCAGGTATCCAACCCGAATCCTCATCACTACAACATCTTCTGCTAAACATGCTCAGCAGTGGACTCCCTGTGTGACCACCACATCTCAGAACATCCTCAATCTGTCAAAAAAGAAATGGTAGAAACACTGCAATTGTTTTAATCATCTGTGATGGCTTGCTATGTATTTAATTTAAACAACAGGTAATGACTGTGCCAACAAGATGGTCAACCCAAAAAAAGAATAAGCAGAATAAGTAGCTGTTCCAAGTGGATCCTGTATCACTTGCTAAAGTCAGCAGGTAAATCATCCATTGGGGGTTATGATATTTAGCATCATAGGTTACTGATTAATACACAATACTATTAATGGTAAGGGCTGTTTCCTGCACTTAGACCTGAGGGGACACTCCAGCCTAAAGTCTAGAGACGTTTTTCATCAGTTTGAGCTGTTTTAAGGATGAGGGGAGAAACAGGCGGCTAGGTGAGAAAAAGGGTGGTTTTGTTTGTTTAAACAGTAAACCTAAACTGATACATCTTGCAAAATATATCCTGGTCAGAGGAGGAAATAGCCTCAAAGATCGGATGCAATGACTAACATGGAACTGGAATTGAGAAGAGAATGCAACTTTGTAGACAAAAAGAAGTGAGGGACTGTTGGGGTGAATTTGGGAATGGCTAAGTGAATAGAGTAAGGTAGAAAAAATTAGCACATGTAATGTTTAACAGAAGAAATTGAACACAGTGGGGTTTTTCTGTTCCCCAAACCACAATTAAAATGAGGGGATTTATCAAGAAAAGCAAATTTTAAAATTGTTTAGATTTTATTGTTACAGTATACTGAAATCCACCTGGGTAATGCAATATAACACCAAGGTAACTAAACAATACAGTCCCAGTGCTCTTCTCAGATGCCAAATTTTGTTCCTAAGCAGAGCTTTTCAAAATCTTGTGGGTTTTTGTGCCTTTAACTGTGTGTGCCCAGCTTGACACCACTTTAAAGCTCCTTCCCACCAAGAGGGGTAACGCTAAACACTTTATAAAAACCACAGCCTCTCAATGCATCTCCAATCAAGAAATATAAAATAAGGGCATGCAAGAACACTGACTTTTGAAAAGCGTGACCTTAGAGCACAGCAGGCACAAACCTATAGAACACACAGGGCAGAAAACCAGCACTTTGTCCTGGGAAGACCTGTCTTCCTTGCAGGTCTTTCCGTATTAGTGCTGGGAGAAGAGTGGTGAGACCTGAAGGACCATGTAGCAGCAAAGTGTGCAGTACCTTATGCATACCTTGGTAGAGCAAATAATGCAGGAAATAACTGGATCAGCATTTTCAGCATCTTTTTTTCACTTTGAAGAGTTTCCCAGGAGCAATGATGCACTGTGACACGGGCAACCCCATCCAGGCTCCGGCTTTATCGTCCTGCCTGAAAGGTGCGAAGAGTCAAGATTAGCGCCAAGAATCTATTCCGCTACCCCCGTTGTTAAAACGTGAAATAGTCTGGAAAATACAAGAATACCCGATGTCAAATTGTATGTATAAGTACTTTCCAAATCCAGCTTTTATAATAACGCAGAAGGGTGCCTCTACGTATGCCAAAACCCACACCGAGGCCCCAGGTTTCTCAATAAACACATTTTCTGCAATGGTGATACACTTACGGGATTAAAGTTTATAAGAATGGCTAAACGGAGAGAGCTTTGCTCACCTGCCAAGCGGTAATTCCTTCAAGCTTTCTGCTGTCTCTGCAGACACTGAACAGCATTCCCAGCCTTATGGACGACATCGATTTGGAAGGTGTAGTTACGTACAGCGAAGCTGAAAATAAAGTCAATGCTCAGTTGCGTACTTCCACTTAAACTTTTCAGAGCGGGAGTGGAAACTATCTAATAATTAGCATGTATATTTTGGTAATTTAACAGTTGTGTGCTTGGATCATAGGGTACAGGGCTCAGGAGGAGCTGTGTATGGTGTGGACAAAGTCTCCCAGGAATAAGCTGTGTGCCTTTTGCTCTGGATGTGCTGCTGCTTAATCAAAGCTTTGCTCAAACTTGACGTCTGCAAGGCAAACAAGTAACTTCATGTGGCTTTGCATACTTTATATATGTACACACAAAATGAACCAAAAATTGACTTAGAAGTGCTTATTAATCAGGGAAAGAGAAGTCCTCCAGGGCACAAGGATTCTTTTCTCAGTGAGGTTCCTGGCACTCATACCTTCCCCTTACTTTTTTATTATTAAAAAAAGGAATGAAAACCATATTTTTCTCATTTCAGTAAGTACCTTTATGATGTCCAAACAACTCCAACAATGATATCATCTGTCTCTTTCCTCCAGGGAAGAATTCAGGCCAGACTGCGATATTCCTGCTTATTCCTGGAGCACAGAGCCTCACACCAAGGCGAGGGCAGCAAGCCTCACTCCTTGGGAGGAAAAAATGCAAATCACAGCACCATCCACTTTATACCGAACCTCCTACGGATCACTCCCTCTCTTGAGAGCTGTTCAACACTATAAATTAAGAGTCAAGGCCTGAATCTTGCTAAGTCTGATCTCTGCAGGCAGATACCCCAGGCTGTTCTTCAGCGGGATGTGCTCACCAGTAAGGATCTGCCCATATGGATCCCATTTCACCACAAATACTCTTTATGGGATACGTACAACACGTGGCATAATTGGGCCGCAGTCCTTGAAGTGGCCTCTGATTTAATGAAACGGATGATTCACTTTCAACTTAAGTCCCCCAGCTTAGGAAGGAGGCCAAGCGTGCCTTCAGTTGGCTGCCTGCACAACGGTGGACCTGCAGGGATGGACGTGAGTACAACCATCATCAGCCTCCTCATGGCCACTTCTCCTCCATGCTCCATGAGAGGGACCTCTTCTGTCAGCAGCACAAAGTCCTCCAGCCTGTGTCTGCTCAGCCTGAAGATGGGGATGGAGAATACCAGGACTACATCTGGTCTGAGCTCTGGGCTTATATAGTACACAGGCTGAGAGCATCACACTACCAAGCTCCATCACACATCTCCCCAACCCTCCTCTGCTTCTCTTATAACTCAAACCCATCACCTCTCCTTCCCAATAGCTCATAAACATCTTTTCATCACCAAGTTAGCAAGTGCCAATTCTACAGAAGTGCTCTGCTGCTCCACTAGGAATCAGCCATGAAGCTTGAAGCTCTGAAAAAATCAATGTGGTGGTGATAAGCTTTTCCCCTGAAACGCTGTGTCCCGTTGACAGTAGATGCTGAAATCTCTTGGTTTCCAGAATCTACCTGCTAGAAAACCTCACTGAGGCTGGTGGGCTATGCCAGAGGTGGTGTCTGGCTGAGTAGATCTTCTAGAGGTTCTTCCAGAAGCAAGGAAGGATGGTCCTTTCCCCAGCTCCTCAGACGTTAACTGGCTGAAGAGTTGACAGCAGCTGAATCTTCAGACTCCAGCAGTTGTGCGCGTAGTCCCAGCTCTGACTGTAGTCCCAGCTCTACTGACCATCACAGATGACCAGAGACTCAGTAGGTCACCTCTCAGGGAGAGGCCGTGAGACACCTGAAACCATCAGCAGATGTGCCAAACTGCCTCCAGCCACGGCTTTGACAGAGATCTCCATTTTCAAATGTAAATCAGCATTTTTCAGTATCTTTTAGTAGAGGTAGAGATGCCACAGGACCCTTTCTTCTAACCTCACACAAAGCACTTATGAGTAGCCACTGCAACACAGAGCATCGTCTACCATAAGATCACACGGGCAGTTACTCGCTGACGTGTTTAACTTTGGGACGGTACAAAACAGAGGATCGGGGACGACACAGGCACCTCTTCTGTCACTGCTGCTCCTCAGTGTCACTGAACAAACTTTGCTAGTACCTGCCTTGCCTTCAGGGACTTGCAGGGACTGACTGTTGCCAGCTAAAACAGAAGACAGACAGGCACCATTATGGAACATGCACACTGAATTCCGTTTGGTTAACAATGTTATTTTGCAAAGTAAACTTATAATAAATATGTATGTATTCTGAAACTAATACAGATCTACATAATACTTGCAACTCCATTTTTTTTGCTAATACATAGGCAAAATGGTGGGGAAACTGCTGTTCTTTCTAAGAACTGTTTTCCTTAGGGAAAATAGAGAGCATTAGAGGTCTGGATATTATTGAATGTTAAGCCTACTTTGGGATAACACCTATTGTTATTCCACGTTAGCAGCTGTTTCTTGAAACAGACCCAGTCAAGAGATTTATTTTCACCTTCTCGGAGTGACTGGGATGTTTCTGGCAACTCTGAGATGTGCAGCGTTGCACAGAAACAGAGCGTGGGGAGAAAATGGGATCACTGCACCCACAGAATTAAGTAGCTCTGCTCCTCTGCTTCTTTACAGCGGAACCTTGGCAGCCAAACAAGGAGTTACAGGATTTCTGCAGCCAGTGACAGAAATACCACCACAGGAAACAGAATGCTACAAGACATTTTTCAAAGAAGCAACAGTGATTTCTAATAGGAATTCTACATGCAGGAAGTAAGATTCTGTATATTGAAACAAGGATCGCTTTCACAAAGCACAATCAACTGAGCAGCTAAGGAAAATGCACTTTAAATATCTCAGCAGCGATACTTAATTTAAATGGATATATTGCTTCATGACATAAAATGTGCCAAAAACAAGGTCAAAGCATGGTAAATATCTCAGGTACACCTTAGAAATACATATTGCCCTGAAATGGCACAATATTTAAGGTAATTCCCTCTGTGTCAAGAGTTTGTTAAATAAAAGAGGAATCAAAGTTTATCTTCAGTGATTATTTGTCCCATTTTCAGACACTTTTCTGTCAGTCTCCGACCTGTTCTAGCAACAGTGTTCTCTTTAAAATTACTGGATTCCACTTCAGTCACATCCTTTCTCCGCACCCTCAAACTGATGCATTTAAAAAATAAGGCATTCCCCACCAACAGGACAATTCAAACAGGCTAAATAAGGAGCTTTTGATTGATCTCAGACAATTTAAGCATCTCTGTGGCAGGCAGCACAATGATGGAGCGCACCAAGCGACCAAAGGCTCTTGGAGCCAGCTAATTAACCACGCTAATCACAACTTAATGTCTCAGCTGAGCTCCACAACACACTTCAGTAGCTAAAGGAGCGTTTTACTGCGCTTCCCTTCTGCAATTTGTCTCAGTACGTCGGTCAAAAAGATCTCATTTACACATTCAGAAAGCGTTCTTCAGCTCTTTTGGGCAATTATATGGCAATTGGGCATCAATTTTCCTTCTCTGGTTAAGCCCGTAAGTCTGGGCTTATCCAACCTGACTTTACTGACCTGGCGCTCACAATCCCAGAGATCACGACCACCTTGCGCTGCTCACAGACATTCCCAGGATGGCAAAGATATTTATTTTATTAAAACTGTACTTGAGATCTTCTTTTAAAATTACTATTTTCCCCTATGACTTTTAACTTAAAAATGCCTTTTTATTTTAATAGCATTAAGATAGCTTTGAGCTATTTTCATGTATTTAGAGGAAGAGCGCAAACTTTTAGCTAAACCACTTTTTGCCGACCAAGGCAACAACTGCATTAACGTGACAGAATACACAAGTAGCAGTGGGAGTAAAAGATAATAGTTTTAAAAATTAATTTTTACTACTCCAATGTAAATAAAAGCTCCTGAAGGCATTTCTTAAGATGCACATAGCCACTTTAATAGCTAAGCTTAACTACTAAAGGTTTGGTTTTAATTTATTCTTATTGCTTGACTGCATTAAAACATCAAGAACTGTATTTGTCATAGTCTCTTACAATCATTTGATTTTCTTTTGCTGGAGGCCCTTCCCACTGCAACAGGAAAGTACATAAAATTACAACCGTAAATAAGTGATAAAACCAGCATTTATCAGGCTAGCTACAAAACTTTTCAACCATTTCAAATTTAATCCATTCCCATCTGCTTCAGTTAGACAGAACTTCCACAATTAAAAGAACTGGATTTAGTGCCACCTTAAAATAATTTTAAAAACGTTCAGTAGAACATACAGATCAGAATTACACAAAGTTTCCTGTGCCTTAAGACAATGCCACTCACTGGAATTGCAAAGAAAACATGAGAAAGAAAATTGCCCAAACTAAAAGATACCTTACAAAAGGTTCCACTTAAATTTGAGAAGAAACTTCTTCTCAGTGAGGGTGACAGACACTGGAACAGGCTGCCCAGGGGGGTTGTTGTGGAGTCTCCTTCTCTGCAGACATTCCAACCCGCCTGGACACCTTCCTGTGTAACCTCATCTGGGTGTTCCTGCTCCATGGGGGGATTGCACTGGATGAGCTTTCCAGGTCCCTTCCAATCCCTGACATTCTGTGACTCTGTGACAAGAATACCCATTCTCAGAGAGGTCCAGCTTTACTAAGAAATCCAGTACTATGTAAAAAGCAATTCACATTTTATTTTAAATTGCAATAAACTGTACAAAAAATGTTTTATTCTTGCAAAAAATAACAGCAATATTTTTAATCTGACTTCTAGACAAACAACAAACTCTTACTTTAATCTTTCCTGGGCAAGTTTACAAATAAACAGACAATAAGATGCACAGGGTTGTGTCAGAGTCAGGAGAGAACGAACAGATTTAAACGTTTGTGGAATAACTTTTGAGTTTTTAGTGTCTTTTAAGGAACTTCAGTATTCCTGCCATGCCTGTTAAAAGCCTAAAGAAAAGGAAGTTTTGTGTCTCACACAAAGGAATGTAAACAGTCATTGAGAGATTAAAGTGGTTGACTCTTCCAATGAAACCATAAACGTACCTCTATACCACTAACATTCACTTTACACCGAGAACAGTCCACAGCACAAGGATTGTGCAACAGCTGAATCCGCTCTCCAAAATCCCAATTAAATATACAAAGACTTTTTAAAAAAGGTTTTCAATAATAATAACCTATTACAGAACTGGATTATATTATTCTTTAACATTCTGAGGTTTTTTTTTCTTATCCTAATTCATGAGCGAATAAGTAACAGCCCCATTGGATCTACAATCAAAATGTACTTTTTCCAAGATGCAATAAAATAAACGAGCACCTAGTTAAGTCAATTAAATGTAGAAATCACCTCTGCCAAGAGCATGGGCTTATTTTCAGGCTTGGTTCTGTTCACATAACACATTTAATGCAGACTAACAAAAGATAATTTGAGTCACTGACCGCAGCTTCTTCAGTCTGAGACCTAAAAGGGAAATACAATTGCAGTGATTTTTGCTTTAGATTTCACATTTTTTTTCCCCTCAGCATTGAAACTCAGCTAAGAAAAAGCTGTTTCAACAGATTGGTTAGAGCTTAAAAAATTAAGCATCTTCTGTCACTTCAGAGTTGTTTGAGGGAATAAAGTCTTCTTGAAATTCCACTTTTTCTGGATAAAGTTTAATATAGGTGTCCACCATTAAATCCAAGTCATGTTTTATATCAAAGTTTATGTTTAGCAAAGCCAGGTTGCTCGACCTTTGCTCTGTCAAGGTGTTTTTCAGATACGCCTTTAAGCGCTTTCGTCCCATTTCGTATTTCTCATTCTCCACCTTCATCACTGGAAGTATGCACAGGACTTTTAGTAACGCATAAACATTAGGAAAAAACTTAATGTCAGGCAAGTGAAGTGCTTCATAAATAGTGGCTGGAAGTTCAATATCTTTTCCTCTGTGCTTCCACTTGATTCTCCAACAATGAAGCTCAGCAGAAAGCGTGTCTGGATTAGGCAAGTCATTTTTGTACATGTCTGCATGATGCTCCTCAGACGTATTGAATTTGAGCTGTCCCATGACTGAGGGCACCAAGGATAAACACTTAAGAGCTTTTAAATGTTGTTCTGAGAAGATATCTTTTAATTCTTGGATTATATGCTCTATTGTGGGGACGCTAAGGATTTCTTTGTAGTAATTTTCTGACGTTATCTCAGAGTCCAAGCTCCCCTGTTGTGCCCTGCGAAATTTTCCTGGGAGTTTAACTTGTACATCCAGTTTTGTAGCCAGATTTGTTGCTTCCTCAAACCAAAATTCATGGTAAACCTCAATGTTCTCCATCACTTCATTCAGAGAATGCAACACCGCTGTTAAGCTGCCAGCTGCAAAGAACACATCTGATGTTTGTCCCTGGAGATTTTTTCCGAATGCTCTTGTAAAAGACAGAGCGTTTTTCAGAATCACGATAGTGACAATGAAGTCAAAATCTGTTAACGCACTTGAAAGTACAAACGCTCGACCGGCAATAAAGTTGTTCCACCTGACGGATGAGTCACTGCATACGGCATCCAAGCACAACACCAATGCTTGTATGAGGTCCACTAAAACCTCGAAAGTATCATGCCTGCCCGTCCACTGAGAACGGCAGATTTCCTTCAGCTCGTTACCCTTCACCTCATTGTTTTGAAAAAGAACAGAAATTGTGTTGTCCAGTTCTACCAGTAATTGCGGAAACTGATTGAAAAGACAGCAAACTTCTTCGATTGTTCCTAACGCAATGGAAACGCCAACAACAGGAACGGATTTAGCTAGCCAAATATTTAAGGCACAAGAGGAACACAGTGTATACACAGCTTGGGGATACTTTTCTAAGAGTCTTGTAGCCACAACTTTCATTTTAGAAGCAAACCCACTGGAGACGATGTAGGCTTGACCTCGACAGTACTCCATGTTTAGACCCCACTTTTCAGTAATAGTCGTGTGGAACTTGACAGCTAAAATTTCAGGATCAGCCTCGTAAGGCAAAAACCCGATGAATTCTTCTCTTAGATTATGAGAATCATCAACAAATCTCACCAAAACTGGCAAGTGTTCCTCTCCCGCTATGTCTACTACTTCATCAGTGACAATAGAAAAGAAGTGCGAGTCTCTTACTTCCCTCAGTGTCTCTTCTCTAACGCAGCTTTCACAGATCTCCAGCATTTGTTTCTGCTGAGTTTTTGAACAATACTCGAGATTGACTGCAGTCATCTCGAATCGTTTCCTCAGAACTTCATCTCCTGAATTTATTCTATATTCCAGTAGAGCCTGAAAGTTATCTGAAGCAAAAATACCTTCTGGCAGCTCATCGACACCATGGCCATCCAAAGGAATATTCTGTTTACCCATCAGGATCAAAATTTCAAACAAAGATTTAAGGTAATCTTTGTTTTCTCTTTCTTCCAGTGTTAAGGGAACGGCTTCTTCCTCTTGTTCTTCCCCTCCTTCCTCTGAGACGGTATTTTGTTCATTGCTTTCGTTCAGTTCTTGAGTTGCCTGTTGCCGCTCGAAAGCTTCATCAACTACAAAATATAAAATACTGTAAGTGTCAAGATAACATGAATAAAACATTACATCTGCTTTCCACTGCTGCCCCCATTACCCCTAAGTTACTGAATTCCAGAGAAGAACGTTTCCAGTTTAAAAGTGAATATCAAAAAGAGTTTAGACTGGCTGTTTGAATCAAAAGGCAACTCAAATATCCTCCTGATACATATAAAATTACAGTTATTTGTCCTGCATTACCTCATCAGCCTTACTAAACAAAGATTTAGGGAGGGAATAGAGTGATAGTTCAGCAAGTTTGCTGATGGCACGAAGCCGGGAGGAGTGGCTGATATGCCAGAAGGCTGTGCTGCCATCCAGAGACCTGGACAGGCTGGAGAGTTGAGTGGGGAAAACTTTAATGCAATATAACAAGGGCAAGTGTAGAGTCTTGTATCTGGGCAGGAACAACCCCAGGTTCCAGTACAAGTTGGGGAATGAACTATTAGAGAGCAGTGTAGGGGAAAGGGACCTGGGGGTCCTGGGGACAGCAGGATGACCATGAGCCAGCACTGGGCCCTTGTGGCCAGGAAGGCCAATGGTAGCTGGGGTGGATTAGAAGGGGGTGGTCAGTAGGTCAGAGAGGTTCTCCTGCCCCTCTACTCTGCCCTGGGGAGACCACACCTGGAATATTGTGTCCAGTTGTGGCCCCTCAGTTCCAGCAGGACAGGGAACTGCTGGAGAGAGTCCAGCGCAGCCACCAAGATGCTGAAGGGAGTGGAGCATCTCCCGTGTGAGGAAAGGCTGAGGGAGCTGGGGCTCTGGAGCTGGAGGAGACTGAGGGGTGACCTCATTACAGATTTATAAAGGGTGAGTGTCACGAGGATGGAGCCAGGCTCTTCTCGGTGACAACCAATGATAGGACAAGGGGTAATGGGTTCAAACTGGAACACAAAAGGTTCCACTTAAATATGAGAAGAAACTTCTTCTCAGTGAGGGTGCCAGAGCCTGGCCCAGGCTGCCCAGGGAGGTTGTGGAGTCTCCTTCTCTGCAGACATTCCAACCCGCCTGGACACCTTCCTGTGTAACCTCATCTGGGTGTTCCTGCTCCATGGGGGGATTGCACTGGATGAGCTTTCCAGGTCCCTTCCAATCCCTGACATTCTGGGATTTTATGAACTCAGTTATTATGCTCACTTACTCTTTTGTTGCTTCAGTGTTCTTATTTCATCTTCACTCTTAAAAAAAAAAAAAAAAAGAATTTATATTGATGATGTCTAGCGCACAACCTTAAAACATTAAAACACAGATACAAATATTGCAGGTGAGACCATTTTAAGAGTGTTAATATTAACCAAAAAGTGCTAGAAGGTCCAAGAGAAGGTGGTTTCTTCAGGTAGCTTATTGCTGCCACAACACATATCTACTAACTTAATGAGAATATTTTGCTACTACTGCTAATATTCCCATAATTTTATAATTATTAGTAAACAGATTCCTTTAAAGAATTCTGTTTCAATATGAATATGCACTGCCAGTAGACAGAACAGTCTTTAACTTTATCTTCAGTCAATAAACAGACGCAAACTCAAGGAGAAATATTTAGAAATTGCCTGTAATCTTCCAACATAAAAGCAGAGTTTAAGAGTTGAATTCCTCTTAATTGTCAGTATACTTATAACCACAGACACCTAAAGACATTCTTTTCTATAAATGACACAAAGGGGTACTGATGAGACACAATTCCACTAAAAAACTGCTTGATCTTGGTTTTATACATGCATCATCTTTTCAGAACAATAAGCTAAACCAAGCATGTCTGAATTGGTGCAGAATTCAATAATTAAACGCGTGAACTGATGATCACAGTCAATATGCAGCAAGAATTTCAGGGTACTATGCATCAGTTATATCCAGTTAGTGCTGTAGTATCAAGAAAAAGGAAGATATGCACTTATTTTGGAAAACAGAATAATCTCTGGATCAATACATTTCATTTTCCAGATTATTTCATCCAACCTTCCTTAGCAGATAAAATTTATAACAGGATAATATTTGGGCATTTAAGTTTATAATCAACAAAAAGATACTAGAATAAACAGTATAGGAAACGCAAATACTCAAGTGATAAATATTATTATTTGACACTTCTATACAAAATATTAAAATACTATAATAAAAGCAGAAAGTCTGACATGAAAAAACTTACCAGCTCTTTTATCCTTTTCCTATGTCTGCTGTGGGGATTGTTCAGGTGACTTGTAAGATCAAATATAGTTGGCACAGCATTATCCCGTAACACTGTTCTGTAAGGGCTCTGTAAGAAGAAAGACATCTGGATTAGGGGTTTCTTTGGGAAATTCTCACTGTGTGTGCACAAAAAGGAAAACCCCAAGCAAACAGAGTTTCACATACCATGCCCACCCTCCTTTTCTTTTTAATTCCTTTTTTAAAAAATTATTTTCACTTTCTGAAGTTTAAAAACAAAGAGAAAGTCACGCTGTGCAATTTACATTTTGGGGTACCAAGAGAACACTGAAAATGAGAAATATTTTTTAAATAAAGCACCACCCCAACTCAAACCACAAACACTTTTTCTTCCCTGTTATCTTCACATCAAGGACCCCAAATGCAATGATTAATACTGTAATATTATGACTTTTTTTTTCTCAATAAAAAGACATCAGAAAGGAAACCTTTTGTTAGTACTGAGCTCTAGCTTTTATCACTTATTTCACAGTTCCAGAAACAATCACACAATCATTTTCACAATGCAAATGTCCAACTGCTTCTTTATGTAGACAGAATCATCATTCTTTATGAATAAGACATCAGTCTTTACAAATTCCACAAATCAGTACTGTGAAAGATAACACTGAAGGAAAATGCATCTGTCAAACAAGCAGGAGGAATAAAAGACTTCTAGATGGTCATGTAAATGTTTCTAGCAATTAAAGAAAAATATTTTATGTTTGGATATATTGCAGACTTATGTGTTCTAAACTGCCTAATTTCCAGTAAGTAGAGAATTTTAACTGATTATGTTTATACCTGTCATTAGATTGAAATACATTTTAAACAAACTGAGTTTCATAAAGCTTCATTTGTGATTCAGAATCACTTCCAACATTCATTTTTTTGTTTGTTTCTGGGATGCTGGCTCATCAGAGACCTTGACGCATGGAACACCACCAGGAGCTCAAAGTCTGACCTGCGTATTTTAATTATCCTTCATAATTACAGGACTGATCTTGCCTATGTATCAACGTAAAATTCAGCCTGGGAATTAAAACTTTATCCAAAGCCCCAAATCCACCATTTCTTACTGTTACGAAAGCTGTTAAAATCAGCATTATCATGCTAGCAAGAAGAATTGAAAGCTACTATTTCATTGCCAGGAAACAGTGCCATGATTTCAGCTGGATAAAACAGAACAGGAACCAAAAGCTTGATAGATGCAAAGAATGTTTAAATCTCTTGGCCACAAGACTGTATAATTTGACTGAATCACACTACGTACACACTTCAGTAACAGCACATTAACAATTTTAAATAATTAGAGGTATGCAAACTTACATACTTACACCCCATAAATTAATATAATGTTGTAACACCTAGTGACAATAAACAAAATGAGCATTGCTTTGCATGAGGAAAGAACTGCAGGGAAGACCACGGCTCCATGGAACACATTAAACCAGCAGGAACAGCTCCGCTTTTCTCTTCCCCAACTGCTCATTTCCACCTCGTCCTTTGTGCCAACATCTGAGAGTCCGTGCGGTGCCCTGAACCACAACAACCATCTCAATTAAGACTAAAAGATTAATTCCGGAATACCCAGAGGATCAAAGATTAAAATGCAGCACTCTGAGGAAAAACAACAGTCACATTTTGCAAGAGACAATAAACAAATGCTTGGTTTTACTTACACTTCTACATATCATAGAAGTCTCAAAATGTTTGGCGCACAATCTGTAATGCTTGTTCAGTTGATCTGGAGTTTTATCTTCTAAATCTGCCCTTCGGCAGTTCTCTACCCATCTCTGACACCTGCATGTAAGCAAAAGATTTAGGTAGTTTCAAGGTAAAATAAAATCCCTCACAATTTCAAACCGTACTCAAAATTGGGAGTGCAGGGAGCCCTGCTCTTTATGTGAGACTAAAGAAAGTTCCATACACCTTCTGTTGTAACTTACCATCAAAGATTTTAAAGATCTGTTTTTCTCCTTTTGCTCACCACTTAACGCTGCCCCAGCAAATTCATTAATCTTTTCCCTTATTTCATATATTTTTGCCTTTGTCTCACACACGCAACAGATGTTAATGCAGTTGCTCAAGAAACCTGACCATCTAATTCTTAAGAATTTAATCTGAGAAGGTTAAAAAAAGAAAGAGATGAGCTTGTAGACTAAGGTCATAAAGTTTTGAAGGCAGCTATTACAATAGTTGTCTTCGCTGCCTCCCTCCAAAATACAGCATTTTTCTTATTTATTATGGTCATTGAGGAGTTTAGAGTAGATTTCTGAAAAGTGAAATAATAAAAATCAAAAAGCAAACGTTTTACAGACAGCACTCACTCCCCTGAAGTTTTTGTTACAGGCATATTTTTACATTTCATTCTGCTTTAGATTAGTTCTCTGAGCTATAACACAACGCTAAAGAAACATTTCACCTACTAATAGAGCTTCTTGCAGATAGGCAAGATACTATTTCTTCTGGTGAGTAAACCACTTGCAATAATTGATGCAAATGCATTAGTCAGCTCGTATTTCCCCCAACGAGGTCCATGCAATCACTTTCTTGCTATGGATTTTTGAGCAACAGCACACTTCGACTGATTCTGCACAGCTACTCCAGTAAAACTCATCTGCTATTTTATTTATGCAGTAAAAATATATCTATAAATTAACAAGACTCCAGCAGCTATTGAGATCTCTGTATTTAAAAGTTTGTTTTTTAAAAAAGTCATTTCCTTCCTGCAAAAATAATCCTCTGAAGCAGCATTATTTTAATGTCTTTGCTTACAACAGGTGGCACCCAGAGCCACCAGTTTACAACAGCACATAAGTAAACAGTCGAAAACATATGATACAGATGACTATAAACCTTCACATGAATGCAACTGATGATTTGTTCATTATTTTAACCATACAGAGTGGTGACACGAGCTCCCATTCCTCCTTCCCCAGACAAACTCAAGAACACCAGAGACAACTACATTATAAAGAATCACAGTAATATCACAACAATTCTACAGCAAAAAGGAGAAGGAACTTTCGCTACAGTCTCAGTGACTTATTTTACTTCACAATCCACCACTTCGCTACATACTTTTCAACGTGGACTCATATTTTAAAGTGTTGTGTAGTTTTTTGGTTTTAATTGGTAATGTTGGCAATGTCCACAAAGTTCGAGGAACCTACACAGAGAAGTTACATGAAGAATCTACTGTATCAGTAAAGTACAGTGGGGGAGATGTCTTCACAACCCAAGCATTGCTGAAACTCATGAAAGTGAAAAAATTACTCAGCCCACTGAAAAACAAAAGGCTTTAAATCTTCTTTTTTATTCCTAAATTAAAAAAGACAGGTCCCGAGCCAAGAAGCTAGAAGTTAAAAGAAAGCATTTTTATTATAATATTATTTTTGTCTGCAAACATGGCATTTTTGCTCACAGGAGGAAGGAGGGAGGAAAATAATTAGGGATTATTCAACAATTTAGGAATGAAGGCTGTCTCGCCAGATGTTTTGATGGGCAGAGCAAATGAGGAAATCCGCAGCTCTGAGTGGATTCAGCATCACCTCTAACTTAACGAAGTGCAATAAAGGGCAACTGTGAAGATGAAAAGGGAGGAATCTTGGATTCTGATCTCTGCTGGCTGAGCAGTTTGTTCATCTGAATTTTTTGTTCATGCAAAATATCAAAATAACAGTGGAAGCAAGCACCATAAACCAGGAATAATTTATAATATTGCCCTTGGAGCTCCACACATAATATCCTTAATAATGATGTAAGAAATAAAATGTTTTTAAAAAACAAATAAACAAATCAGTTTTTTGGCACCACAGGCCTTGCACTCCTGCCTGGACAGTGCTATTACCCCAACAAGAGAACAGGAAAGCGTTCTTCATGTAACCAAACAGTATAAACATGGTATTTTTACATGGGAGACCTTTAGCATGCAGATTACATTGAATAAGGCTCTCATACTTTCTGAGTAGGCGCTGATTACTAGATAACTCATTAAATGTGATCACATCGGGCTGTCACAAAGGCTGATGAGCCTCCCTGCAGTCAGTGGGGAAGGTTTCAGTCCAGAGGGGTATCCAGAGGAAAAGCCTGATCACAGGGGTCTTTTCTGCTTCTTTGTGACCCAGGGAAGCTGTCGGGGAGCAAAGCCAGAGAACTGGCACATAATTGCCAAGGACAGACAAAAATCAGCCTGAATCCCTCAACTTCAATGCCGCTGCCAACCAGAGAACAAGTTAAGCAGATACTAGTAACAGCAGGTAAGAATCATGAATGATGCCAAAAGGCACCGTGAGCTCTTCAGAGACGGGAAATGAGGCTCACAAAGATTAAGTTAACCACCCAATAATCCTCTCCCTTCCCAACATCTTGTACAGTTACATAGAAGCAGCTGTGGCCACTGCCTTCTGTGCTGAAGTCAATATAGAACCATAGAATCATTTCAGTTGGAAGACACTCTCAGGATGACTGAGTCCAACCATAACTTAACTCTAGCACTAAACCATGTCATGAAGAACCTCGTCTTAACACCTTTTAAACACCTCCAGAGATGGTGACTCCACCACTGCCCTGGGCAGCCTGTTCCAATGCCCAACAGCCCTTTCCGGGAAGAATTTTTTCCTAATATCAAATCTAAACCTCCACTGGTGCAACTTGAGGACATTTCCTCTTGTCCTATCACTTTCTACTTGGGGGAAGTGACCAACCCCCTCCATGCTACAACCTCCTTTCAGGCAGTTGCAGAGAACGAGACGGTCTCCCATCAGCTCCTGTTCTCCAGGCTGAACCCTCCAGGTCCCTCAACTGTTCCTCATCAGACTTGTGCTCCAGGTCCCTCACCAGCTTTGTCACCCTCCTCTGTGCTCTCTCTAGTGCCTCAATTTCCTTCTTATGATGAGGGGCCCAAAACTGCCCCCAGGATTCAAGGTGGGGCCTCACCAGTGTCGAGTACAGTGGCACAATCACTTCTCTAGTCCTGCTGGCCACACCAGTGCTGGTACCAGCCAGGATGCTGGTGGCCTTCTTAGCCACCTGGACACATGCTGGCTCATGTTCAGCCACTGTTACCAACACCCCCAGCTCCTTTTCCACTGGACGCTTTCCAGCCACTCCCCCCCGAGCCTGTAGCGCTGCCTGGGGTTGGTGTGACCCAAGTGCAGGACCTGATACTTGGCCTTGATGAACCTCAGACAACTGGCCTCAGGCCAATGATCCAGCTGGTCCAGATCCCTCTGTCCGGCCTTCCCACCCTCCAGCACATCAACACTCCCACCCAATTTGGCATCATCTGCAAACTTACTAAGGTCCACTCAATCCCCTCATCCAGATCATTGATAAAGAGATTGAACAGAACTGGCCCCAACACTGAGCCCTGGGGACACCACTCCTGACCGGCCAACAACTGCATTTGGCTCCGTTCACCACAACTCTTTGGCCCGGCTCTCCAGCCAGTTCTTTATCTGTCGCAGATACACCATCCAGACCATGAGCTGCGGCTTCTCCAGGCGATGCTGTGGGATATGGTGTCAAAGGCCTTACTGAAGTCTAAGCACACAACACACGCAGCCTTTCCCTCATCTACTAGGTGGGTCACCTTGTTGTACAAGGTGCACACTGAGCAGATGATTCGAAATAAGCCCTTGGCATGTGGAGCCCCAGTTTGTGGATCCTGATCAGACATGAGCGCTGAGATCATCAATCCATCAGAACAGCAGATGGGAAACCGGAGCTCCAGACATCTAGAAAACTCCGCTGGCGAAGGCTGGAGCGTTGATGTTTCCTCAGGTAGCTACAGGACTAGAGGGAGATGGTGGAGGTTGTGTGACTGGACACAAACTCCATCGGAGTCTGAATTCGGCCCTTTGGTCTCACTACAAATTTGGCTCCAAATCAAATGCTCTCCAAGGAACAAGGAATGGAAGAACAAAGAAAAAGGAGGTCAGATCCCTGAAGTCACCCAACATAGCTCTTCACTGTATTATCTAAGCAGCAATTAGAAGATTTTAGAATGAAATTATGTATAAAGCTTTCCCCAGTTTTTTAGTATTCAACTAACACACTGTATACAGTTGCACACATGCTTTAGTTGCAAAATATTTGGAACAAATTAAAAGCCATTTCGTTGCAATATATTACAGCACTGCTCGGGTATCGCTCATTAGCTTTCACAAAGGTTTTCCTCAGTCACAAACTCCACATTTTCAGAGATCTGCTGACATCTCATGGAAGCTTAAATGGCATTTTATTTAAGCGTGGACAGTGTTTTATGTTACCCCAATATCGGTCAACTGCAGGAGAACACCATCTCTTTGCTTAAAATGTATTCTGTTCTAAAAACTCACACCTGGCCATGACAAACAGAGTCAGAAACATGGATGGGGGCTAAATAAACAGATGTTACTGTCCAGACTGCACAAAGCTATAAAAATATGCATCCTTACTGGGGTAGCAGAGGCTATTTACATTAATGTTTGATATGGAAAGACCACGTACCATCCAGTAAATGCAGCTGGTTCTTTTGCAAAGCCTCATCTGTGCAGCCCTTCTTGTTTTCTCAGGTAGCAACAATAAATGAAACTGGTCTTAAATAACTGGTTAGTTCGCACAGACTTGGAACATCTAACTGGAACTGCTTAGCACTGAACTGGGAAAATGTAAAGGGAATTATTTGGTTATTGCAGAAAAACTGAAAGCAGTAAAGTAGTAGAGACAATTTACCTGGGACTATGTATTTCTCTGCAATGATTTTCTTTAAATGAAAATTTATTTTTAAAGATGTACTCTAATGCCATTATACTCAGCTTTCTCACCGTAAGCTGCCAAGTGCAAATAACACATTTTTGGCATAAAGTACTTTGCTCGCTGGACCAGTTTGACCTATAACGGTAAGAAGTTTCTATGACAGCAAGCAGTATGACCAACACATTGTCATTAACAGTGCCCAGCCTTGCAGTGTTTGGGCATCAGGAAGAGGCCTGGTTATTCTGGCTTTAACACAAGGCATTCACCCAGGAGAACTCGACAACATCGTGGAAAACACGGCTTTAAGCAGCAGCTACTACCTATATGAGCTTTTTGTATCTTCATTTGAAATCACTTACAGGAGACTGTTTTCTTAGGGAAAAAAAAACCCTGTGTACCCATAATTCCCATGGGTTTTGAAATTTCCCATAAATCAGGCCAAGCAGCGTCAAGGAAGGAAGCAAGAGAATATAATGTATAAATCATCAAAAATTTCAGCCTTAATTACCTACTGCTAGGAGAGAGATAACCGGTATTGCTCTAGCACCTAAATACCTTCCAAAATTGTGAGGAACAAGTTAAGTAAATGATTTTAAGAATGTTATCTAGATTTAAATGTGAGCTCCCATACAGGGGTTTCTATGTCTAAGCGCATGATTTATTTTCAGGACATTTTCCATGTCCTTTCACTCACACACTTCTTGCTCTACCAGTGCACCACCCCTGCTTTTTACCCATTGGAAACCTGAACATCCCATCATTTTGCTGTTTCTCATGCTGCTTCACCACCAACCATCACCCTCGCAAGCCTGTGACAGTTGCCTGTCACACCGATGTCCTATTTGTAATGCAGACACGTTATTGTCCAGAGCCACGTCACCTCAGCATACACAGTAGGACTGACAGACTTGCACCACCGTGCTGGCCCTGAATAGGGTACCCATGATGCATGGGCTCCCCTGCCTCATCCCATTGTTCCTGTCCCACACCCCTAACAGATGTGCACCCCCTCACGCCCAGGTAGCTTCTCATATCCTCCTACATCCATCATAGCCAGGCACACTCTCCTTCCCTCCTACACTCCTCAAAGCCAGGCAGCCCCTCACAGTCCCCCACACCCTCATTCCCCCACTCCTCTCATGGCCAGGCAGCCCCTCACACACCTCCCACTCTCCTCATAACCAGGCACCTGTCACATCCAGGCACCCCCTCATCCCCTAACCTGCCACCCCCCGGAGTGGCCCCTCACAGCCAGGCAGCCTCTCACAGAATTGTAGAATGTCCTGAGCTGGAAGCGAACCACAAGAATCATTGAGTCCAACTCCTGTCCCTGCACAGGACAACCCCACAGTTCACACCGTGTGTCTGAGGACGTTGTCCAGTCTCTTCTTGAACACTGTCAGGCTTGGGGCTGGGACACCTCCCTGGGGAGACTTTTCCAGTGTCCAGCACCCTCTGGGTGAAGAATCTTTTCCTAATGTCCAACCTAAACCTCCGCTGGCACATCTTCCTGCCATTCCCTTGGGTTCTGTCACTGGTCACTAAAGAGAAGAGTTTGGTGCCTGTCCCTCCACCTCCCCATGTGAGGAAGCTGCAGCCACCATGAGCTCTCACCTCAGTTTCCTCTTCTCCAGGCTGAATAAACCCAGTGACTTCAGCTGCTCCTCATACGGTTTCCCCTCCAAATCCTTCACCAACTTTGTAGCCCCTTCTGGACATTCTCTAGTAGCTTTATATCTTTTTATCCTGTGGCACCCAGACCTGTACACAGTGCTCCAGGTGAGACCAGAGCAAAGCAGAACGATCCCCACCCTGCCCGGCTGGCCATGCTGTGCTGGATACACCCAGGACACGGGTTCCTCTTCGCTGCCAGGGACACTATTGGCTCATGTTCAACTTGCCGTCAACCAGAACCCCAGATCCTTCTCTGCAGAACTGCTTTCCAGCATCTCTATAACCACATACCCCTCTCATTCTCTCCCAACACTACTCAAAGCTGCACCACTAAGTGCCAAGGGAACAGGATTCTGTGACTCTTCCCAAGTAACAAGTGACAGGATGAGAAGAAATGGCCTCCAATTGTACCAGGTGAGGTTCTGACTGGATATTGGAAACTTTTCCTCACAGAAAGGGCTGTCAGGCACTGGAACAGGCTGCCCAGGGCAATGGTGGAGTCACCATCCCTGGAGGGGTTTCCACATAAGGTCCTGAGGGACATGGGGCAGTGCTTGGAGGGGGTTATAGTTGGACTCAATGATCTTCAAGGTGTTTTCCAACCAAAATGATTCTCTGATTCGGTTCCACACTCAATTTGCACACTGTAATAGAGCCAGAAGGTCACACCAGGGTTTGTATCATTGTGTGCTGGAATATTCTAAGTGGGTCAGGTCTATGTCAAGAGTGTGATGGAAACGAAAAGAGAGAATATGGGAGAGAACAGTGGGAAGGGTGGAGGGGCAAGAGTGAAGGTAAATACCAGGCAGAGCAAGTGATCACTAGTGATCACCCCCAAACTCTGCACTCTTAAATCCTGATTCCCCAAATCCTGCCCCCTTAAACCCTGCACCCCCAGTTGCTGAACACATGAACCCCCAAACCCTCACCAACCCTGCACCCCAAGATCCTTCTACCCTAAACCCTGCATCTCCAAATCCTTCACCCCCATATCCTGCTGACACACCAGAGGCTGTGCTGCCATCCAACGAGACCTGGACAGGCTGGAGAGTAGGGCAGGGAAAAATTTAATGAAATATAACAAGGACAAGTGTAGAGTCTTGTATCTGGGTAGGAACAACCCCAGGTTCCAGTATAAGTTGGGGAATGACCTGTTGGAGAGCAGTGTAGGGGAAAGGGACCTGGGGGTCCTGGGGACAGCAGGGTGACCATGAGCCAGCACTGGGCCCTATGGCCAGGAAGGCCAATGGTACCTGGGGTGGATTAGAACGGGGGTGGTTCTCAGAGGGTTCTCCTGCCCCTCTACTCTGCCCTGGTGAGACCACACCTGGAATATTGTGTCCAGTTGTGGCCCCTGAGTTCCAGCAGGACAGGGAACTGCTGGAGAGAGTCCAGCGCAGCCACCAAGATGCTGAAGGGAGTGGAGCATCTCCCGTGTGAGGAAAGGCTGAGGGAGCTGGGGCTCTTGAGCCTGGAGGAGATTGAGAGGTGACCTTATTAATGTTTATTCTCAGTGAGGGTGACAGAACACTGGAACAGGCTGCTCAGGGAGGTCGTGGAGTCTCCTACTCTGGAGGCATTCAAGACCTGCCTGGCCGCCTTCCTGTGTAACCTCATCTGGGTGTTCCTGCTCCGGCAGGGGGATTGAACTGGATGATCTTTCTAGGTCCCTTCCAACCCCTGACATTCTGTGATTAATATATATATAAAGGGTGAGCATCACGAGGATGGAGCCAGGCTCTTCTCGGTGACAACCAATGATAGGACAAGGGGTAATGGGTACAAACTGGAACACAGGAGGTTCCACTTAAATATGAGAAGAAACTTCTCAGTGAGGGTGGCAGAGCCTGGCCCAGGCTGCCCAGGGAGGTTGTGGAGTCTCCTTCTGTGCAGACATTCCAACCCGCCTGGACACCTTCCTGTGTAACCTCATCTGGGTGTTCCTGCTCCATGGGGGGATTGCACCGGATGAGCTTTGGAGGTCCCTTCCCACCCCTGACATTCTGTGAATCCTGAACTCCCAAACCCTGAACCCGTCACTTTCCCCTCCCACGAGTCCCCCCTTCCCGCCCCGAGAGGCCCCGACCGGCGGCCGCTCCCGCGCATGCGCAGCCGCCCCCCCCCCCCCGGCGGCTCTGAGCGCGGCGGGAGAACCGGCAGCTCCGGGCAGCGGCCGCCGGCCCCTCACACCCCGCTGTACCCCCCGCCGAGGTGAGGAGGCGCGGAGAGGGGTGGCAGGGGGAGGGAAGGAGACGCCTCCCCGCCGCGGTGTCTCCTCAGGCTGCGGGTAACACTTCCCGCCCCCCCACCCGCCCCTCGGCACCGCGGGGCTGCCTTCCCGAGGCGGCGCCGGTAGTTCCCGGCTGTTCTCTCACCTGACCGGGTCCCGGGGGAAGCGGAAGAAGGCCAGGTCGGACTGAGTGCTCTTGCGGGTGCAGTTGGGGGCCGCACAGAAGTTCGGCATGATCCCCCCCCGCCCTGGGTTGGCGCCGCTGCCCCTTTAAATCGGCGGGCCGGAGGGAGGAGGGGGGGAGGGTGTGTATGTGGGGTGGAGGAGGAGGCCGGGGGGAGGGAGGGAGGAGGGGGGTAGGGGGGGAAGCGGCTCCACACTGCTGTGAGCGGCCGGGAGGATTCACCGCCACCCTCCGCCGGGACAAGAGCCGCCTCCTTCCCACAGTGCACCGCGGCCGGGTGCCCATGCGCGGCGCCGGGGTGAGCGGTGCGCATGCGTGTGCAGAGGGGCGGGGCTGAGCGCCTGCGCAGGGGGAGCGGCGGCCGGCGGTGTCGCGCATGCGCCGTGAGGGGGAAGCCGGCCCGCAGGGCTGGGCCGCACCGCGGTGTGGAACAATATATATATGTGTGGTATAATGAATATGTTTAGCTTAAAAATGACCTGAGAGTGTGGAATGATGTCATAGCTTTTTTACTTTATGTGTTAGGAGGGTGTTGGTCTCGTTTTTCAAGTAACATGCGATAGGACGAGAGGAAACGGCCTCAGGATGCATGAGGGGAGGTTTAGATTGGATCTTGGGAACAATATTTTCCTGGAAAGGGTTGTTGGGCATTGGAACAGGCTGCCCGGGGCAGTGGTGGAGTCACCATCCATGGAGGGGTTTAAAAGATGCAGAGATGAGGTTCTTAGGGACAATGTTTAGTGGGTTGATGGTTGGACTTGACCTTGAGGGTCTTTTCCAACCAAAATGATTGTATTATTTTCTTCTGTTTTGCTTTTTAGGAAGGTGTCGTTATGCCACAGCCCAGATGAATAATGAGAGGAACCACAAATGTTTCAAGCAATAAAGTAATCCAACAGGGAGTGTACCCAGCTTGAAGAGTTTGTCAGGTCTGGCATAGGTAAAAATGAAACAAAGCTTAGAATAAAAAAAGAAACAGAAAACTGGGTAGTTGGAAGAAGAAAAAGAATAATTCCCCAAATGTGGTCTGCTGGTAGTTTGAAGTAGATACAGCAGCTGTGAAATGTATGAGTGCTGATGGCAAATGATAATTGTTTCAGGTGTGGTAGTGCTATAGTGTAAAAATTCAGCTTTGATAAACCTTTTGTATATCTTAAGAGCCACAAAAAAACATCCTGATATTGGGATTTGTTGGGCTTTAGAAAACATAGTCCAAATGTATGAAATGGCCAAAAGGGCATAAAGGAAAAACAAAAAAAAAGAAGTCCCTTGATTCCTTTTGGCTTCAAAACTTGTAAGCTTTTTTGTTCGGTATGAGTAGAACAAAAGCTGTCGTCTACATGAGAAGGCCTTGTCATCATGCACCCTTCAAAATAGGAATCTCAAAGCATATTTCATTTGACTAATATCAATAACATCAATTTATTTGGTGTTAATTCTTTACCAGAACTCAGGCGTGTATCTTAGTTCATTCCTTCTAAGTGGTTTTGAGTAGTCGTTTAAGCCAATACTAAAGATAAGTTTAGCTGCACCTGACTGCTTTCACTTTACTGGGCAATCGCCAAGGTTTGTATATAGTGAACTGTACAAGGGAGTTAATCAGATAAGTAACCTTTTTTTAAGTACACTCATTTGCCTTTAGGTTAGATGTAATTTGGGTAGCTGCCATCTGATTTGTTGTGCAGATTGCCTAAGTTTATGCTGATGCAGAGAAACACACAGAAGAGAGCAGGATCATCTTCAGTTGTATGACTGTATAATGTTAATGTGAAGCTCTGTAATTTTCAAACTCTTCTAAAACCTGCTTTTGTATGAAAAAGTACTTCTTCACCCTTAAATAATTCTTATGTTTTGCCCAAGATCGAAGGGCCTTTTCCCCTCCAAACTGATTCACCAAATGAAAGTGCATATGTACTGAAACTCTGTCTTACGGTTCTGGACAAGCAAAACCAGAACGTTGTAATAACAATACTAAAGTAAACATGGCACATATTTCTGAACTGCTGCTTCTGACTGAAGCTTCTGTTGATGCTGCATCATTTGAATTATAGAATCATAGAACAGTTTGTGTTGGAATTGCTACACAAGCATGTTATGGCTTTTACCTCCTAAATGTGTATATATTTGCATATGAGCCTTCCTAATAAAATTAATGCAATGGCTTACACATAAAGTTAAATTAGTGAAGGCTTCTGGATGATGTTTTTTTTATGGGGAGACTAATTTTGAAGCGATTCCTATATAATGGAAATAAAATGAACTTAATTATTTTCAAAACCCAACATTATTATTAGAAGCCCATTATTTTTAAAGAAAATTAGTTTACTAAGTTGAAAATTCCAAAAATTAGCTTCTTTTTTAGAGTACAGAAACCACAAAACCCTTTTATTTTCCTGCAGAGTAGCCTTTGAATTGTACATATATAATTTGTATGCTGGTGATTTTGTGTCTTAAACAATCCTCCATATTATTGCAGTATTGCTCACAATGTATTTCCAAGGGTGTCTGTCTATTATGTATTATAGACTCTGTTAGTAGCCTTGTATGTATGATCTCTATTCTCTGGATAAATTATTCTTTAAGGAATTTTGTGTGTTCATGTGGATTTCTTAATTGCTTTATTTGAATGCTGTGTCTTTAAGGTCAGCTGTGTCTCAAATCCAGGATTGTATATCATAAATAGTGGTTGTAAAATAAGCTCTTTAATTTACTTCTGGACATGATCCTAAAGTAAAAGTCAGTATGCCTTTATTTTCTGATTGTACTGTTTAAGTGCAATTGTCTACTCATGCAGGCCTCCTGCTATTAAAAGTTTGTTTGCAAGAGAATATTTGAAGTCTGAAAAACTTTCGGGACTCTTATCACTATTATATTGTCTTGCAAGTCTTACAGCTGCATTGTTGGGATAACTTGTTCGTAAGAACCCAAGGGACATCAGGTTAATCCCACAGAGGTATTTTTGTAGGTATCTCTTTGAGATGTGCTGAAATTCACAATGACAGGACGAAAAACACGTTGTTTATGTCCACGGTTTGTCTGCAGTCCTGGAGAACAGGAAGGGAAAGGTGGGGAATAACTCAAGTCTTGCACACTGTGTGAGAGGATCTGTGAGGCCACGTGGGTGCACACTCAGTGTGCAACGTTAGTTGCAACATGCAGCTTCGCTCACAACCCTCAGTTGGAATCATGCAGCGCCCTGCTTCCTCCCTCAGGGCTAGTTTTTTTGCAAATGAAAGCTAGTGATGTCTGTGATGATATTCAAGGGTTATCAGACCCATTTCCCACCGCATTTTCCCCTATTTCAGTAGCATCTTTTTTTTCTTGTCTGATTCAAAGACTGCTGATTTTTCATAGGTTTTGTATCAGGTCTTCAACATGAGGGAATCCAGAGGGCGGTTGGCGTTGCAGCACCGTACTTTTGTAGAATCATAGAATAGTTTGGGTTGGAAGGGACCTTCAAAGCTCCTCCAGTGCCACCCCTGCCATGAGCAGGGACATCTTCACCAGCTCAGGTTGCTCAGAGCCCCGTCCAGCCTGGCCTGGGATGTCTCCAGGGATGGTTCATCCACCACCTCTCTGGGCAACCTGGGCCAGGCTCTCATCACCCTCAGTGTAAAAAAAATCCTTCCTCATGCCTGGCCTGAGTCTCTCCCCGCTTTAGTTTAAAACCATCAGTCTTTGTAACACAAGGGTGTTGTGTCAGACTCTGCCCAAATGACGTGGTTTGGAGCTGCTGCAGCTTCTGAAGGGCTCAGCCAGCCCAAGGAGATGATACAGTACATGCTAACGGACAGACAGACATACATATCACCGTGAAGGATTTAAAGTGAGGGAATCTGAGTCACCTTTTATTTTCCCTATTTGCTTCCCCCAAACTGGGAGTGACACCTTGTCTTTATTTGACTGCAGAAGCCTTGATACTACCAGTATTAAGACCAATCTCATAAAAAGTACATGTGTTTCTCCCAAATTTTCAGGGAAGGCTGCACAGAAACGTTAATTCTTTCTGGTTTACAAACTCAGCGCTAGCTTGCTTTTCATTTCCACTGCTGTTTTCGCCCCATAACGATACAGTACGTTTAAATGAACTTCCTTTCACAAAGCGTTCCAGGATCAATATTAATTTCTTGAATCCGGGGCACAACGAATGAATAGGATCCTTCAAAAACAGTTGGGCATAAAGAGTTTGTAAATTATTGTATTGCTAGGAGAAACAAGGTTGGTGATTGTCCAGATAAACAAATGCCTAATTTCATTGGTAATTACAATCATTAATTGCTTATCCTGTTGGCTGTGGAGCTGCATTTGTTTTGCAGTCTCTGCAGAGTGATAAAATACATCCTTTACCAGTCAAGATGTTCACTTGCTTCCCCAGCATTTATTTCCCCATCTTAGCCTCGTAAAAATTAGTCAAAATCAGGAGCAAATAATTCACTTATGAGTTGTGTTGGACTTCGATGCAATACACTGTCACTCTTCATGGGTTAGAAGTGCAATTCAGGGGAGAAAACGCAATCTCCCCTAAAATACAATGCAAATCAGGTCCTATTGCGGCTGAATCTTACTTAATGCTAATCTGGGGTATGTTCATTGAATTGCAGAAGTATGTCAAGAGTTACCAATGGTTTGTAATACACGTATGTGACCATAGATAAGGACACAAGTTGCACGGCGAAGCGATAATTTTAATACTTCGCCTTATTCCCATGCTCGCTATTCTGAGAAGCGCATTTGCTTTCTTCGCAGCAAGTTTATATGTTCTGCACCAATACAGCAGGCTACAAAGAGGCTGCATCTGCCTCCCTAAATTGCAGAGGGCACCGACTTTAATTCGCTGTTTGATATGCTGCAGAATGACACAATGAAGTTGTGGGTATTTTTCGTTATCTGAGGTTATATAATCAAGTTTTTGCAAAGTGCTTAAATCGGCGCTCGGTTCAACGCACGGTGGCGTTTTGATGGATTTAAGCCTTGCTGAATTTAGGTACTTTCAGCACTGAAGCTCTTATGCTTTGTAAAATAAATACACTTTTAATATAATATGTCTTACTTACAATAAGGGGAAGAAAAATATATTAACTGGCAACACACAGCTGTCTTCCATGAAAGCAGTTGAAATATCTTTGTGGATTTAAATACAAATAGTCCTGGGTGACAATCCCTGTATCTGACAAACTGTATATAAAAGGCTTCTCTGGCGAACTGCCAGCACCCAACCATCGCTGAGGCTTCTGCTTTTATCTTAACCAGGAGAAAAAAATGTGATGGGGAAAGCGTTTGAGGGGGAAGAGAGAGTTTGGGAGTGGTCTGAGGGCGATGGAATGAAATTAAAATAGAGATGTTTATGTCAGGAAAGCACATCGAGTCACTGAATTATCTCTTCAGAGAAGTGGGAACTCCATTGATTAGACCATTTAACTCAGAAACAAAAAAAGGCCAAGAAATAATTAAACTTTTCACAGAATCACAGAATGGACTGGGTTGGAAAAGACCTCAGAGATCATCAAGTCCAACCCTTGGTCCAACTCCAGTCCATTGACTAGATCATGGCACTAAGTGCCATGTCCAATCTCAGCTTAAAAACCTCCAGGGCTGGTGAGTCCAGCACCTCCCTGGGCAGCCATTCCAATGCCTGACCACTCTCTCTGCACAGAATTGCTTTCTAATCTCCAGCCTCAATTTCCCCTGGCAGAGTTGAAGCCCATGGCCCCTTGTCCTATTGCTGACTGCCTGGGAGAAGAGCCCAATCCCCACCTGGCTAGAACTGCCCTTCAGGTAGTTCTAGAGAGTGAGGAGCTCACCTCTAAGCCTCCTCTTCTCCAGACTAAACAAGCCCAGCTCCCTCAGCCTCTCCCCATAGGGCTTGTATTCAAGTCCCTTCCCCAGTCTTGTTGCTCTTCTCTGGCCCCGCTCCAGCACTTCAATCTCTTTCCTGACCTGAGGGGCCCAGAACTGAACACAACACTCCAGGTGTGGCCTCCCCAGTGCAGAGCACAGGGGAAGGATCACTGCCCTTGTCCTGCTGACCACGCTAGTTTTGATACAGATATTTTTGTTAGACTATAGGCTATTTCTCTCTTATGCAAGACAGGGAAGATAATTTAAACCATCTTTAAATTCTTCACATTTAAATTACTTACAATGTTGCATTCATCTTAGTATAAAAGCATAGCTGGTTTCTTTCATCTTTTCTCAGTTGCTGTCAAACTGATACAAATAATATATATATATATTTTTTTTCCTTGATTTTCCAATTTTACTTTTGAAATTACCAACGTCAGGCTCTTGGAAGCTGAAAATTTAGTGTTTATGGCAGAAAAGAAGCAGCTGCATCGTTCTCATCTCGCACCAAGCTGATGTGCCTCTCATCTACCCAGGAAACCCTGCTCAAAAAAGAAAGGAAAAAAGGATTATTTTGGAGTCTGTATCCATCATGTTGTAGCAATGTGAGTGGAGGTGTAGTGAATAATCCAGCGAGAGCTATGAGCCTGGTGACCTGGGCTGCATACAAATCACCTTCTCCACCTGAAAATCTCCCCCCTGATGCTTCCGAGCTCATTGTCTTCCCCTTTCCATTGTCTTAAGGTATAAAAGGACGTGTGGTAAGACAGAGTTTATTCTGTTAGTGCTCAGAAAGCTTAATTAATTAGACCGGTGTCTGTAATTGATGAGAATCGTATTATTCAAGCTGATGGCGTACTCAAAGTTGCACAAAACAAAGTAAGAGTGGTTGATGGTTGCTACATTTCTTTCCCTTATTGGAAGGGGGAACATATGTTGCTTAAATGCATATAATTGAGCAATTTCTTAAACAGAAAACCCAGCGGTGTGCTGTTATAAATAATAATGCATGGCTTATGTATATCACTGATTAGTTTTTTAAATGCTTTATAAAAGGGGGAAGTGGAGGCGCAAGAGAGGTGACACAACTTGTGTGGGTTGCTCACTAGGTCACCATCAGATGAAGAATACTGCGGGTCCTGATAGATCCCCGTTTCATCTCTGCTGGCCAAACTACCAAAATTCACTGATTTTACCCCTTGAGGCTGTTTTAAATTATGCGAGTTCCTAGCTTGCTTCGACTGCAAAATAAAGCAGACTATTACAAACGACTTTTACCTCGTGGGTTTTTTTTATACTGTTGAGCTTCGCCTCCTTATGAAACAACAAAATGTAGCTGCTATCGACAAGTTTCTCTGTTGTTTTTGTCAGAAAGCGCTCTGTAATTTTGGGCGTCCTTAACCGATGACTCAGTCAGAGACTGCGGATGTAGGTAATGAGAACTAAGAAAGTGATTAACATCTGGAAGGCAACTCAGGCGAGAAAAAAACACTGGCATTTTCACATTCTGCATTTTCTTCCTTCACCCACGGTGAATTTGTTTATATTACAGGAATTAACTGGGAAAATTTCACCTGTGGGACGTTTAGCTATTCTTCTCTATTAGTGAAGTAAGTCTAAACTATATTGTTTTATTTTCATACCGACAATTTCAAAATAGACATTTCATTCATCAGACATAAAGAAATGGTGCCAAGTCTCAGCCTCCTTCAGGTGACCTCCCTGGATTAGGACAGAGGATCCAAACTGGCTCGTACGCTCATTCTGAGTCCAGATAACCTTAACTGAGTCTTCTGGAAAGCTCCATGATGCTCCTGGGTCCAGTTAGGTCTTCTTGACTTGAAAAGACTCTCATGACCACAAACCAGAACCTGCTGGTGCATCTGCTGGGACAACTTTGGTGGACCCATCCCAGGTGATCAACCACCTCAAAGCTCAGGTCACTTAAGCTTTTCAAGACTCATTATTTGTATGTTTTGGGTCTTTTTTTCTTTGCCCATGGTATCTCTGCCCTCACATTTTTATGGGTAATAAAGAAATTATTGTAGGTTAATCTGAACTAAATGGA
Organism: Streptopelia decaocto; assembly: GCF_964273445.1. Taxonomy (NCBI): domain Eukaryota; kingdom Metazoa; phylum Chordata; class Aves; order Columbiformes; family Columbidae; genus Streptopelia; species Streptopelia decaocto. The sequence goes on along the minus strand of NC_138663.1, from coordinate 209,018,311 downwards.
GATGTTACTGCCGTAACTACATTCAGAATTTGGCCTTCAGATTTTCTGGACCAATCGCAGTTTCAGGTACTTCATACGTAACTGGCTCATTTTTTTATTATTCGCCTCTTTTCTGTTGCGTGTGCTGAAGGAAATTAAGCGTATATGTATTGAGTATATACATATGCACATATGTGAGTGTCAATGCATGTCTGTCCACCTTGCCCATAATACCTTTTGATCCCATTGGCTAGTTTCATCGACTTTTGGAAAAAACAAAAAAACAACCAACCAAACAAAAAAGATCCAAAAAACCCCACCAAACTGATCTAATTAAGTTTAACGAATATCAGTGCTGAGCAGAGCTAAGAAAACATATTTGTGCTCTCCCCGAGCTGCCTTCTTAGCAGAGATTGAGAGCAGGGTATGAGAACAAAGTGCATTAATAAACCCACGAACTCCAAGAACACATTCAGCTAAAATCCACACCTTGGTAGATGCATTTTCTTAAGAAGTTTTGATGGTTTCTTTGCTCGCGCAATGATTTATTTTGCAAATCTAAGGGCCAGATGTTAAACACTTCAGACGCAATAAAACCCATACTCTGCTAGAGCATCAGAGTTAAAACTGATGAATAAACCTCACAAAAAGCTTATTTTATTCTGCTAAGCAGTGACACTGTCCTGCCTGTTCCCATTGACCAGGGTAATCCACCTAAAAGCCACATTTTCCGATCTGTTTGCTGTGGTGTCTCCGACCTGCAAAGGAAAACTGCAACTCCTGATGCTGAACTGCTTTTCATCTTCCTCAGTTTTGTACAAAGCTGAGGACATTTATTTTTATTAGGTAATATTATGCAGATATAATGCTACTTGCCTTCAGCTTATTCTTGTTTAAGAAGGCATTAAAGGAAAATTGTTCTAGTTCTCCTGTACTGTTCAGCACAATTGTTCTCAAGTACTTGAGGTTTATGCCGCTGTGAAGAACAATAGGAAATCGGAAGCGAGAAAAATGTTCATTAATGATCACGGGGAAGAAACAATTTATCTGTAGTTAGGTGGGAAAATGAAATAAATAAAGATGTGGAAATAGGTGTTACGGTTCAACGCACACCATCCAATTGCCTCATCTTCACCTCAGCAAATGTCCATCTGTTTCCAGCACTCTGAACCCAAACTATACAATAGGATTGTGAAAAATGCAGCTGTGATTCGTGCTAAGATGTTTGATATTTACAGGTATAACCAAATGAGGCACGGACTCTGAACTTGGAAAAGGGAAAGGTGGTTAAGTTCTATGTAAAAAGTTATGAAACTTGTTTAGGAAGTTATATTGATAGAGCGAACTAACATTTTAAGGGTTAAGCAACTATATAATAAGGGCCTACTAACAAGCTAACATTTTAAACCACATAATTAATATCTAGTTTAGAGCTGTATGTAAATAATTGTGCTAAAAAAAGCAGGACTTCATTAAATGCCGAGATAAGAAGTTTTACAGCACCAGCTGCAACCTTGAGGAGACAAGTTAGCCAAGATTTACAGCAAAAAGGAGGCGCCAGTCTGGTTTCAGTCGGTTTGGTAGCTTGGGTTCCAGCCAGTTCCTCCTAATGAGCCAAAGGTAAAAAGTCCACTGTGACGAAGCTGAAGGAGCTTCATCCAAAGACCCCCAAAGACCCTTCCTCAAATTCACCAAGTGACACTGCGCAGGCGCAACAGGGGAGGGTCAAGGAGGGGAATATGTAAACGGTTATCTGAGACTCATTTTAATAAAAAGCGGGAAAGGTCATTAATATGTATAGGTGTTTCTGGGGTTATCATGAATATGTAACACCTTACTGTATTTAAGCACACTTCTTATTGTTAAAAGGGTGCGTGTTGGGTGGAGCGAATCCCCCGCGCACCCAGCGCTGTTTTGCTTATGCTCTAATGAACACGTGTTTAAAGAATACAATTAAGGAATTGGATTAAACGTTGTTTATCCATAGAAAAAGCGTAAGTTATTTATTTCAGGATTTTACAGGATAAAGCGGAATGAGGAGGAGCCCTTCCCTCCTCTTCATCAAACCTCCCGTCCCCCCAGGGGGGCCTGTTTGCGAAATCAGAAAAGCGTGCAAGACGAAGCGTGGAAAATAAGCGCCCACAGCAAAAACGAAGCGTTGTGAGGTGGAGACCCGACGGCAAACGCTCATCCTGAAGGGGTTTTCGTATGATTTTCCAGCGGTCGCCTCGAGGATGGTTTTATAGATGATTTTTGTTTGCTTTTTCGCAGCAACACGCGGCCACGGATGGATTGTTTTTAAGCTCCGGCGGCACCTCAGAGGTGTTTTCTATCTCTAGTCAGATCTACGGTCTTTTAGAAATGATACAATTTATTGCCATTCTTAGAAATCTGCAGGGAAAAAAACAAAAGAAGCTGTAATTCCTGTTATATATAAAATAACTGCCAGGCCATGGCTGTGAAAACAGCGCTTACGGCGTTTTGGAGCAGGTGGTTGCTCCGCTCCCCCAAGAATTACCGCAGGGAGCAAAAACACCCCGAAGCGGCTGTGAATGTGGTTTTAGGTGTGGATTTTATGACCTTTTTGCTCGCACGGCAGCGCGGTGACCGCAGCCCCGCGCGTAACCGCGGCTGCTTTTCAGCCAGAAAAGCTGGAAACGGCCAAATGACGTCAGGGCTGATGTTAACCCGCTCAGATTTCGTTGTAGAAGCGGCGGTCAGACGTTAAGGGCTTAAAGTTTAGGAGCGCGGGGGGCGCGTTTAAAACACGCCGAGACCGGAGGTATTTTACACAGCGCGCAACGCGGGCGGGGTTGTTTGACCCCAGTCGCTGCCCGTACCCGCCCGGCGGGCCATGGCGGGACGGCCGGCGCCGCTTCCCACCGCGTCGACAAACGCCGAGAGAACTACAACTCCCAGGTACACCCTGCGCGGCCGCGCATGCGCAACGCTCTCGCCCCGCGCCATCTTGCCACCCGCTTCTTCCATCTCCTCGCTGGCCAAGGGTGGTGGCAGGGACTACAACTCCCGGCGTGCCCCGCGGCGCGCGCGCACGCGCAGTGCGCCCCGCGGCCATCTTGGCCCGGGGAAGCACTGCCGCCGCCGCCACCAAACAAACCCGAGAGCGGCACCGGGAGGGGAGAGGAGGGGCCGTGGCCGCCGAGGGGCCTTTCGATGTGCAGGGCACGGCCGGGCAGGTGGGTCCCGCTCCCCGGCAGCCTCCGCTGCCCCTCCCCGGTGCGCTTTCCCCCTTCCTCGGGGAAGGGGGCAGCTCCCGTTCCCCGGACGGCGGGACCCGCCGCCCCCTCACGGCCCCGTGGGCAGCGGGGAAGCAGCAGCCGCCGCCCCGCTCCTTCTTCCCCTCCCTCTCGACATCGGGGGCGGCCACCGGGTACCCAGCGCCGAGGAGTCGGCGGGTGGCGGCCGCCCCCGGGCGCCCCTGAGGGGAGATTCTCCCGCTTTCCCCTCCATTCCCCCCCTCCAGGAACGTGCGGCGGCGCCGGGGCTTTTGTTCCCCCATCCCCCCACCCCCTCCCCGGCACCAACCGGCTCGTCCCGCTCTCCTCCGGCTCCTCTTTTATATATATGTATCTATATGTATTTTTTTTTTCCTTTATTGGAGATGCGCCCTCCTTCCCCGCCACCCCCGGCATCTCGCCGAGATGCGATCGGGCGAGGCGGTGTTCCCGTGTTTGTTTTTTTATTTTGGTTTGTTTGTTGGGTTTTTTGTTTTTTTGTTTTTTTGTTTTTTTTTGGTGAGTGTTGGTACGCGTAAAGCGAATTTTCACTTTTAAAAATTAATTATTTATTAATTTTGGCGTTGTGTCATACAACAGGCTGGTGATAAATGCATTGATCGGGCGAGGGGTTGTTCCTGTGTTTTGTTTTGTTTTTTTAATTTTTATTTATTTATTTTTTTTGGTGAGTGTTGGTATGCTTAAAGCAGATTTTCACGTTTTAAATTTTATTTATTTATTTAATCATTTTGGCATTCTGTCACACAACAGGCCGGCGCTAAATGCGTTCCCTGGGGCGAGGGGGTGTTCCCGTGTTTTATGATTTTATTTTATTTATTTATTTATTTTTTTGGTGAGCGTTGGTACGAGTAAAGCAAATTTTCACTTTTAAAAATGTATTTATTTATTTGTTTATTTATTTACTCATTTCGGCGTTCTGTCGTACAACAGGCTGGCGCTAAATGCGTTCCCTGGGGTTGGCCGGGGGGGGGGAAGTGGGAGCGAGTGGTGAGCTGGGAAGAAGTTCTTATAAATAGGTGCTCTGTGCATAAAGGAGAGGGAGGAGACTCCAGCATCAATTTGAGGAGCGTTCCAGTGTGGAAAAAAGCCTATAAGATACTCAATAAAAAGGTCTGGGCGATGGGTTTGAGTAAGAGAGTATAGGGAGCCTGTGCCCTTTTGAAACTGCTGGATTCCTGCATGCAAAACCCCATTACAGGGGCTGGGAGTGAACATGTTGGCGGAGTTACGAGCAGGCTGAGGAGAGTTTTGCATTCATTAATAAACGAGGGGCTTGTGCTTACTGCATTTATATTCCTTTTCTCCAGCAAGGCTGAGCTCTGTGGGAGCGCAGACGCGAGGGAAAGATGCCCGTGGTGTGGCCAACTCTTCTGGATCTCAGCAGAGATGAGTGCAAGAGGATCCTTCGCAAACTGGGTACAGTAAGATACAATTTGTGGGTCTGTATGTTCGCCCTTTTAAGATTCGCCTGCCTGCTGCTTCCGTGAAATACTTCAATATGTCTACAGGCAACTTACAAGTCATTTTTTTGTGCTTTGCATGTGTCATTGGTTTGACAGCGCTGGTTTGAAGTGATGTTTAGCAGATGCTCTCTGCCTGCGCAAAATGAATAGAGAAGAATTGGTTTTGGTCGAATCCTTCATGGATGCACCAGTCCATCTCTGCCTCGATGTCGCAGTGTTGCATTGCTGTTCTTTTTATGATTATTAACATGCAACAGGATACTCTGTGAGAGGAGGGTGTTTGTTTTTCAGTTCTGTGTTTGAGGCCTTTTTTTTACCAAAAAAAAATCATACAACCCTGACTTAACTGGCACTCTGGGACTCAGTTTAAGTTGTAAAGATACTATCATGAAGACTTGAAACAGGAGACAAAAAAAGAAGTGATAGTTTGTGATTTGCAGTTGCACAGATTATCAGGGAAATGTGACAACAGTCTTCTCTTTTAACTGTCATAACAGCAGGAGCTTTTAGCATTGTTTCAAATGTCTTGCAATATCCGAGAGTCCTGCCCAAAAGCCTTATAGTGGGAGATTTTTTTGTGCTCCATCCTTATAAATACATGTGTACAAGGAGACACACTTTTGCATTTTGGAAGGTAATAAAACTATTTGCTTGCATCCACTTCTGGCTACCACAGGAGAGAGAATCCTTTGTTAGACGTTTGATCTGATCCTGCCTGGTGGTTTTTGGGTTCTTAGAGCTGTATTTATTTTTTAGTTTAGCTGTTTGGCTGGTTAAATGATGTGTAGTATTAGAAGAGGAAAAAAAAAACACCTAAGATTTCTTTTCAAACTTCTGAGGAGCATAATCTAAGAAATTACGTCAGGAAGAAAGTTGAGACTGCCTCTAACTTCCTCTGACGGTCAAGTCACAGCTTTTTCTAGTTCTCATTTTACCTGAATGTTAAATGATGTGCTGCACTTCTTAACTGTGCCAAGGTTCTCTACATTATGAAGCCATCCACTTTCTTTTCTGAGAGTTGAGAATTTATTTTCCCTCGCTTTGCCCTATTTTTTTTTTTCATTCCTTTGGAATCTGGGATTTGCTTTCTGTTCAAACAGACAGTGATGCGGCTGTTGCGCGTGACACTGGAAGCTGTACATCCGTTAAGGCGACAGCCCTAGGTTTAAGTGAGGCTCAAGAAGCACGAAAACCAGGAGAAAGTACAGGATGCAAAAAGACTTGGACTGGATCTGCGCTACTAAATTTTGTTAACGCAGCTCCACTGGCTGGGAGCGTGGAAAAATAACCAAAACAACCAACTTCTAGCCCAGCTGACGGTGCTGTGCTGGCACAGCCTCGCTGGTGCAGCTGAGCCAAACAGAACTGCAGCTGCACCTCCTTCAATGACATAACCTAGGCTGACAGGAAAGAAAAAAAATAAAAAAATAAGTAGTGTTTTCTTTCTTTTTTTTTGCTGGCATGAGCTGTGTCCCCACAAGAGGGCCCTGCCAGCCTAACAGAGGAGCAGAGCCCTGTCTCTCTAGGGTACAGAAGCTCTCAGTTTAAATAGACGCTTCACAAGGTTAGAGGGGGAAGGAGCAGGGGCAGTGAGAGCAAATAGCTCTTTAAATGGTCATATCCTGCAATATTAATCTGCTTTAGAAGGTCCCACTTTTCCAGCTCTCAGCCCAACTGCTTATTTTTGACCGCAACAGTGGGATTGTCTGACATGGGTGAGATGCGGTGGTGCAGGTGAGAAATTGGCAATACCCGGTGTTTTTCTGCGGTGTTCATGGTTTGTAACTGAAATAGGGGATGTTGCATCTTATGCTTGAAATAATTATATTTATTTGTGAAATCTGTTTAGGCCGTTTGATGTGTTTTGTGTTGGAAAGAGGGCGCACCAATTACTGATTGCTACGTAGACATAAGGGTGAGGAAGCTGGTTAAAGCTGTTCTGTTATCTTTGCTAGCTTCCAGAAGGCCAGAATGTGCCTTTTTTTAAAGCACTAGTGTAGAGGATCGCTATTAAAAATGCAGAAAGAGAAAAACAACTATCCTTGCTAAATAATTATATGGTTGTATCTAAGAATTACTTTATGTGGTTAACAGAAGAAAATAATTAGTATCTTAAATACCGTAACGTGGTTGTCTAAATAAATGTTGATATTAGTAATAACCGTTGCTTTAATTAGTGAATGTTTTATAACTGAAGCTGCGAACGCTTCTGTAGGTCACTCAGCATCCTTGTGCAGGCTGCATAGTTAACCAAAGCGACTCTGCTTTGTGTGTTGTCTGCTTAATCAGGACAGGAGAGCAGGACTTCTTTTGAACCCAGTTCCTTGATTTGATTTGTAAATTAGCTCTTTGGAATCCCGCAGGCTTTTCAGAATAGCATCAGTCTTTCTTTTGCAGCAAACTTCAGAGGTGTTAGGTTTTGGTCTGCCCCTTTGATTCTCGCTTTTGGTTAACTGTTGGGGGGTGGGTTTGGGTTGACCACTGAAATGGGGGTGTCGAATGAAAGACACCTATGTAAGTATTGGGAAAAAAAAATCTGTATTTGTGGTTTAAAGCAGGAGTTTCAGTAACGTTTCCTTAAACCGTGCTAAGCTTAGAATAGCAAGTCATTTGGGGGCAAATTAGCAGACTCCATTATTTGTATGAGATGTATTTTCCTACTGCTGAGTAGGACAAAATTCAGAATGTTCAGCAATCTTTAGCTATTCTATTTTTTTAAAAACATCAGTGGACTGGTATTTACATAGGTCACCTGGAATTATAAATTTTGGTAAATCAGAGTTGTATTTTTGTGAATTAATCTTCATGCTGGCTCTACATTTAAGAATAACCAGATTGTTTCTTTTGTGTTGAGCAGGTTTAGTTCAGTGCGTTGCATTCTTTTCACACTCAAGCAGTTGTACATATCAAGTAAATGGGCATAAAAGATTATGATGATCGTATTTAACAAACTAGAGATTATGTTCTCCATGCTAATTAAGGGAAGGCATTATGGAAAAAATTAGTTGTTCTTTTGATAGTGTATTACTTTTTCAAGCCAAGCTTCTCTGTGGAACTTCTAACAATGATACGTGTTAAAGATTTTCTTCTCCTCCTTCTAGAGAGTTCTGAGCTACTCTCCAAATTTGGGGACTGTTTCTTCAAGCGTTCTGGCTGAACTGTCAGCTCAGAGAGAGCCTGAAATATTTGGTTTGGTTTATAAACTAGATAATCCTCTGTGACGATACAGTTGTTTCGTAGAAAAGCTGTACGCTGCAGAGTAATTGACTGAGAGAGCTCTAAATCATCAGTCTCTTTTGAAAAGCACTGAATAATTGAAAGACATGTTCCTTTTAATGATTTTCAAAATTAATAAAATACTGTCAGTAATAGTGAAAATAACTTTTCTCTTTCCCCCTTTGCTGTGAGTGTTAAATAGAAATATTATTTGCTTTAATTCTTCAGAACTGGAGGCGTACGCAGGTGTCATCAGTGCCTTACGTGCGCAGGGAGACCTTACGAAAGAGAAGAAGGATCTTCTTGGAGAACTCTCTAAAGTGCTTAGGTAACTCTGACCTTTTTAAAATAAGAACCGATGACCTGTTTTCTTTTAAGGTATCGCGTTCTTTTTCTGTTGCTAGTATCACCAAGCAAATATTAATTTACGGAAGTCATTCTCTGCCTTGTGGAGGTTTAATTCCTATTCTGCTTTGAGTTTTTAATAAGGAAAAACAACTGTGCTTTAGTGGTTGAATCGTTGTTGGTGTTTTGTGAGATACTGAGTGTTAAAGGATTGCAGCTGGTTCAATTGTGTGCACTAGCTTGGAGTTCTATCAAGATACGACTTCAAGGTCTTTGGCCCCAAGTTACAAGAAGAAAGAACGCTGCATATTCTGTGCAAATTTTCCTACTATAGGCATTAAATGTATTGCTCTCATTAGGATATTGGATTCTAGCTGTTTTGTAGGGGTACCCTATGAAATACAATGTTCTTTTTATTCTTCACTAATATTTTAGGACAATAATACATTAATTCTTCCTCACTGTGACAGCAGAAGTTAAGTGACAATCTCCTAAATGTAAATGGCCGTTCCCTTTTGTCTCTTGAGTAGATTATTCATAAGTTTAATTTTAGTTAGAAGTTTTAGATAAATGTTCGTGTCACGCTCTGACTAAAATATATTGCTGGGTTTTTTTAATAGTATTTCAACAGAGCGACATCGTGCTGAAGTTCGGAGAGCAGTAAATGATGAACGACTAACGACTATTGCACACAAGTAAGTTACAGGCCATTTTCTGTGTGGTTTCCAAAGGTGCTCTTTGGAAAATCCATTATACTTTAACTGAGCAGCAGAACTTGGAAGATTGATGCTGGTTTAAAGAATAGTGGTTAAAACAGTGTGTGGATGAAGGAATTACTGTATCAGATTTACATCCTGGAACTAGAAACAGTTATTTAATACTGTTGCATTTTGGATCTGAAGGCATCTAATTCCTTTTACAAGTACAATATAAGAAACAGTCTTTTGTCAGGAGGAGCTTTCTTTAAGATAGTCCAGAACAGAAAGTGGAGAAAATAGAGAAATCCATGAGCCAGAAAGAGATGTTTGCTTTATTATTGGTTATTTCACCTTTAATTTTGTTTAAATCCATTTGGAGAGGTTATGTGAGGAGGGACTTAACCATGTAGAAAGACAAAGGGAGGGAAAGAGGTGGCCGAGATTAGTGGAAAACAGTGTGTCAGCGCAGAGGGGGTTGAAAAATGTTAGAGTAGAGAAACTGCAGCAAGAGAACTGATGACATCAGTTCCACTGTTCTGTGCTTGATGCAGCTGCTGTGCTGACATCAACGGGGCTGGTTCCTCCTTGCGTTCCCTTTCACAAGCTCCACATGATTTTGAGAGGTGGAGAGGAGCAAGAGGGCAGCAAGTGCTTACTTATTTTCGATAAATACTTAACAGCCTTAATGTTAAGAACTGTCTTTAAACAGAGCTGGATGGCGAGTTGTCTGTATTTTTTTTCCTTTATCTGTGTTACAACCGTAGATTTTTAAGTTTGATTACTTAGGTGTCATACGGAGGAAAAGAAAGGAAATCGTACAAATAGGAGTTGGCAATTGTCCTTCCAAAATCAGCGTACTGTTTTAGTGCTGCAGAAGGATATTTAGCGTTTTAATGCTTTAATGTTCAAGTTTAAAGAGTTAGAAAGAGGCTGTTTACTGAAGAAAAACCACTGAGTTCCTTACTCTTCTTTAAAGAAAGGGGAAAAAGTAATGAAAACCAAGTATTTAATTTTCAAATCAGGATTCTTCTCTTAAATCAAGCTTCCTTTTTAAGTAGTAGTTCTGCTTTTAGCATTTTACAGAAGAAGCATAAAGTTTGTCCTGAGGTGTTGAACTTCAAATGGCTGAAATGTTATAATCCAGACAAGGTGCAATTGTGAAGTGCTGCGTCTCTTTATTTTTCCTGTGATAACTCGTTGTAAGTGATGGTTGATAATATAGTATTTGACTTAAATAATTCTCTAACTCATTAGGAAAGCCGACTTTGCCAGCTTTGCTATACGCAACATTTGTAGTCTTATTTTTGATTTTAAAGATGTATTTTTACCTCGGCTGATATAGCTCTGCTTACACTGTATGAATACGTATGAAGAACACTGAAGCGTATCAGGATTTAACAACAGAGCAGATACTCTGCATTTTACGAACTAATTTGTGGTAGCTTTTGCTGCAAGCTGCTTGTAATAGTTCATGTGAGGAGTTGTTTTTTCAGAATATATTAATACAGTGAATGGGTTGATTTGCTTAAGAACATAACAGCATTGAAAAATAATTCGCCTTTTTGGTTTTGCTGATTTGACAAATGGTTTATGTAAACCAGTCATAACCAGAAACACTTCTCCATCTAGATAAGAACAGCCTTTTTTGGAAACATTCTAGTCAGTGTGTGAGTACTAAGGTTAAGAGAAAATGAGAGCAGTAGGCTGGTTTCTGTTGAGGAAGATGCACAAGGTGCATTTAAATAATATAATGTTCTGTTACCTTGTTTGGGATTAATTTAATAAGTTGGAGAAACTTTTCAGGTAGAACAAGATTTGCTTCAGAAGCCAAGGGTTTTTCCCTGTAATATAACCAGTTTGAGTAGTCTTATGTTGGATGTGTAGGTATTTTTGTCATCCAGAAGCAGAGTGTGTAGCCACTCTACCTGAATAGTAGCTAATTAATAAGGGGGTTTTGAACACAACATTCACAGACCTCTGGACTTTTAAGGGCTCTGCAAAATCAATCAGCAAAAGAAGCAGCAACTCTTAAGTTTTACCGTGGGAGGATTTCTGTATCAGGTGGGAAAAATGTAAGGGCTTTCATGAAATGAATAAGGTTCAGGATTATTTCTCTAGAATACCTTGAGAAAGTGTCTTTTAGACTTTGGCTGTTGAAAAAAGGTGTTTGAATGAGAGCACTGAGTATTTTGGAAACTTGGCAGTGTACTTACAGAACCTTCATTTCTATTTAGTATGTCTGGACCAAATAGCTCCTCCGAATGGTCTATAGAAGGTCGTCGACTGGTGCCGCTGATGCCGCGACTTGTTCCACAAACAGCTTTTACTGTTACCGCTAATGCTGTCGCCAATGCAGCTGTTCAGCACAACGCGTCTCTGCCAGTTCCTGCAGAAACTGGAAACAAAGAAGGTGAGAGAAAGCCGGGATTCTTCTGCAATTGATGGGAATATCAAAATAATGTCACATTATAAGTTGTTATCTTAGATTCCAGGTCCCAGTATAAGTTGGGGAATGACCTATTAGAGAGCAGCATAGGGGAAAGAGACTTGGGGGTCCTGGGGACAGCAGGATGAGCATGAGCCAGCACTGGGCCCTTGTGGCCAGGAAGGCCAATGGTAGCTGGGGTGGATTAGAAGGGGGGTGGTCAGTAGATCAGAGAGGTTCTCCTGCCCCTCTACTCTGCCCTGGGGAGACCACATCTGGAATATTGTGTCCAGTTGTGGCCCCTCAGTTCCAGAAGGACAGGGAACTGCTGGAGAGAGTCCAGCGCAGGGCAACAAAGATGCTGAAGGGAGTGGAGCATCTCCCGTGTGAGGAAAGGCTGAGGGAGCTGGGGCTCTGGAGCTGGAGAAGAGGAGACTGAGGGGTGACCTCATTAATGTTTAAAAATATATAAAGGGTGAGTGTCAGGAGGATGGAGCCAGGCTCTTCTCGGTGGCAACCAGTGATAGGACAAGGAGTAATGGGTTCAAACTGGAACACAAAAGGTTCCACTTAAATATGAGAAGAAACTTCTTCATGGTGAGGGTGGCAGAGCCTGGCCCAGGCTGCCCAGGGAGGTTGTGGAGTCTCCTTCTCTGCAGACATTCCAACCCGCCTGGACACCTTCCTGTGTAACCTCATCTGGGTGTTCCTGCTCTGGCAGGGGGATTGCACTGGATGAGCTTTCGATATCCCTTCCAGTCCCTGACATTCTGTATTTCTGTAAACTCTAAAAACTTGGATCAATGGCTTAAGATTTTGTAAAGTTCTGTAAGTGATGGAAGGTGTTTCATAACACTTAAAAAACATAAGTAAGTTTTGGTGAAGGTCAAGAAAATTAAATTTTGTTGGTTTCCTTTTTTTTTCTTTTTACTTCACATTAAACATACCAAATTAACAAATTAAAAGCTACTTTCTGCTTTCCGTGTGCCTTTTAAATAATGTTAGTACACATTCCATTTAGCTTGGCTGAATAGGTTCGAGTTACGCTTCATGCAACTGGAGAATATGTGACACTTATTGAAATGGGCTGTTTTATTCCAGTTTTGTGAGAAATATTGGATTATTGCAATATTACTTATGAGCAAGGGTTTAAAAAAAGCTGGTTAGCAAAATGAGTTGTTCATTACGGAAGGAGTATTTTGGTTTCTTCAGCTGATGTACTGTTGAGGAGAGGCACTAGTGATCAGTTGCCTGTCTGGATGTGGTCATTTTCTGAAAAGCAAAAAGATCAAAATATTTAATGCTAAAAAGACAAATAACCAATTGTAAAATACAACATCAGATTAATACATATAAAAAAAACCTAGAATCGACAGCACAGACTTCTGGGGATGGGAGGAGGGGAAATGAGATTTCTATATTGTCTTTTGAGGCTGTTAATTCCAAGACCGCGCTTAAGTCAAACTGGGGACTGTTCAACAGTAACAGGACTGCAAAGGCAAAGACGTGGCTAATGACCCGAGAAGTCTTTGACTTCCATTTCAGCTGTTAAAATAGTGATAGAATAACGGGATTCTGCACTTCGGTTATACGGAAGGTGTCTTTTCTCCTCTTCAGTGGTGGTTTGCTATTCCTACACAAGTACCACTTCAACCCCAACATCTACCCCTGTTCCAAGTGGCAGTGTAGCAACAGTGAAGTCCCCCAGACCTGCCAGTCCAGCCTCCAATGTAGTCGTCTTGCCAAGTGGAAGTACTGTTTACGTCAAAAGTAAGTGATACTAGCAACTGATTAACAAAAGGGAAAGAAAGGGAGAGTCTCGTGGCTGAAGCATGGACTGAGTTAAACACTCTGACCTTGGGCAAGTCATTTAGTGCCTTTATGGCTTCATTTAATCTGAAGAATGAATGTATTGCTTCCCTTTTTTTAAAGAAATTGCCTTCAGGATAAACCCACTCACTGTAATATGCTGCAGGGAACGGCAATGACAAGGGACAACACCAGTGAGAAGTATTTTGAAAATAAAATATAGGAATTGCTGTGTATCAGTGGATTTCTAATCCATCTTGCTCAGAAATTGTTTTTAAGGTGGCTCTGCTGGTTGCTTCTGCAGAGGACTTACCTCTTCTTTATGCTTAAATAATGCATAGGAGTCACTTATTTGGGTTAGAAAAGGTCCTTTCTTTTCAATTCCACAGTTGGCCTGTACATTTTTAGAATACAGTAGTTTGGCAAGCATTTATATGCTTACATTAACTGTGTTGGCGCATTTTGTGATTTATTTGGAAGCGAATCTTAGTGACGCTTGCATTCCTGCGCAACTGTGAAAACTCCATACAAAATCCCACCAGATACCCGTTTTCATTTATTTAAATTTGTAAATCCAGGGTGTAACGTCTAGAAACAGTCATTTTTCTTGTCCCTCCCCATCTCTTTCTTTGGCTAATAAATCAGGTAGTTGTAAAAACAGAGTATATCCTCATACATATGTCTAGCTCATCAAAGGTAGTTTTATTTAACTAATAATTAAAAATGTTTCCTTTTGTCCTTATTTGATGCCTGTCGAAATGCGGGTGACAAAGATTAATAGTAAAGTTGATAAGAGCTATTTTTATGCTTGCCTTGGATACATTTAATATTTAAAGAATTATTTTAATCTTTATGACTTATGTGCCTGTTTGTATAAACTTTTAGCTAGTCAAATATGTCACATATTACTTTAATATAATATTACCTGTAAACCACCATCTTTAATGGCTATATCAACCCATGGAACCCATTAAGATTTTTCATTTTTCTGATTTAATGCACTAATCACTCATCTTTAGTTTAACGATTCAGGGGGAAAATGTTCTTAACCTCTTAAAAATTTAATTTCGACCTCTCTTGAATTATTACTTGGTAATGAGTATAAAACCAGTCTAGACACACAATGGAGGGGGATGAAAGGTTCTCATTTTTATTCTGCCCATCCCTAGATTTTATTTTTTCCCCCACTTCACATGCTTCATTTTGTTCATTTTTTGTTTTGTAAGGAAAAGTGTCTTTCAGAGTGTATTATATCAGTCATGTTAGTTTTAACAAACCTGCTCAAGAGCAAACTCAGGGGACCTGAGTTAGATTCATGACTTTGCTGCTGATCTGTTGTGTGACCTTGTCCAAGCCACAGGCTGATGGAGCCATTAGCCTCTCTGTGCCTCTGCTCCCTTGCTCACCAAGTGTGAGTTGTAGTTGAGCTGCATTAACTTTTAGCTGAATGCATGTGGAAAACTTTCTGCAAACACAGTTTCTAACATGAAATTATAGGAATAACATTTTTGCAGAACCTCAGCTGTGAAAACAGGAGATGCAGTGAGCTGTATTTAGCGTAAAATAATGTTCTGCTAGTTTAATCTGTGGTGTGTCCTATTTTTTGTTTTTTTTGTTGATGAGGACCACAAATAAATACCTTTCTCTGCAGTGTTTCTTGGTGACCCACCAAAATAACAGCTGTGTCCTAGCATCTTAGCTGCATGTGTTTTCTTGCTTGGAATGGATTCTGAAATTCCTACACATTTTCAGTGTGATTAGTGACCTCACAGTTATCAATCTGCGTAGTGTACTCAGAGTAATACTTAAAAGCCTGTTCATGATAGACCTTGAAGTCATGGAACCAAATCCTTGCTTTATAGGTGGAGATCACCACTAGGCTTGTGCAGGGCCATGAAGTGAATTCTTGATTAGAGCTTTGAAATCTGGGCTCATAAATCCATGCTTCATCTGTACTGTTACATCCACCTCAAACTATTTTTTGGGCTTCAAAGCAAACTTAAAAAATAGTTTTTGCTTCTCTTCTCTAGCTCGTTTTTCCATCTTTGTCAGCGTTCTGAAGTGTACCTGCAAATGAGCTGGTACTCGTGATAAGAAGGAATCCCATTTTTCAGAAATCACTTGCTGTTCTACTGGGCACTCTCTTGTCCATGTTAATTCCTGCGTCTTCACTTTTTCAATGTCAGAATATTTTAATTAGAGACTAATTAGATCTTAACCCTAATTAGAGATTGCCAACCAAGTTTGCTTGGGTTACCAGCAAGACTGTTTCTTGTCATGACGGCATTTTTTTGTCTTTAAGCTCCAGGCAAACGGAACAAGACACTTGGTCTTGTTTTGCATAGGGGAGACTGTGTCTTTTTGGCTTATCTCCGTATTTTAAAAAAACACTGGCTAATTGGTAAACCTAAATGCTACCCAATAGCTATAAGAAGTTTTCAGTTATTAAACTGGATCTTTGTGTAATGTATACCAATTTATGAACCTGTTGCCTGCTTTGGAAAGTTTCATATGGATTTAAGTTGCATTGATCACACTGTTATCCTGAATATTGCAGCAGACTTTATATGTGTACAGTAGATGATTGTGAGGAAGAATGAACTCCTTTGATACTGGACTCTGTTTTTCATTATTGTGTGTTAGGTGCTGGTTTATATCTGTGTGTGTGTGTGTATATATATATATTCATATATGCACCAAACAAGACAGAAGCTGATAAAGTGAGGTTTGACCTTCATAGTTAAAGTATGTAATTAAAAACAAAAAGGATCTCGATGCTGTATCGAGGTGAAAGGGAAAAAGGTGTTTTAATGATGGCATTAAAGTAGGTACGAAAATTGAAATCAGAGAAGACTACAGGAGGATAAACTTCAGTAGTCCAGGGGCTTTAAACAAAACCAGCAACAACAACAGTGTAGTGTAAAATTTTAAACTGGAATGTACAAGACGTTGTCCAGTCCCCTTGTGTATATAATCTCATTAGTCAAACTTCTGGAGATAGAATGAAATCCCTGTATTGGCTCCAATGTTCTTTTAATATCTTAAACTGAATGGAATTAACCCAATAACTGAGCGACTTGTTTTTTATGATGTTTTGTTTCTTGGCTTTATGGCACTGTAAGTGTGGTCTGTATAAAGGACCGAGACCATCTGTTGCATGGTGTGGATTAGTTGTGACCATAAGATGTGATTTATCCTCTATTTCTTTTTCTCTTATTTGAAAGTGAGTATAAAACTCAGCAAATTTATAGTGTTTTAGAAAACACCGAGACCCGCAGTTGGGGAAAAGATAATATAGAAAAAGTACTTCTTTTCCAGGTGTCAGCTGCTCAGATGATGACGAAAAGCCCCGCAAAAGACGGCGAACGAATTCTTCCAGTTCTTCCCCTGTTCTCCTGAAAGAAGTCCCGAAGGCGGTGACTCCTGTCACTAAAACTATCACCGTGCCTGTAAGTGGCAGCCCCAAGATGAGTAATATCATGCAGAGCATTGCCAACTCCCTACCGCCACACATGTCGCCTGTGAAAATAACCTTCACTAAGCCCTCAACACAGACAACAAACACGACAACACAGAAGGTATGTGGGGGAAGCTGCCAAATGTTACTTTATTCTGGTTTTATCAATGAATAAGATGCGATGTTTGACTCTTACTTTTGATGAACTGTCTGGCTGGTTTGTTGGTGTATTTTTTTTAAGGATTGCGCTTGGGATAAGGTAATCCCTCTGTAAAACAAAGAGAAAAACCAAACTCTTGTATGAATTTAGTTCACCTGTGTGTGAAAGGACCTGGATTGACAGCCGTGGAGACTGAAGCCCTCTTTTTATCCACAGAACAGGTACAGCACAGGCAGCGGGAGTGCAAGCTTCCCCCAGACTGCCCCACCAATGTGCCTCAACCCTGACCTGAAGGGACCACTTCTAGGGATGAGAGGGGATTCAGTCTCCATGCTCATTCAATTCTTGGCCTCTCTGGTGAGACTGCCAACAAGGTTACCAGTTAGGACCATTTGTGGTGTTGGGTTTTGTGATATGGACACTAGTCCACTGAGAACTGGATCACATAGGCCACTGAACAGCCTTCAGATGGTAACAACTATTGGTCAAAGGTAATCTTTCTTATTTCTATTTTCCTTATTTATAATGATTCTTTGCAGTAGTGGAATTCCAGGAGAGGTGGCGTGGGTTTTCCCTTGCCAAGCCTTTTGTCTAGAGCCTAGCTTTTTTTTCCGATCTATAAAGCTTATTTTCGGAGCCGATCAAAGACTGGGGGGCTTTATTTTCCTTTCAGTACTAGTGTGCCATTTCTCATTCTACATTAACAGCGTTATAGTGGTCAAAATCAGTTGCATTATTTCAGCTCAATGTGCCCAGCTTTCACCAGAATGCAGTTGTGTGGAGAAGCTTTTTCCATGCTGAAATTTTGTATTCAACTCAGATATTTACATGCCTGATCTATGGCATGACAACTGTCCCATACTTTAGGAAGCATTTCAGATGTGTCTGCTCTTTTGTTCTTACAATATAAAAAAAGATGACTGGCCCAAACCAAGCTTGTTCTTGCTGTGGTTATTAAGGCAGACTTGGAGAAGGATGGTCTGTGGAAATAATTTGGCCCTAATACCAACAGACTGATGGTAGCCTGGCCACTAACAGACATTTTCTTTTTCAACCCTGAGAGTTTGACTATTGAGCTCAAACCTTCACACAGTATTTGTGCTGTTAGTCGTCTTAATTGTTTTATGACTCTGTTTGGATTAGCAGAGTTCCCATGTCCTCATTTTTGGAAACTCTAAAACCAAGGAAGATTAACTGAAGGGATGTGCAATGAAGAACTTGCTTTCTGCCCTTTTCCCACTTCAGATGCTTTCATTTGACTCACAGTTCTGTAACAGTGTCCTTAATCAAATTTCATCTCTAAATACACAAATAGAAATTTGTGAATGAGCATAAACCATCGAATAAAATGTCCTGCTTTCATTGCCACAAATCCACATCTACGATAGGGCTTAATTTGCCAATCCTGTTGTTCTTGTTAGGCTCATCTTTTGTGCAGGAAGAATTTTTTTGCCTTAAATGTCTGTAGTGTTGTAACTATGAGTGTTATATCATAGTAGTTGACGGTGGAGTGTAGTAAATCTCTGAAAGGAAGAGAATGGAGTGATAGAGTCTTTGTGCAGTTGTGCCTCTGCTTGTTCTGACATGGAAGTTTTTGAGTTTGCTTTGCAGTGAATTATTTGACTCTCGCTAATCTGCAATGATGGAAAAATAATTGCTTATCTTGTTAGAGAGCTGTAGTAGCATTTGTATCTAAACTCATCACACTGCACTCTTGCTGGATTTAGGTATGCCAAAATATGTAACTATATCATTTTGGTGGGGAAAAAACCCTTTTAGTACTTTTAAATTAAGTGGCAGACTTATTACACTCCAATTGGAAGTGTACTATATTAAACAAGCACTGTCGGATGTGAGTGAAGTTGTTGGATGTGAATGAAATTCGTCGTTTCTGCATGCCAGCTTTCTGAATTGTTTTGACATTTTAGTAGGTTGGAGGAAGATTTGTCGTAACAACTACTAATGTCACAGCTCCAATTTCTGGATTCTCTTATAATCAAGTCCTCTGTCTAGGACACAGAAGGAATCTAGTGAGGGAAGCTTCTGGCGATTAATGCTTTTATTTCTTCAGAGACTGGGATTTAATGCCTCTCAGAGGTGACAGGACTAATTTCAGTGTTTGTTAGGAATTAGTTTTTACCTTAACAATTACAATCAACAACAACAACAAAGCAACTTATGTGTTGTTTTTTTTAAATTAGGCAGCCTTTCTGCTGTAAAAGATGTGATGCACTTTTGGTACCCATGATGACGTTACTTACATCATTTCAACATATATGAGAAAATAGTATCTCAAAAACGTCATTGTTGTGATTTGAGCTTTTATACTTTTAAACTTTTACCTGAGAATTCTGTTCTGAGGATATACTTCGTACATGAAAATCACTAAACTTTGTTCTGCTGTGTTAACTTTGAAAGAAGAAATAAAGAGACCCAAACCTGCTTAGTCTCGGGACAGCAGCCGTTGTTGGACTATAATGCTTTACAAGCTTTTATTTTTCCTCGCACAATTAAATAAGGTGTTATTAAGTGATAAGCTTGGACTGATGGTTTTATCTCTTGTCTTTCAATGAAGAACAATGGTGTTCAGGATTTGTGGTTACGCCAGATTCATCTTGCATATCTGTACTTAGTTGAGATGCTAAACTTGCCCTGTTGCACTACGGGTTATATAGGAAGTTTAATGTGAATAATCTGCCTTTTTTAACTGCAAGTTGTCATTTGGCTGTATTCCTAAATTAATTATCCTAGGTGCAATGAAGCTGGCCCTAAAATTCAAACACTTGGGGGAAGTATTTCTGGTTGTAACTGACTATTTAAGAAATGGGATAAAACTCCAGAGGCGTATCATCGTAGGATCTTTTCTCGTAGCAGAATCAAGCTGTGTTGTGTTCAGCTCATCTGCATGGTTGTAGCCTAAGAGCAATTTTGGAAAGGTGTTTAATTAAATCAAGGTTGAGCAGAAGGCAAAAATAAGAGAGATGCAGAGGACACATTCTCCCTGCAGAATGCAATGAAGTGGTAGAGCAGCAGATGTGGAAACCTTGTCCTTCCGACACTGCTCAGTTGTGGTCACCCTGCTGTAGCTGATGGAGGTGATAAGATTTTGGGTTTCACCAGATTGAGGTATTAAAGGCTAAAAACTAAATAATTTGGACCGTAAAACTAAGGACTGGGGCGAAAGGATAGAGAGAGGCAGCCATGGTGGTGAAAATTGCTGCTTTTATTCCATCCATGTGGTTATATATATTTTTTCTTTAATTATAGACTCCTTCTTTCTTACTCCTTAATCTGTCACTTAAGTGTATTTCTGGTGCCATTATCATGTTTTTTCTTTGTCAGGCAAGGTTTCAGTAGTCTTTGGGCAGCACTGTAAGACTTGGTTTGAGCTGACCCAGGGTTTCTTTGCTCTTTCTATACCATCTTTTTTCTATCTGCTTTTGTTACATCAAATCATTAATAAGTTTTTATTTTCAAGGTTTTTAATAAACGAGTTTTTTTTTATTGGGGCACTTGCATTATTAAAACAATTTCTCTGTGTTCTTGCATGGTAAATTGGAAGTATGTTGTATTTCTGTGCTGTGTGTTTCTATTTTAACTGTGTGTAAGTACAGTGAAGCACGTAGAAGCAGAATAAAAGGAATCACTTTAAACAGCCTTGATATTCAATACTTAAGAAATACTTAATTTTCTGGGTCAGTTGAATAAGAACAGACCTTGTCCAATGTTATAGTGAATTCTATACTTTTGTATGTCAAATCAGATTCATGGTGGTGTAATTGCAGCTCGCACTCAAGGTAATGTTTATTGTCTCTAAACAAATGGTTTTAAGACAGATGAGACAGAATTTCTTGTTATTGAAAGCACTAATTAAAGCAGAAATTGTTTTCAACCTAAACCAGGTTTTTCACAGATGAAATATTGATTGTTTGCAGCCTTGTGGATCAAAAATATTTCTCATTGCTGACTCAGCAATTGCTTGTTAATTGTTAAAGAGAAAAAAAGAAAGTAATCTGTTTTCTCATTGCCATGTCAGTTTGGGAGAATGGTGTTTAAAACTTCCTTGAAATCCCTTCAGTTGCATTTTAAATGGGCTTCAGGCTTCCTGGCCCAGTTTAATGAAGCCAAGCAATTCATTCCTGTCTGTTCGCCTTCAGACAGGAAATAATTCTACTTTAATTAGATAGTAATTGTTTTACTCAAAAGAAAAAAAGCAGCCCTTCTAAGGGAAGGGTTTCTAACAAAATGTTTATCAGCACTTCTTCAAACTATTTGAAATTTGTTGTTTCTAGGAAATGTGAATGAGACACTCTTAGATGGTCTTAATAAAAATGTATCCTTAAAACTAAATACACTCAGACAGATATATTACTGCAATTTCATGCCTTTAAATAAATGCGAAGAACAAATGAATTCCTTGTTCTTTTTCTTCTTTCAGGTGATAATAGTAACCACCTCTCCAAGCTCAACTTTTGTACCCAACATCCTTTCAAAGTCCCACAACTATGCAGCAGTTACGAAACTTGTCCCAACGTCAGTCATTGCCTCAACTACTCAAAAGCAACCGGTGGTTATCACGGCTGCTCAGTCCTCTTTGGTCAGCAGCAGCAGTAGTAGCTGTTCTACTGCCTCTTGTACTGCAAATACTGTTGCTGTGACTGCTGTGGTATCATCAACGCCATCCGTGGTTATGTCAACAGTAGCACAAGGTATGGCCATAATATTGTATTATTTCACTGATGAACCGGGCTTTATTTTGAGAATAGTGTAGAGGAAAATGCACTTTATATTTACGTATGATGAGTATCAAGTGCAGGAGATGTGGAAGAGGTGACAGAACTAATCCAAGATACTCCACAAAAGTTCTTGTTGAACTCTTTCCCTCTTCAACAAACATGGACATCCTCTTCTTGAAGAGAATGTGCTGAGACTGTGTGGCATAGCTTTTTATTTTAACAAGATCTTACTTGCAGCGTTAAAACACTATAGCCTCAAAATGACTGGCTTTAACAACTCTGTCTGATGTGTGAAAAAGGAACATTTCCAATATTTGAAGATGGTTGCTTCTCTTAAAGCCTGATTTACAAAAACATGCAAAGTCAACATAAAAATACAACTTATGCTTGACATACCCATTCTTTAGCATATTTCTAGTGGTAACTAATCTCGATGACAATTCTGAAAGGTAGAGAACTGTTTACACCTTTTTATTTGCATTTTTTTAGTGTGTCCTTTTCCAGGTCCTTAAAAATTAAGACCTGAGTGGGCCTGGATTAAGATTCCTAGGTTTCTGATCTTTAATTCCCACTGTGTGTGCCAACTTGACTGATTCAGCTCCACAGCCACAGGCAACATTTGGAAGGGAAGATGCGGATGAATGAAAGGGCTTCAGTGACCAGCACTGGAAAAATACTGTGCCTGACAATAACAAATATCAAATGGCAATTTTTCCTGGTCCATATTTTCCATCTTGCTCCATTCCACAAAGGTCAACCACATGAAGGCTGAGGAGGTGTTTTGACTTCCATATTGCTTCTGTTAATCAGATCCTGAAGATGTTGCTCTACAGAGCAGAAGGGCTTACAGCACAATTTCATGTTGTGGATTTTTAGTTGGATTTGATCACAGAAGAAACTATAAAATACTTTAGGTGGAATATCTCTAACAGTTTTTTTCACGGCTATAAGTGTCATTGCAGAAGATGCTGGTGAAATGTTTTGTGACATAAACTGATCATTGCTTCTTACGTGGAGGTTAAATTCATGAATGAAAACAGCCGACCAAGGAAATGGAGAAACCATCTTAGATGATGCAGTGAGAAAAGGATTGCTTATTTAGGTTGCTAGAATAGTAGTTTATTATGATTTCTGTCATTGTCACTGCCATCTGTAAATGTAGAGAAATAAGAAGGGAGATTTTCTTGCCATTTTCCACTACAGCTGGGACTTGGTTAAAAAGTGCCTTCATAAGACATGGGCTTTATATTTTACTTTTGATGCTTAAGGATGTGCACTTTAGAATTATAGATGAAGCCAAATTTTGCTGGAAATGTTGCAACAACTATATAAGAGAATGACAGATTGGGATTTATTTGGGAACTTTGTCTTTTCATCTTACTGCAAACTTGCTTTAATCACTTTATTACTTGTACAATCACTTAAACCTATCAGCACAAAAAACCTGTGTTTCACAGTTTTCTAAATTATATACTATTGCCTGATTCGTTAGTTTAAAATAGCGTTGCGCTTAGTAGCAGATACTCCCTTCTAATGTTGGTTGGTTTGATATTTATCATCCTCGTATCTCTGACTTTTTCTAATTAGGCTTTTCACTACAATATTTTGCTTTCTTGAAGCTTAAAGGTCAGGCTTTGGAAATATTTGTAGTTTGTTTATACTACCAAAGGTGCAGAAAGTAGACTTGCGATTGTGGTCTTTCCATTAACTGCTGTTCTGCTGCCACATAGAAAATCTGTATAAAAGTCCGTTGCCTCTGAACAGAGCACTTCTGCTATGTGGGAGCTTCTTTTACTTACGTATATCTATGGTTTTTATTACTAGTAAAGACAGTTTAAATGTAAAATTATTTTAGAAATGGTAATGTTTTCCTTCCGAGTTGCACCACTCCATCTTAAACCATTTACTCTTTCACAGGTGTGTCTACATCGGCAATTAAAGTTGCCTCTACCAGACTACCTTCCCCCAAAGGTTTGGTTGGGAATCCAACTCAGATCTTAGCACAGTTTCCCAAACAGCATCAGCAGTCCCCCAAACAGCAGCTGCACCAAATACAACAGGTTCAACAGCAGCAACAACAACAACAGCAGCAGCAGCAGCAACAACAACAGCAGCAGCAACAGCAGCAACAACAGTTGGTGCCGTCATCTGTAGCTCAACAGCAGCCACAACAATCTCAGTTGCCTCCTGGCATCAAGCCCACCATTCAGATCAAACAGGAATCAGGTAGTTGGAGTTAATCTCGGGTCATATTGCTGATTGGTGAGGTCCAAACTCAAGGAAGTTTGGCAGAATTCTGTCCCAAAGTGTCCTGTTGTTAAGGCATAATGACTTGACTAGAGGATGTGGCATTAAATATGGATATAAGTAAATAGTGAAGGATGTCGTAATGTTCTCATCTAACAATAATTGAAGAATTTGGTTCTGTCACTTTTCTTGTCTGGCTCAGGTACGCAGACCATGCTTTAGGACTAAATGTTTTATCTTTAGAGATTGAAAGGTATGTAAATATCTTCAAAAGTAATGTGATTGGCAACCTGGAGGACACCGGTTTTCTGAAGATCCAAGACCTTTTCAACTGTATCAACTGGAAAAAAGAAGTTAATCCATGTTTTAATTCTTTTTCTTGGGTCCAGAAATCAAAATCTACTTTTTAGGTACTTGTCAAAACGAATACAATTAGATCCGAGACTGGAAGTTGGACTAGATTCTTTTTGTAACGCTGATTCATTCCGTTGACTTCGGGCAAGTCATGTAATCTTCTGTGTTGGCCTTACTCTGCTATAGAATACGTTCTTTTTCTCCATACGATGTGGTAGGAAGTCATGCTTGAAAAGTTATCTTAATTTTAAAGGAAGAAGTGCTATAGAAGTGCAAAGTATTTTTATGTCCATATATTAATCATGCCAGTTAAATTAATTATATCCATACTATTTAGATCAAAGAGTTAAAATAGGCCATAGAATGAAAAAAATAAGCAGCCCTACTCCTGTCCTTTAATAAATTACCTTTTGGATTATAGGACTGTTGCCTAAGAAAAAATACCCACTAATGAAGACAGATATGAGGCCTCCATCCTTCAGTCCCTGAATAATATTTGATCAATAAGATGAATAAATAATTTGATCGATTAGAGCGTCACTACTATGTGGTAGCTATTCTTTCTGAAAAGTGTGAATCAGTTTTCACAGAGACTTTGCCTTTTATTCAGTTTTGTGTCTGGATGATGCAAAGGCTTTAACTTATGTTTTCTAACTTCAAGTAGTTTACATCCTGAGTGGACAAAATTCTTCACCTTAGAAATATTTGCGTACAAATGTAAGTGGGATTAATTCAGGCTGGGTGTTTCATGGCATTTGACCAACACAATGCAACACATTTACCTCATCGTGGAATGTAAAATGCAGGTGTCCCGGATATACTTTTGAACGGATGACTTGAATCTCCTGGTTTGCAACTGAGAAGTGAATCTGGCAGAGAGTGAGCGGAGTCCTTGCTGTCCTAAGGTGTCCTCATCCTTTGTTCTTGCTGATTCTACTTAGAGCTTGTTTCAGCCCAATTCCTTTGTGGCTTTGAGATAACCAGTAGATCAAGAGGAGAGCACTTTACTTAAAGCAACCTTCCCTAGCCAGTGTGGCAGTTGCTTCCTTACACACACTAATATTTTTTGCCAGAAAAGTGTGTTTTTAAAAATTTATTTAGAAGGATGAAATTCAGCAAGGCTAATTAAGACACGTTAAAACTTACAGACTAAATTGATGGAACTGTTTCACTTTTAGATGGTTCATGTATATGAACCAATTGAGTATTGGTTGTAACCTGTTGGTTCTTGGGAAACGTTCTGTTATTGGAATCGTGGACCAGAAAAGGCTAAAAATCACTGCAACGAGTCAATGATGGAACGGAATCGCACGCCTCAGTGGGAATAGTTAGGAATTGAAACAGGCACATGAAAGGCAAAGATGGTGATTGTCTTGGTATTTGCAAAAAAAACAAAACAAAACAAAACCCACAAACAAACAAACAAACCAACCCCAAACAAATGAAAAGGCAAAAAACCCCAACCCAAACAAAAAAATATATGTTTTCAATATCATGAATAGATGGGCCTTGTGAGGCTACTTGCCCACTAGAGCTTGGTCTGAGAAAGCATTTCAGAAAGTAACTTTTCGTGCCTGTGTTTTAACAGTGACCTTTCTCCTTTCCTAGGTGTTAAAATAATCACTCAACAGGTGCAACCCAGTAAAATCCTTCCCAAACCAGTTACAGCGACCTTGCCCAGCAGTAGCAATTCACCTATTATGGTGGTTAGCAGTAATGGGACTATCATGACAACTAAACTGGTCACTACTCCCACTGGTAAGTTATGGCTCTGAGAAGGGAAGGGAGGGTAAACCCAGACACACAGGTGATCAAACATGGTTTATTAGAGTAGAAAAAAGAGTCACTTCTCTCTTGTAAGCAGTGAGCGCAACAGCACATCCACAATCCTGTTGATATTTATTGTAGATAAGGATTTTTACACTGAGTGCTCTTTTATTGCTCTTACAACCTCTTTGAATTTGGACACAAAAACATGATTGTTCCTTCCCCACTAGGTTTTATTTTAAACAAAATTTCCTTGCAGCTTGTACTTTGCACTTCCGTAGCACCTTATATTAAATGATTTACATTAACTTTTCAGGTACCTCAAGCAGATAGGTCAGCATCCTTCCTATTTTACATATATGGAGTTTAAAAGGCATGTGACTTGCTCATAATCTTGCAGTAAATTTATGAAAAGGCCAGTAAACTGAATTTTATTTTTCTGGGGATCTAATTGTATTTGTGTTTTGTTACCGATGAAAGATTCAGAAATAATGCCAACTGTTCAGATTGTAAACTTGTATGGAGAAGACTTGAAAGGAAGCTTTATCCTAGTTTTGAGAACTTCTGATTTACTTTCTGAATTTTAGCATGGATTGGCAATATTAGCATAAAATAATGGCTAATATTATTTTTTTTAAAGTGCTTCACAAAAACATTCTTAAGTACGTAAAAAAAAAAAAAAATCCAGAAGTTTTGCAGTTCATTTGATCGGGAAAACCTGTGTTGTGCTCTCTTGGGTTTGAACACTTGGCTTTCTTGTTGTAACAGTCCGTTTTGCTCTGTAGTCTTAAGCAATTAAGGTCTGTAGTGCACTGTCTGCAGCCGTACAAGCAGAATGGAATTACAATCTTCGTGTAGCTGTCAACTCCTATTATTGTTATTTTGAGCAAGTTTATTTTATGGACTCATATCCATTTCCATTCTGAGAAGTGAGTAGGAAAAAACAACATTTATACTGTGTCAGGAGGTTTCTTTCGTGCTGCTGAATCTACAAAATTGCATTATCACTATAAATTAAATTTTTGTCTTAGAGTGGTATTTAGACCGGTCGTTGGTAAAATGATAAAGAACAGTACCAACGACCGGTCTAAATACCACTCTAAATGCCACTTATCATGTAGGAGAAGTGAGAGTAGGGGTGTCTTTCAGGACAGGAAGGGATTAGTTATGGCAGTGTCATCAAATGTAAGGGCCAAACATATGGGCAGAATCCAAACACCTATTGAAAATTAAAATTTTAGGCACAAGGACATAAGTCACAGAACATTTGGTAAAGTAGTTCAGAAAACTCTTAATTTAATGTTGGTGTATAATTCAATATTGCTCTGCAGGTTTAAAAAGTACTAGCATTGTAAAAGGTGGTAATGAATCACAGTGTGGGGTCTCTGAATAAGATCTAATGCCTTTTTTTTCCCCCCTAAACTTATTTTTCCACAAAATATCGTGTTCTAACGGCAAACTTTTTTATTCTGTCTTTAAAACAGGAACTCAAGCACCGTATACGCGGCCAACGGTGAGCCCGTCTATAGGGGCTCGGATGGCTGGAACTCCAGGGGCTGCTACATACGTGAAAACTACAAGCGGTAGCATCATCACCGTAGTACCAAAGTCGCTGGCTACGCTGGGAGGGAAGATTATCAGCAGTAATATTGTTTCTGGTAGGCACATGAGCACTTTGATATGAAGACTTATTTCAAGAGTAAATTTAGGTTGTTCAGGGCCTTTCTGTGGGTTGCTCAAGTAGTTACTGGG
Source organism: Streptopelia decaocto (assembly GCF_964273445.1). Classification (NCBI taxonomy): domain Eukaryota; kingdom Metazoa; phylum Chordata; class Aves; order Columbiformes; family Columbidae; genus Streptopelia; species Streptopelia decaocto. The sequence goes on along the minus strand of NC_138663.1, from coordinate 208,990,646 downwards.
ACCTTTATTGGAGAAGATAATTCAGAAGAAAAATAGCTGAGGATGAAGAAGAGAATAACAGGTAGAAGTTATGGAGGTGAGGTGTTCTTAAGAATTGCAGTAATTCTTGTGTCTAAGAAGGAAGCATCTAATGTGAGGGAAGCCTGGGAGGAAAAAAGAAATGTGGAGAAGGAGAACTGCTGTATTTTCCTGTGTTAGAGGGCTGAAAGATAGGAAAATCTTTTAGCCTTAGTTTAAAGCATTCTGTAATCTGGATGCTGTTTTTTTTTTTTTCTATGCCACAATACGTCCAAAGAATCAGAATAAAAACGAACCGTGTATGTTAAATTCAGCTATGCAGTCCCCACCTTACCCTGTTCTTCTTTTATGAGTGTCAGCCGGTCTTTCCCTTACCCCATGTTCTAAGTCAAGCTTTTCCTCCCAGCCTCAAGCAGAACCTGCTGCTTTATGTTAGTCTGCTGCCAAGCCTCAGTGCTCTCTGTTAGCATTTAAACAGGGTCTTTTTAGGACTGGGACCAAGCATTCTCGCACCAGTCACAATTTTAATATCTGTTTTGAACTTTACCAGCGCTAATGCAGAGAAGGTCTGCGGCATTTCCAAGCAGATGTCTGGCAGGATCTGTTTTTCATGTCTAGGAATATCTTTAAATTACTTAGAGGTCCCACTGTTGGGGCTTAGCAAAGGCTCGATGTAGTACCAGCCAGTTCCTGTCACTGGGAACGACCCAGTGTAGTCTGGTAGAGGTCCTGCAATTTTTCAGGTGCTAATTTCTCCAAAATGATGTTTTGGATTGATAAGTTGCTTCTTTGGGAATGAGTAACTCTCTTTTTAGGCTGTTGTGGGTATGACTACTTGTTAAGATTTCTAGATCTATTAGTGAGTTTATACTCAAATGCAAATACTGTTCTCCTGAGCACCAGCTAATGCAGGGAAACCCTTGGCTGGTCTTGAATAGCGATTGTATTGAAACAACACAGGTTTGGAAAGGATGTCTGGTTTTTTTGGTTATTGTTTCGTGGCGGGGGCTTTTTGGTTGATTTTTGGGTTGGGTTTTTGTTTGCTTTGGTTTGGGTTTTTTTTGCTAGGAAAGCAGTATTCTAGTAATCTAGATGCTTCACACAGAATCACACAATGTCAGGGATTGGAAGGAACCTCGAAAGATCATCCAGTCCAATCCCCCTGCCGGAGCAGGAACACCCAGATGAGGTTACATGAGAATTAAGAAAATCATAATCTCAGTGTGTCTTCCCATTCCCACGATTGGAATTATTACTCTGAAATATGTAGTGGAGTATCTGCAGGCATAACTAATTGGGTAGAAGGTAGTGAGGGGAATTGTTGAGTTTGCAGCTCTGCCAACTGAGCGGTATTTTCTTCAAGGAGAAAATGGAATGTGTGATTAAAAAGCTGTCCGAGTAGATATTAATTTACAGTCTGATAACACTGGTGACTTGCATATCGCTATGTACTCTTGTAGATTGTGAAGGGCTGATGAGAATTACCTGTCACTGCAGGTGAATAAAAACCTGATATGGGGAATGGAGCTAATTAAATATTGGGAGAGGAACAGAAATAACCCACAGAGCTCTTCAAAAAAGAAAACAAGAATCCCTGTACTTACGAACTCAACTTTCAAGAACTGATTTTAAAGCAATAGCGTATTTTTTCCTTCTTTCAATCCACTACTCGTCACTTGTATCACAACAATTCCATGCCAGAAAGAGATGGTATTTCTCCTGACCAGAGGTAGATTCTTGGTACGTAGATTCTTTTACAGAGGTGATCTGTAGAAGAATATTGTCTGTGCAAATAGGACGCTGAGTTGAGTGTTAGTGGTGTCCTTATCCCACTTACTTCTAGTCTTTAAAAAATTAAACATATTAGCCTGAGAAAGCTGTATTAGTCTGCTCTATAATTTGCAAAAAGGAGTTGACTGTCGTAATATAGAACAATTACATGCCTGTTTTTACTGTAGGTGAAAGATTTGTAGAGTGGGCATCTAATCTTTATACGTTGGGTTGGGTGACATAAATTCCCATTCCAGATACTGCCCTTTTTCTTTATGCTGTCAGATTTCAATACAATGATTTGTATATATCTCACCAGCTCCCACCGTAGAAGGAAATGTACATGTGATAAACCGCACATTACTTCTTTTCCCACAAAAATTTAGGAACTACAACCAAAATCACTACAATTCCAATGACGTCCAAACCCAATGTGATCGTCGTGCAAAAAACAACTGGAAAAGGAACTACAATTCAAGGGCTTCCAGGCAAAAACGTTGTCACAACGCTGTTGAATGCTGGGGTAAGTAAGAGTTTCAAGTCTCAAACCGATAGCGTGCGCTGGCTGCTTCATTTGTTTTGCTAAAGTCCTGATTAAAAGCAAATTGTGCATGAGCTCCTTAACAGAGCACGCATTAATGTCAGGGATGTTTTGCAGGATATGAAAGATACTTAAAGCAACTGGGAATATTCTCAAAGTTAAAGGAAAATAACTTTTGAGCTTGAATTTTTTGCATGATTAATGATTTTGCATTCCCAAAGGGTTTAAGTAGAAGAAAATTAATAGATTCTTACCCTGTTGGTGCTCTAGTGAGAACCACAGTGTCATTTTATAAACTCCAATCTCCAACCATTTATCTTTTGAAAGAAAAGATACCACCTTTCAGTTCCTGTGGTGTGTAACACTGTAACATCCTGTACCTGGGTATTGTGTAGTGTTGAATTATTTTCTGGATAACCTGATGTGTGCTAAGAACAAAATCAAGTTTCCAGTTTCAACTGGGTTTACCTATAAGTGCCAGTAACTAAAAATGATGAATGTGCTTTATGTTCCTAGATAGAACTGTGACATTTAATCCATTAATCATCTTTAAAAATCTACTTAAATAGCTAAGTAAGGAGTTGGAATTTGTGTAAACATTTTAGGTTTGGGCTTTTTTTAAAGATTTTGAACTTTCTTAATTTACAAAACTGAAAGCTCTGTTTTCACACAAGTGGAAATCTTGTGATGTTACACATTAGGAACCACCAGAATGTGCTGATATTTCTGAAACAAGTATGGTTCTTGGGTTTTCCAGCTACTTGATGGAAATTAGTAGAAATACTGGGAGAACTGGCAGCCAGTGTTGTTCCTTGTCTGGTTTGTTACTGTGCAGAGCTAAAAAATCCCCCATGCTTAATGCCTTTGCTCTTCTTAAGCGAGCAGGAGTCTAATAATTTGTCCGCACTGTTTCAAAGTCAGATGTAATATGACCATATGAAATTAATATCTTGGTCATGAGGATAATACAAAGAACTATATTTAAATAGCTTCTTTTTAGAATATCAGTTGAAGTTTTGTAGATGTCTTGCCCAAGTTAGTGTTAATAGAAATAAGAGGTTTTATAAAACATTTGAGAAGGATTTGAGGAGAGTTCCAGCTTACGTGAAGTCTTTGAAGCAGCTTCAAAAAACCTGTCAGCATCTTTTAGTTAATTCTTTTTGTTCACCTCTTCAGAGCTGCTCAAAAGGTAAAGTAATGGAAAAGGGGATTTTGGTAGCTTTTGCATTCAAAACCGTAGGGGTTTTTATTCATGGTCGTTGTTTTTTGTATCAAGTCTAGTTGCAGCAGCAGCAGGTTGATCTCATGGTACACACATTCACCTGTAACTGTGTATTTTTTTAGAGAAGTGGGTCTCTCTGAAGAATTTCACTAAGTTAACCTGTAAATTTTGACTTCTCTACAGGGGGAGAAAACTATTCAGGCAGTGCCAGCAGGAGCAAAACCTGCTATCATCACTGCCACAAGACCCATCACAAAAATGATTGTTACACAGCCAAAAGGAATAGGGTCCACGGTCCAGCCAGCCACCAAAATCATCCCAACTAAAATTGTTTATGGTCAGCAAGGGAAAACGCAGGTACAGTGAGGACCCATTTTTGTCTTGGAATGTACCCCTAAATTTTAATGGGAAGTAAATAATTTTTCACTGTGTTGCCGCATTTGTTGCAAGATTAATATATGTCTGTGGGGAATAAGGCTTTGAGGTGGCCTTGATTTTGATTTTTTTGAGCACCGTGTTTGCATTTCTTAGTTGTTTCTGGAGGCCTAGAGCAAAGCAAAAGGATTTACAAAGCCTTTCACAGAGCTGAAACTTCCTGTTCATGGCTCTGGATGCCTGTTTAAGTCTTACAGCTAATGGCTAGATTGCGGGAAATAAAGACGCAGAGTGTGGACATTGGTTGTCCATCAAATCTGAGGTGTTATTGAAGTTATTTTCTAGCTAAAGTACGTTCACGTTGTCCCTGCAACCTTATATAGCTGGTGGGGCTGTATACAGGGAATCTGGCTTATTGCTGGACACTTTCAGTTTCAGCTTTTTCTCTGGTTGTACCTAGTGTTTAAAAGAGCTAAACTTTTATCAGATATAATATTTTGTCTGTCTTGATTGTTCAAGAGTATTTATTGTGGGCTGTGGAAGGGAGATGCTTGTCCTTATCAGCGCAATGCATGTTGCAGCTCACTTGCGTAGCTTTCTCTTGTCACACCACAGTTGTATCCAACCCTGAAAAATGACTGTTCAGTGGTTTATTGTGTTAAGTATTCCAAACTACGGTGTGAAAAGTACATTCTTGTGCATTGCCATTTACTCGGGCTTTGTGGTTTAATGACCAGAGCTGCAGAATTTACAGGTAGCCGTTTTCAGTGAGTTATTTTGTTGGTCTTGTACATTGATCTGTTTGAGTGGCACCCTGTACTCTGATTGTTCAGATCTGTTTTCCTGAGTGCTCTTAGTATACACAAGGTTTCTCTTTCTAATTAGGTTCTCATAAAGCCAAAGCCGGTGACGTTTCAAGCAACAGTTGTGAGTGAACAAACCAGGCAGCTGGTGACCGAGACGTTACAGCAGGCGTCAAGGGTGGCAGAGACAGGAAACTCGTCTCTCCCAGAAGTGAAAGAAGAACCGCAAACCTACACCGAGAGCAGCTCTTCTTCTACAGAGTCCTCCCAGAGCTCCCAAGGTGTGTATTAGTGTCACATAAAATACAAACGGACCGTCTCCCAATCATTTATATAGTTTTATATAGAATCACAGAATCATTTTGGTTGGAAGAGACCAAGATCAAGTCCAACAGTTAACTTTCTGCATCTCTTTTTACACAGGTTTTCACCCAATCCGTTAGCAGTGAGTCTAATTGTTCACTTCCCTACAGCTCAGTGTATATTTTATGATCTATTTACTCTATGCCTCCACTTGTGTGAAAAGCAGAGATGATATATTTTTGCTGAGCTCTGGCTTGCTGTTACAGTATTTGTGGCTTGCAGCCTGTTTCTTCTTTTTGGGGAGTCACAGGTAGCCGGTGTAGCTGTTTTTTGTGTTTTCTTGGCAGCCCATGCCCTGCCACCCTCTTCCCCAAGTATATTGAAGCATCTCTCCAGTGCATGACTGACAGCTGTCATGGGACCAGCATAAATTTCGGTCCTTTTATGGGCACATATGTGTGCATCAGAACATAAATATCAGATATGCAGTTCCAGTGGGGATGCTGCAGTGGCTTCAAGCCTTAATACAGATCCAGCTGCTCTTACCTGGTAGAGGGGAATAAATAATAGGGCATAAGTAACACCCAACTTTCAGTCAGTAGAGACCATAGAATGTATCACTCCATTAAATAAAAAAGGAATGTCTTTTGGTGAAATGTGTACTTATTTTTGTGCCGTTCAGTCTCCTTGCCTATATTATTCCATAACTGTTAGTCTATACTGTTATTTTAAGCAAATTTTTTAAAGTTTTTAAGATTCAACACACTTTAAAAAAATAGGAGCTGTTAATTCAGAGCACTGAATACATGTTGATCACGTGAACTGCTAAAACCTGTTAATATTCGAGGCGAATTCACTGTAGAAAGAAACCTGCTGAACTTCGGTTGTTCAAACCAAAGCCTTTATAAGCAACTGAAATATAGAATCTTTTTTGCTGGTGGAAACTGCTCATAATATCAGCAGTGTTTTACTTCAAGAACCACTTGTAATAAAAAAGTATTGCAGAATGAGAGTATACATCCTTAGCAATGCTTAAAATGCTGATGGTTCATCCCAGAATGGTTCTATGATGACTCAATGTGCCTTTATTCTTTTTGCAAACAGATTCTCAGCCTGTCGTCCATGTGATTGCTTCAAGAAGTCAAGATTGGTCAGAACACGAAATTGCTGTGGACACAAGCCCGACAATAATTTACCAGGATGTATCCAGTGAATCTCAGTCAGCTACTTCCACAATAAAAGCTTTGCTGGAACTTCAGCAGACAACAGGTGTGAAAACGCACGTGGTTGTTTAGAATAACATCAAAGCTTATTACTTGCTTAAGCAGCCATTTGTAATCAATTTTGTAATTAAAAAGCACCTACCTTGAATCAACTTGATTCCTTTCTTATCCTGTAACAGTTTTTAATCTATTATATAATGTTCACTATTAAATTAAACTTTTGCATTTTTATCGGAGGTATTTTTAAGAATAGAAGTTCATGTTTTGGATGTTTATTTTATGTTTTTCTTCTAAAGCAGTGAAGGAAAAGTTAGAATCGAAGCCAAGGCAGCCTACCATTGACTTGAGCCAAATGGCTGTCCCAATCCAGATGACCCAAGAAAAGAGACATTCTCCAGAAAGCCCTTCAATTGCTGTAGTAGAGTCAGAATTAGTTGCTGAATATATCACGACTGGTAAGTTTGATGTGGGGGTTTGCAAAATTCATTTTGGAGTTTTCTCACAATGAGTTTTCATCGCTGTGTTTCACTATAATTTACTGTGGAGGAAACGCATCTTTTCTATCTAGAGGAGTCAGACTTTTGAGTTTGTTTAATCCATATTTGCAAAATGTTACTTCCTTACCAGGACTAAGTGACTTTTAAAGCCGGGTGTGCATTTAGCATGCTAACATAGTCCACAGCTTCTTCGTTTGCTGGAAGGCTTTGAACTGTTAAATTTGCACTCTTTAAACAAATAAATCATTCAAATTCGAATTATTTTGGGGATTCAGCTCTTAACTTTTTATAAACTTGACTCCTCCTATCTGGATGTCCTGTTGTATAGAAGTCCTTGACTTGCTTCCACTAATCAGCTCTTAATTATATCATGTGTCTGATGTACCCTGCTACCCCAGATCACTGGGTGTGAGCCACTTCCTATACATACATGAGAGGATAAAATTACCCATTTTCTATTTTAATTTCTTAAGTCTGCATTATCGATCTCCCTGCTCTACTTGGAAGATGAAAACAAAAGTGTGTTGAAAATCTTCATTGAAAAAAAGGAATAAAACTCAATTATATTAAATTTTGTCAGTATATATCTAACTCTGGAGTTTCTAGTGTTAAACATCTGAACTGATATTTTTCCTTTTGCTGCTCTGTACCTCCTTGCTTCCATCCTTTGTATGGTTTTACTTTAAGTTGTGTGAAATTGGAGCTGGGGGGATGTTACTGTTATTCTTTTAAATAACAATTACTGTGCCCGGCTTCAATTTGGAATGTTTGAGTCATGTTCCCTTGGATCTCTTTTAAAACAAGCTCAGAAGTACAACAAGTAGTGTTAAAGTGATCCGACTAACAGTCAGTTATCTTCACTGACACAGGTGCTGTGCATTGTGCTTCTGTTCAAGATTCCAGTTTTTGCTGGGTCTTGCTGGGAAAAGTGGAAATTAAACTCAGTATCTTTGTATATTAAGTAATTTTATGAAGCTATACAAAGTACAAAAGTTTGAGAATTCCTTGTGATTACTGTTTGAAATACTGGAACTTCTATAAAACTTGAGCTGCTACACAGGAGTCTACCGGTTAGTAAGATAATAAACAGTATAATCTGTTGTGAAATCTCCTGTGTGAGCCTGGACCAAAGGATTAAGCACATTTTAATCTTTGTGGGAGCTGGGATTCAACGTTTGCTTCCTCGTGAGATGAAGGGAGTGGTTCACACATCTTAGTGTCACCGTTTTTTGTCTGTCTGCAGACTCAGGAAGACAACACTGTATTGGTTCACATTCGGAAGAATATCTACACAACCATATAGGTTAGAAACTTTAATTTTAAATGAACTTTTGAATTGTGCAGGAACTTTTGGGGCATCTCCACAATGGATCTGGCTCAGCGTGCAGGCCAGTATTGATATAATCCAACTCCTTTCTTGGAGTGGGAAAGTAAAATTATAATATTAATTGAAAATATGACCTTTATTTTAACTTTCAGGAAGGCCAATAGAAACTTTAAAGTTCAGCTGTAACATGGCTTAATGTTGCTTGTTCTCTTTCAGTTATTATTTTGTCACTAAAGGGTTAATTAAGGCAAATACTTTATGCCTGTCCATACTGATATGGAAATAATTTGATCAATGTCTTATAAGTGATTGCAATATAGAAGGGTTTGTGTGGTTTTTTTCTCAGCAGATCATTTCTCTGTCAATCCACTATTTAATTACACAACCATCCCGGTAGCTCCATAAATCATGTTGGATCTATTCTAAAAAGTGACATAGATGCATGAAAAGGTCTCCCAATTTTTGCTCTGTGGTTTCTGATCAACCTCACTTGTTTTCATAATAGCTGAATGTTTCCTAATTGCTAATCTTTCAAATTTAGCCTATGCTCTGGAGAGCATGTCTTGCAGTTCATCAATGGTAGAAATTCAGTGAGCAAGCCTTGCTGTTCTTAATTGCAGTCAATTGTACAGGTCCTTTTAGCAGTGTAAAAACCACAGAATAACTTGTGCTGTGCTGGTGGTGTATAAAGAATCCAACTGAAAATCAGGTATAAATTCTACTTGCAAAGAGAGGCCAGAGGAGGTTTGAACCAAGCATGATTACTTAGGAAGTGGAGACAAAAGCAAAACCCCTGAGTTACTATTTCAAGAGGCTTCTCAGAATAGATCTGTGCTTTAAGGTTGAAGCTAACCTGCAGTAAAATAATTATTTCATGCTCAGATCTTTAATTTCGCTCACATATGCTTTCAGTTGAAGCTTAAATGCAAAGCCAATAGCTGAAATCACTGCAGTTAGTTGTGGAGAAGTGCCAGTGACCTCTTTAATTTCAGTCAGTCATCGGTCCCAGCCCCACCAGCAATCGTCCCAGCCCCAGAGGACTCTGCTCCAGCACGTGGCTCAGTCGCAGACAGCAACGCAGACTTCTGTCGTGGTGAAATCCATCCCCGCATCCTCCACGGGCGCGATTACCCATATCATGCAGCAGGTTGTACCCTTTCTTTTCCCAACACTCTATAGAAATAGCAGTAGGTTAAATTAATTATATAGGACCAACGCTGCTTCTCAATGGATATGTCATGTTGCTGCCACTGAAAATGCGAAGTGTAAGGGTCAATTAATAATTTTAATATTGCATGTTTTGATGGTGAGGGTGGTGGGATAAAAGGTGAAGCAGTTAGTGAGATTATTTGAGACTGTTAAGTGAAATGTATTAACAGTGCTTCCTAGATGAGTTCTTCCTGTCTGTTTATTACCTCTTCAACAGCGACAAACTGCTTTTTTTCTATATGTTGTATTGCAGGGGCTTAGGCTATTTATATTATCTTGATGTTAGTGGGGGGGGAAGAGGAATGAAGCAGAATCTGGTCAGTACACAGAGCACACAGTGTCTTTTTCACTTGAAGGCTTTAGTCGATGAATAAGCAAACTTCTCAATCAAAAAGTAAAATAATATTTAGACCAGTACCACAAGGATCCCAAACACTTCAAATAAAGTGTAGATTGTGGTGAAATCTCACTGAAGCCACTCCAATGCCTTTGTTCAAGAACTGCTCAGCTCTGCAGTGCTTTAACTTCTAGGAACTTTGCTGTAGACCAGAACAATACTGCGTTTGGGTTATAAACCCACTTCATAGTGTATTTTCACAGGTGTTTGAATAGGCTGCTTCATCTTGCTAAGGCCATTTATTAATACATGTATGCTGTGGTATACAAAGCATAGTATTGTAGATATCTTGCTCCCTTAAACCCCTCAAAAAAATGAAACAATGTGCAGTGCCCAAGAAAAATTTCAATGATAATTTGAGGAAGAAAGGAAGGAAGAAGAGAGGATCTCTGCTGAGATAAGGTGGACTGTAGGTATATGAGGGGCTGCAGGAGGAGCCATGGAGATGATTAGGCTCTCAAAAGGAAAGAATAAAAATTTATTGTGGAGAGAGCCTCACTTTAATGAGGAGCTACTGTTCAACCACCTGCTAATCCCCGCTGCTTCATACCCAAGTGCCATTGCAACCTTAGGGGCTTTGAACCTTAGTGTGACGCATTTGAGGGCTACGTGGTCTCCACTGAGGATTAGTTATGTGGTTATTGTCACACAGAGACATGCCACACTTTAACATGATGGAAATAGCTATTGATTGCTTACATATTGTGGAATCTCCATGCAAGGGTATTTTTATACATGAGCTGGGATTCTGTGGTGGTAAAATAAGTTGAAGTAGTCCGGTTGAAACATTAAAAATTATTTTTATATTGTGTATTCTTATTTATATTTCTCTTTACTAACTTGCTGTAACTTCTTCTTATTAAGGCCTTAAGCAGTCACACTGCATTTACCAAACACAGCGAACAACTTGGAACTGAGGAAGGAGAAGTGGAAGAGATGGACACCTTAGATCCTCAGACCGGCCTGTTCTACAGATCTGCCCTGACACAATCTCAGGCACAAAAACAGCAAAAACTGAGTCAGCCACAGCTGGAACAGACTCAACTGCAAGTGAAAACTCTGCAGTGTTTCCAGACTAAGCAGAAGCAGACAATCCACCTGCAGGCTGATCAAATCCAGCACAAACTCCCACAAATGCCCCAGCTTTCCATAAGGCATCAAAAGATAAACCCCCAGCAGCAGCAAGAGCAAGCACAGACCAAACCAGATGCACAGCACCCCCCACCCCACATGATGGCCAAAGAAAGGCAACTCCCTACCTTAGTGGCACAGCCACAGCAAACTGTAGTGCAGGTGCTTGCAGTCAAAACCACGCAGCAGCTGCCCAAACTGCAACAGGCACCAACGGCACAAAAAATCTACGTGCAACCCCAACCCCCCCAGGGTCAAATGCAGCTACCTGCCTCTTCAGAGAAACAGCCAGCAAGCCAGGTAACGGAATATTGATAGCATGCAAAATACACGGCGCTGTTCAAGGAAAAAAACACAAAAAAAGGCAAAAAAAAAATATATCAAAACACCGACACTGTCGCTGTAGCAGTGTTTTGTCCTGGCAAGAGAGAACTCCTCATTCCACTGGTTTTAAGTGCCCCATCAGAAGGTTGACACTAGGAAAGAGAAGCACATGTTATAGGGGAAAAATCTGTAGAGCTCACAGAAGTGTTTCATTGGACAGTTCTTACGAATTTCTGCCACCATTGGTGCATGGAATTTGTCCCCAGTTGTTTCCTTTTAATTTTTAGATATGACACATTATTAATTTCCGTTCCCGTAGCACTTTTTATTTCCGTGGAAATAAAGATGAATACACTGCAGTCTCCTAAGGCTCTCCGTTGTACATCTTCCTTTGTAGTTTACATTCTCCTGAAGTTGTATGGCTTTCATGTACAGGAGTAATTTGATTTTTCCTTGGGAGGGGAAAATGTAAAGACTGAAGAATGAAAAAAATAATGTATTTTAACTAGCTCCAGAAAAGTATAGTTTCTATTTTTTTGGCCCTTTAAGGAATACATGTGAAAACAAGAGGGTTAACAAACATCACATGAGGGTGTAAATCCCAAAGGAAAATGAGGCTGCTGTGGTGTTATACTGCTAAAATCTTTATCTAGCAGCATAAAGAGCTGCTTTTCCCCAGGCTTCAATTAACTGTTACTACATCATTGCTAATTCCTTTGTTAAAACACTGAGTTTCAACTGTCTTCCTAATAGCAAGTATGTTGTTTGTGCCATGCTGTCCTTGGAAATATTGAGTTAAATTTTCAATTGAAAAACAAAATCTAGCTGTAACATGCACAACAAAAATTTGATTTTCAGGTGCAGCAGCCAGTTATAACGCAAGGATCCACTGTTACAAAGATAACTTTTGAGGGGAGGCAGCCTCCTGTTTCAGAGGTAGCAGGTGCCAGTTCTGTGCCCAAACTGGCCTTGCCGGTTACCAGTTTATTCCCCACGCAGTCATCCACGAAGACAGCGGTAGCGGATGTTTTGAGAGTGTCTATGGTGGAAGCTCAGATTGATCCAAACGTAGAACATACAACAGTGGATCCCTCAAAAAAGGCCATATCTGCTAGTAAGCTCGTTAGCGAAGCAGAGTCGTCACCTTGTCCCCAGGTGCCGAGGGTGACTGCGGTAGGGATGACGGCAACTTCCATCCCCCAGCAACAGACACGTGCAGAACCCGGTTCAAGTCCTCCTGCTGTTGGTCCTGCTTTGACAGAGAGGAAACTCGATGCACAAGGAATGCCTACAACAAAGCAGTTTATACACATTCAGAATATATCACAAAAGAAAGCTGAAGAGAGTTCATCAGAAATTGTTGTCCAGGTAAGAGAAGACTGGAGCAAATAAGGCGAAGGTTGAGCAGAGCAAACTGCTGTCTGATGTGATGATTGCAACCGAGCAATGTTCGACTATTTTTGTTTTCCTTCCCCAGTTTTTGGTTCTTTTTCTACACTTGTGATAGATTGGTACTTCAAAGTGTGTGATTCTTCTTAAACTGAGCTCAAGTTTGTCTAGAACTGTATCATTCACTGTGTCCTCGGTGTCTTCCTTTTTCTGTTAAGAAAACAAACCAAGCTCATCTTATTTTACCAAGTACTTTTATTTGAAATGCTTAAAAATATGACTTTCAACACTTAGTGTGGAACTATGATTTAGAATTTTTTATAGTATTTATTAATATTACCTCTGAGTATAAAATTAGTGCAAAAAATGAAGCAATGGGGTTCTACTTACTGGGGAAGTTCAGCAAATAAGGTCTAAATTCAGGAGAAATCTTGTTAACTTCACTTACAACCCATCTCACCAATTCTGAGATAAAATGACTATTGATCTTTATCCTAAATGCTTTGAGTCACCTAACCGATGATTGATATTTTCGTTGATTCTCTTGTCTTAAATATGATGTCTTATGATGTAATACGTATTCAGAATGTCAACTGAGGAAGTATTTAAGTCATCCGAGGACTCAGAATGGTATCATATGAATCTTTGTAGAGAAGTTTGTGAACTGTGGGGTTGTCCTGTGCAGGGACAGGAGTTGGACTCGATGATCCTTGGGGGTCCCTTCCAACTCAGGACATTCTCTGATTCTATAAGTTGGCATGGTGTATGTTCACACAATGATGGTGTAGATTGAAATGGCTTTACTGTCTTATCGTATTTGTGTTTACAGGGAAAATGCTTCTGATGTGGGAAATTATTTGTGTACAGAGCTTTCAAATTTTTCATGCTCCTTTATAAAATCGTCATTGCAGCTAACTTCGCTTTTGTAGAAACCATCCTTTTTGTACTCATTTTTAGTCCTCATTTCCCTAAATAGACCAAGGTAGATTTCTATTTTACTTCAAATACCGCGTATTTTGAGAATCTGTATTGTTTATCATTGTGGCATAAGCTGTTTCAAAAGTAAAATGCTACCCAGAATATCAGTTGTATAGTTGTAGATTTAGTTTCTAGAACCTGTGAAAGCACGAGCAGAAAAAAATAGCTTAGATCCATTTGGTTTCCTCAACCTCTGTGCCACCGCAGCTCTGAGCAGGGCCACAGGTTCTGTTGTGTTGCATACAAAAAATATAGCTAGTCCTTATATCTGAATGTCTTGTCTGAAAAAGATGAAGCTGAAGAAAGTGTTATCTGTGCTTTATGTTGGAGGAATAGGGCAACAAAGTTGATTAAGGGAGTGGAGCATCTCCCTTATGAGAAGAGGCTGAGGGAGCTGGGTTTCTTTAGTTTGGAGAAGAGGAGACTGAGGGGTGACCTCATTAATGTTTACAGATATATAAAGGGTGAGTGTCAGGAGGATGGAGCCAGGCTCTTCTCGGTGACAACCAATGGCAGGACAAGGGGTAATGGGTACAAACTGGAACACAGGAGGTTCCACTTAAATTTGAGAAGAAACTTCTTCTCAGTGAGGGTGGCAGAGCCTGGCCCAGGCTGCCCAGGCAGGTTGTGGAGTCTCCTTCTCTGCAGACATTCCAACCCACCTGGACACCTTCCTGTGTAACCTAACCTGGGTGTTCCTGCTCCGGCGGGGGGATTGCACTGGATGAGCTTTGAGGTCCCTTCCAACCCCTGACATTCTGTGATTCTGTGAATGATGGATGGTGGGCATCGGTGGTTTAGCGGTTGGTTGTGCCATCACAGGCCATTAGGGATTACGCAAGGCTGTGATCAGTGCCTTAAGAGCCAGATTATTCAGATTTTATCTGTCACCATCTGATCTGGTGAAAGGGTGCTTTGAAACTTTAGCTAATTAATGTAACATGCAATGGGCCTTAGCTGGGGAAAACTGCTCTTGGAAACCGAATATCCCTTTTCCATGAGTGCTTGCACAGATGCATTTACCCGTGGAAACTCCATGTGTTAAAACTCAAATCTCTTCTTTCTTTTAGACTATCCCTCACTATTCCATCCCTTGTCACTCCAGCTCCAATGTGGTGGTGGAACCCAGCGGGCTCCTGGAGCTCAACAACTTCACCAGTCAACGCCTTGACGATGAGGAGACAGCGATGGAGCAAGACGTGGACAGTAGCACAGAGGATGGCACCGAGCCCAGCCCCTCTCGAAGTTCTGCTGAGCAATCCTAAAGAACTGGGACACTGGAGTGCACTTTAAAAATATTTCGGGGATTTTGAGTATCCGAGATACCCTTTTATTGTGATGTCCTAGAGCACTTTTGCTTATTAGAGTTGTTCATTGGACCCTTGAAGCATCAGTGTGTTTTAACAAGACGGTGTTGCAAAAGCTGCGTCTTAAAAGTTCGTTTCCAGCGACAAAGATGGAATTACTGAGATTTAGTAAACCCGTGACGGTGGAATGTACTGTTAAAAAAGCAAATCTGCAGCGAATTCTACAGCTCATGCTATTGAAGCCTTTGCCCAGATGCTGAAAGAGCTTTCAGTGAAAAGGGATTGTTATTTTGCTGTGTCTTTTTCTTAGTGTTGAGCAAAACGCCATCAAAAAAATAAGTTGGATAAATACTTGTATTTTTAAATAGCATGTGAGAGAAAAAGTGTCTCTGACAGTGCTGGAAAAGCCCCAGGAATTTTGGAATTTGCTTCCTTGCACTTGTGCTCACTTAAAGATTTTCTTTCATAAGCTTAAAAAGAGAGATTCCTTTTTAATTCTTATTGGTGAATGTTTGGAAATAAGCAAAATCAGTCACTGGTTGCAAAGTGCATTTGCTAATGGATTTCTGTTTGCAAGTAGGGTAACACTGTATGAAGCATTTCTTTGTGCCATTAGCACATGAAATGCCCATCTACCCCTGTTAATCTTGGATTATTTATTGAAATATAAAATCTGAAGTGAGGCCAAGCTGTTTAAAAGGTTCCTGTGAAACAGACAGGTGCGTTAATTCAGATACAAATGGGGCAGGAAGGGATGTATTTTGCTATAAACCGGTTTTCCAAAATGGGCTATAAGTGGTTCGGCATCTTTCCAAGTTGAACCCCTGAATTCAGAAGCGAGCTACGACTTCTGAAAATCCGTATTTTACTCTTACATGCTGTTTATAAAGTGACCGTTTGGGGAGTTTAAAAGCTTAAATCGGGATACAGTGGTAGGTTTCAGAAATTAGCCTTATGACTTGGCTTGTTGAAGCAATACTTTGGGAGGTTTGCATTCAGATGGGGCGAAAGAACCAGTTTTAATACATTCTGCTAATGAAGAAAATACTTTTTTTTTTGTCCGAATGTATATAAAAACACGTTTTTAACTGTTTTGTATAGATTTCATTATAAATAACTAAGCATTTTAAGACTTTGACATATCATTTCATTGTATATACATCTATCAGCCTAACTGCCCAGGTTTTGGAGCTGAAGTACTGTAAGTAGATTTCATCCGAAGTCTAATACAGCTTTTTGCGTCAGTCTTTTTTGTTTCTTTTTAAGCTGTGATTTTACTGTTGATATTGTAGTTAAGATTAAATTCCAGCAAGAGTAACTCAAACTAAAAATACAAATCCTAAAACAACCCATTTATCTTACTTGTCCTGAGTATCCACCGCTGTAAGAACATACAGTAACCTGTAGGTGGTGCTGTTGGTTTTTCTGTAACCTCATTTATTTTATAAACTAAGTCCCTATGACTTTCATACACTTTTTTTCCCCTTCTGTTTTCCATGAGCATTAGTTGAAAAAATCACGTAGTTTATCACAGTGGAAAAGCATCTTGATAAATTCAACGTGCAAATGGCAGAGTAGTGGGTTAGGAAACATCGTTTTTGCATTATTTTTATGTTGGAATAGGTATTGGCTTGGTTTCTACTGTACTTAGTGCTCAGGATGGAAGAGAATAATTTATATTAAATGAACAATACCATATTTCTTTCTCCAGTAAAAAAGATAATAACCCTACCAGTGTGCCATTCTAGGTGGTTCTGGTTTTGATAGTTTGGGTGCTTTTTTACTCTTGTTTTAGTGAAATAACGGTGACCCACAAAGTGACCACGTTACGATCCAAGTCCTGAAGGTTCCACGTTGCTACAGAATGGCAAAAAGCGATTTAATACCAAGTTTACTGCCTGATTGGACAGTCTGTTGTGCTTTGCAGATGCCAGTGCCAGGTAATGTCTGTACTTTTCCATACACAGTTACAAAAAGCCCAAAGCAGATGACACACAGTTCTGGATTTTATCAAATTTTCATTGTCACCATGCAATATTTTGAGTGTCCCTGGCTTATCTAGGACTGAAAGGCCATGAGAATATGGAGTGAGATTTTTATTAAGCGCTTTTGCCCAAGAACTTTGCCTTAATTAATGGTTTAAGGTTTCAGTGAATGTACATTCTCTCTCCAGCCAAAAAAGGGACACTAAGAAATAGCATAAGGTGTATTCATCACTTCTAATACATTAAGCATATTAAGTTCTGATCCAATTTATTTCCATGTTTTATGACTTGTTTGCATCCTTAGCAACGACTTTACAACAAAGGTATGAACGACTAAGTGATATATTTGACAGTTCCTTGAAGACAGCAAATATTTTAAAAGCACAAAAGCATTTGCTGTTGCTGTGAGAGAATTACAGAATGTCAGGGGTTGGAAGGGACCTGGAAAGCTCATCCAGTGCAATCCCCCCATGGAGCAGGAACACCCAGATGAGGTTACACAGGAAGGTGTCCAGGCGGGTTGGAATGTCTGCAGAGAAGGAGACTCCACAACCTCCCTGGGCAGCCTGGGCCAGGCTCTGGCACCCTCACTGAGAAGAAGTTCCTTCTCAAATTTAAGTGGAACCTCTTGTGTTCCAGTTTGTACCCATTACCCCTTGTCCTATCATTGGTTGTCACCGAGAAGAGCCTGGCTCCATCCTCCTGACACTCACCCTTTATATATCTGTAAACATTAATGAGGTTGTTTTCAGCCTGGCAAAGTGAAGCACATGGTGGAGTCAAGTGAGAAATTTAGACTTTTGTAATCAACGCATCCATTCTTGAGACTCTTTTCTTGATGCTTTTCTAAACGTAGATGATTCTTTTTTTTCAGATTCTCTTATTTTAATTTGTTCCAGCACTTTGCCTTATAAATACTTTCAATGATAAGGAATAGACAAGGTGAGCTAAAATTTAAGATCAAGATGTTATTTTTTTTCCTGGTTACTTGATTTTTGAGGACAACATTAAGAAGATAATCTCGGAGCATTTGGCCTTCTCCTCCTTTTCGTGACCTCCAGGCAGCTCTGCCCATTCCTTGTCCTGCCCTGTGCCCCTGGGATACTTATTTCATCCCACTGCAGCCAGGTATCCACTTCTCACAGCCTTATAAATATCACCGAGCTGCTATGAATAACACATTGGTGTGTAAGGTAACATTTGCAGATCACTTCTCCTTGATAAGCTGCATTTGCCTTGCTTAAATGAGTTTGATGTCTCTCTTTGGAATAGACAAAGGTGAGATACTGTGATGACGATGATCTTTGGTACTAGGAATTAGCAGGTAAATAGGCTTATAATTTAGCAGGAAGCTGGAGGGGGGAATTGGAGAGCAGGTAAAACAGTGTGAAAGAGTCGTTTTGAATTCATTTTAACAGATGGTCTCTGGTGCTGCGATAGTAAATGAGTTTTCAAAAAAGGATGCTACAAATAAAGTAAAATTAGATGAGGTTCTGAAACAGGGGAAGAGTTTTGTGTGCTTTAAAGACATGCACAATCACAGACGGCTACATGTTTTCTAGAAGGATTTAACTGTTGGGGTTAAAGTGTTTTCAGTTCCCTTCCAGTGACAAAATGAGCTTTTGAAATGTCAGGGCAAAACAGAAAAACAGCAGCTACTTGCGGTTGTGAGTCTCATCTTACACGTGGAGGACCCTTTGAACAGAATGTGTGATTAAATAGATGGGATTAAAGAAAGAATCAAAAGTAAAGGCAATTTAAGACTATTTGCTTTTTCCTCTAGCATTTTAATAGTTAAGCCCAGGGGTTTCACAGATGAAGTTTTGCATCCCCATGGCTACACCAACAAGGCAGGTGATTTCAGAGAAGACTCAGCGTATAATTTAAGATAATGAACTAGAAAAAACACATTGTTTTGGAGTTTGTCTGTATTTAAAAAACAGTCTAATGCCTTAATGTCTTTGCTGGGCTCAGGGCTTG
Organism: Streptopelia decaocto; assembly: GCF_964273445.1. Lineage (NCBI taxonomy): Eukaryota > Metazoa > Chordata > Aves > Columbiformes > Columbidae > Streptopelia > Streptopelia decaocto. The sequence goes on along the minus strand of NC_138663.1, from coordinate 208,971,867 downwards.
CTCCTTTCCTTGGGTTTGATGTCAACCATGAAGAATTACTTCTAACAGGCTAAGTTCCCTTCAATGCTATAGGGATTATTTTTCCCCTACCCAAAGTCTGTCCTGAAAAACCTGCGAATCTGGTTTCTTCTAGTAATGCAACACATAGTTTATGATGAATTTAGAGCTTAACATCATTTGTCGAAGAGAAAGTTAGACTAAGTGCCTTAATATATTTATGGGTTCCTATGCAAGAAGAAATTGTCATTAGTGGCTCTTTAGTCTGTACAGAGGCATAGAAATGGGAACTTGAAAATATCAACACCAAGACTGATGATAATTAATTAATGTTACCAGGGAGTGTCGTGTTTTCTGTCATTTGGAGTCTTTTCAATGAGCACAGGAGCTGCAGGTTGAAATTCAGTGACTTCATGTGTCATATAGTGACATTTAAACTAGACAGTTGCATTAGTATTGTAAAGCTTCAAAGTATAAGAAAGAAAAATATATATAAATACTTTGTTGATACCTTAGTGATCTTGGATGGGTTGTGGTGGTGGTGGGTTTTTTTTCTTCTTCAGCTGTAGTTGCTGAAGTGTAAATAGGATGGTGAGTAACCGGGAACTTGTTCATAACTTCTAGAGAAAAGGGTCTTTGAATTATGGGGAGCAGGAAAGATCTTAAGAGGTTTTTAAGCATTAAGGACTGAAGAGTAACAGCATGGCCTTGAATCAGTTTTGGAGTCTGGGATTGTCAGAATTTTCCAATAGATATTAGTCCAGATCAGTTCCTGCTCAAAACTTTGTATGATTTTGGTTTTACCCAGAACTTGGCTGCTTTTGAAAAACAGAATTTCTTGTGATTATATTTTGATGTTTGTCTCTAAGTTTTTAGCAAGTTCAAAATTTTCTGGGATCGTGTTTTCTGTTGCTGCCTTTATTAAATGGATTTTGTCATAAAGAAGAGCTATATCACCATCTGGTGGGGTTAATTAGGACCTTGGGCTCTTTAGGAACCCATCAGAGGGCAGTAGGCACATCAGCCAGCCTCTCATGGACGACGTATGGGATTTACACCCCAAGGAGGACACATCATAGAACAGTTTGGGTTGGAAGGGACCTGTAACAATCATCACGTCAACCACGTCAATTTGAACGTGCAAGGAATCCTCTGTGATACAAGTTTTGCCAAAACCTTTGGAACTTCCTTTGCCTCAGTCTCTACCAGAGGCCAGCTAAAGACTCTGGAAGTCTCTTTGCACAGGCTTTTATTGCTGTTAAGGATGCTGCTTTATATTTATATATATAGATAAATAGATACAGAATGCATAGCAGGCTGGTTGTCTCTAGAGATGACAGCGGGTCTGTCATTGCTGCCCTGTAGTCACCATGGCTGTTGTCTCCTTACTGTAAACCCTTTGAGCTGGATATTTGGTTAATCTTTAACTGCCAAGTTATTCTTTGATATTGCAGCCTTATTTAAAAGCAAAACAAGTCAATGTGCAGGGGATCTTTTGCTTCGTGACTGTTTTCAGGTCTTAATTCTCTTTGTTCCTAGGAAGCTGCTTTTCCCCATAAATTTAATTCAGATATTTAATCTGCTCTGCTATCTCCCGTTCTTTTTGCAAAAAGATAAAGCTGTGTATAATATATGATTTAATAGAATCATTTTAGTTGGAAGAATCCCTCAGGATCATCAAGTCCAACCATAACCTAACCTAACCTAACCTGGCTCTAGCACTAAACCATGTCCCTAAGAACCTCGTCTATGTGTCTTTTAAACCCCTCCAGGGATGGTGACTCCACCACTGCCCTGGGCAGCCTGTTACGATGCCCGACAGCCCTTCTGCTGAAGAAATTGTTCCCAAGATCCAACCTCAACCTCCCCTGGTGCAACTTGAGGCTGTTTCCTCTGGTCCTATCACTTGCTACTTGGGGGAATGGGAATGCTCGCGTCCCTTCCTTGTAAGAAACTTCTCAGTGCCTGAGACCTGAGTAGCAAAGGGCTGGGAAAGGTTCTTCGTGCACTTGCAAGGTCAATAAAGTTGGCAGGAGCATCTGGAGATGATCTAGTCCAACCCTACTGCTCAGAGCAGGGTCAGCTGGGGCAGGCTGCTTGGGACCGTGTCTAGCTGGGTTTTGTGGAAATCTCCTGTGATGGAAACTCGACAACCTGTTCCAGTGTTTGACCACTTGCACATTCTTATTATTTTCCTGGTATTTAAGTAGAATTTTCATGGTTTTGGTTTATGCCCATTATCATAGAATCATTTTGGTTGGAGGAGACCCTCAAGATCATAAAACCCAACTCTTAACCCACCCCTGGCACTGCCCCATGTCCCTGAGAACCTCATCTACACGTCTGTTCAACCCCTCCAGGGATGGTGACTCCAGCACTGCCCTGGGCAGCCTGTTCCAATGCCCAACAGCCCTTTGGGGAAGAAACTGTTCCCAAGATCCAACCTCAACCACCCCTGGTGAAACTTGAGGCCATTTCCTCTCATCCTGTCACTTGCTACTTGGGAGCAGAGCCCGACCCCCCTGGCTCCAAGCTCCTCTCAGGCAGTTCAGAGATCAGAAGGTCTCCCCTCAGCTCCTGTTCTCCAGCTGAACCCCCCAGGTCCCTCAGCCGCTCCCATCACACTTGTGCTCCAGCCCCTTCCCCAGCTCCGTTCCCTTCTCTCAACTCGCTCCAGCACCTTAAGGCCTTTCTTGGTGTGAGGGACCCAAAACTGCCCCCAAGATTAGAGGTGCGGCCTCTTGTCCTTTCCTTGGTCACCACTGAGAAGTCTGGCTCCATCTTCCTTATCCCCCACATTAGGTATATAAACACATGGAAAAAATACCCCTTTCAGTCTTATGCCCAGAAACCTGAATGGCTGTAAACCCAGCGATATAAAATAATTTGAGAAATCACTTCCAGTTTTAGTTTTCAATAACCTGGCCCAAGGCACAACACTTGTCTTGGGATGTTCAGCTTCTGACTTGCGTCCCCACTGGTGGGAGGATTTCAGCTGCAAGCGATGCAAAATTTGTTGCTTTTGGGGCTCTGGGAAATCAATGCAGTTATAAACATTGTCAAGGCAGCTTGGAGGGATCATAGCCATGGGCTTTTGGGAGCGTGAAAATAATACCAGGAAATGGTTCCAAATTATACCCAGAGAGGCTGGAAAAAAGATTTTCCTGTTGTGTATCACATGGAGAAGATGTTGCCTCCTCCAGACTCAGGATCAACCACTTTCTATTGAGTATCTACAACCAAAGACTGGAAAACAGGACTTTATTCAAGGTTATGAATTTATCCAGAAATTACTTTTCTCTCAGAGATACAAGAACTCATGATCTTAAGGTTCTTTTTTAAAATGTATTTTATTCTTTGTTTCTTTTTTTGTTTATTTCCTGTCAAGGTTTTTTTTTTCCCTTGTTTGAACTAAATGTCACAGGGAGATGTCATAGCAAGCCTGGGCTATTTATAGTGGAAAGCAGCAGTATCTTGACTTTCAAAGTCTGAATTAAAAGCACAACTTTTCTGGTCAGGAAATGGCAAAGGTTTGTTTTGAAATAAGCAGTAAAAGCAGAGCCCGTGGTATAAACAGCTACTTTGGGGTACTGCGAGGGAGGGGGAGCGCCTTTTTGGGCTGTGTTACTGATCCTGAGCCAAAAGTGAGGGGTTTTTTAAATTTTCTGTTGTGATTGCCTTTCTCCTTGTCCTGGCAGGTGGCTGAAGAAGACGCTTTTCCTTTTGTAGTCACACCTTTGGGACCTTTTCTCCTTTCATCAATTTTTCAGCCCATCTCCTGTTAGCATCTGCTGAGAAGGGTGCTCACAGGAAGGAAAAATAGCCCAAGTTATTTCCATCTATCAGTGGAGAGCGGACGTGTCTTATTGCTGCACCTGGGAACGTGGCTGGTTCACGTTCACTTGGCTGTGTTGCTTTTTGATCAAAATGTATGTTATTCCGCGGTTATTTGAATAATAAGTTATTTCAATAGTCCGTGATGGTAGGAAGAACCGTCCTACGTTGCTATATCTCTTCTGATGCTGTCACAGAGGTACCCCGAGGTTAGTTTAATGGACAACAGGGTCCAAAACAACTTTTATTAAACCGGTGAGAAACAGGGTTTTAGCACTCCAAAAGTGACTTGAATACAGGTTCGGATATCAGTTGAGGAAAATTATTAAGAGGCAGTAACTAATAATTCAGGAGGTCCACAGTGTGCATACATGTGGCATCTCCAAAAACAATACTGGAGCCGCCCCTGAGTCTGGGAAGAGTACATACTCTTGGAATTATTTTAATGGGATACATGTACTTGTATTGAGTGTGGAAAGTGTACACTCGTGATTCTGCGAGGGTTAAATTTACACATGTTTGTATTAAGCACGGGAAGTACGCGTGCAAATGTTCACAGAAAGTTACACGTGCTTATGTGGAAGCACGGGAGGAAAATACACCCGCGATTATGCGAGGATTAATTTTACACGTGCTCATATTGAGCACGGAAAGTATGTGTGCAAATGTGCACGGAAAGTAAATACACTCGCAATCCTGCAAGGGCTAATTTTACACCCGTGGCGGCACGGCAAGTGGAGTCTCCATACCGGGAGGGCTCTCCGCGACAGCATCTCGCTTGTGCTTCAAGAGATCCACGACAAGGGGTGGAGTCTTGACGAGAGTCCCATTTTTATAGGCTGATCAGATCTGACTGTGGGCATTCCAGAAGCTTCTCTGCACCCCCACCCTGGCTGTGGGTGCCCCTGAAGCCTCCAAACATCCCCCACACTGGCCGCGGGCGCCCAGCAGGTCCATGGCGCCTTGACACTTCTGAAGCGCGGAATGACCTTACAACCCTTGAAGTTATAAGGAAGGTATGCATTTATTTATGACGCCGGACACACGGGAATCATTTCACCTAATGCGTGTGTAAAATTACAGTAGCTGTGAGTTTGGTTAAATGCAGTAAAGTGTTACATATTCATGAAAGTTTTAGGAACGCCTATACATATTCATAACCTGTCTCCTAGAAGGCGGTTTGTATTACAAAGAGTTCCGGGAGACCATTTCCATAGTCCCCACCTCCGGCTCCTCCTGGTTGCAGCTGCGCAGTGATCGTGACCCCGGGTCCTCTTTCTCTGTACACGGTCACCTTTGGTCCAGTGTGATGAGCTGGTTAGGTCTCAGACTGATGAGTTGGTTAAAACTGGTGTATCTCCTGTCCTGTGCCCAAGTTTCTGTTATCTAGTTCACCCAAGGATGCACCCAAGGATTATTATCTTTGCAAGACGTCAGTGAAGTCCTGTTTCTCGTACATTAAGTTACACAGAGCTAAGCAAGGCTAGGCAATAGTGATGTGGGTTAAAGGGTTAGCTCTCTAAGTGTCTTTAGTGATGTGGGGTAGGGTTAGTTCTTTAAGTGTTAATAAATTAGTTGTCAATTCCCTGTATCACTCCCTTCTCCTAAGGGCTCTGGCCAGGGTGCTCTGGGGCCAAACAAAAGAAGCTGTCGGCCTCAAACAGCAGAGAGAGAGGGAGATGTGCCTACTCCTTCCATGATGAAGGAGAGAGGGGGGTTTGCATCCTGCCACAGATGCTTAGCAGCCTGCATCTGGAATTCAAGAGCATCCTTAAGAAGCATCCCAGCCACGTGAGGGCTGAGCATGAAGAGTCTTTGGATTGTCCATGCTACAGGATCCCACTGTGGTTGAATTGAAAATCCAGTGTAATGGGTCAAGAAAAAGATGCACCTCTTCAGTAGCTCTTAAAAAATATTTGCTCTCCGCATACATCAGTTTTGCATGTTCTCGAAACACATGGAGGACATTGTCTTCTGGTCCCATCCGGCCATTTTACTTAATATGAGGATGTAGTAAAGAGACAAGAAAAATCACCTTTAAAGCAGACTGTTGACACAGAAATTCATCAGGGCTTTAGTTTTATTTTGTTTTTCCCAAAGCCAAACTTTGTTATTTAACTGGAAAACAGAACCTGCTCTTTATTTAGACGCTGCTTTTTGTAATAAGTTAAAATAGGAAAATGTGAACTCATTAGGAAGAAGAAAAAAGAATCGACCTAAATTGTGGCTAAAATCCTTTTGGGAATGAAAAGGTTTCTGTTCAATTGTTTTTCATAAGTGCTGTGTTTTCTCTTTTTTTCCTTGGTTTGTTTTGGACATGAAATAGAAATACTATATTGGTTTGAGAAGAAGTTAAAAACAGCATGAGAACAAACCGCGAGAAGTAGGAAGCAGCACAAGTTTAGTGAGAACAAAGTTTTGGAGCTCCAGTGTTCCCAGAAATAGGGTTATTTGTTTTCCTCTCCAGACTTTTCCTCATACGTTCTCCCTGCAGCCACTTTCGGACTGCGGTGACGCAAGGCACCAACAAAGCACTGCAGTGACCTCCCACTTTCTAGTATTTCTTAATATTAAAAAAGTGTCTGGAGAAGGTTTTGGATGCTCAGAAATGTTTTTTTCAACTGCTGGATGCAATAGCTGTTAGTGAGCAGTCCCCAACCTCCTTTTTTTGCATAACAATATATATTATAGATCCATGGATGACCACGTTTTAGCTCTGATTTATGATTTTTTGCTCTAACCTACCATGTAAACGTGCAACACGTGAACCCAGAAGGGCTAATTTGAGAATGGGAGGTCTTCCTTCCCTGTAAAGCAGTGATTTTTGGTCAGGATGGAGCCTGGCTAGCTGTGCCTTGAGGGCACACAAATTCATTTGGTTGCTGATACTGCTTCAGTGCCTCCCTCTGAAATTGTCCTGAGGGATGGACAAGTTCTCCTGTGATAGATGGAATCAAGGAGACCAAAATAACGATAAAGATCTGCCAAAGCATCTTAAGACAAAGAATCCAGGAAGGTGCTGCAAAACAGAGCTGGCTGAGAGCACAGGATAGGGTTTTATTACAAGTAACTGTTATGGAGGGAGGGCTGGAAGAACAGGCTGAGAGAGTTGGGGCTGTTCAGCCTGGACAAGAGAAGGATCCAGAGAAACCTTATTTTTGCTTTTCGGTGCTATAAGGGGGCTGATAAGAATGAAGGGGACAGACTTTTAGCAGGGCCTGTTGTGATAGGACAAGGGATGATGGTTTTAAACTAAAGGAGGGAGATTGAGGTCAGACATGAGGAAGAAAGCTTTTACAGTGAGGTGGTGGATGCTCCATCCCTGGAGACATCCCAGGCCAGGCTGGACGGGGCTCTGAGCAACCTGAGCTGGTGAAGATGACCCTGCTCATGGCAGGGGTGGCAATGGATGAGCTTTCCAGGTCCCTTCAAACCCAAATGTTTCTATCACACAGAATCCCAGAATGTCAGGGGTTGGAAGGGACCTGGAAAGCTCATCCAGTCCAATCCCCCCACCGGAGCAGGAACACCCAGATGAGGTTACACAGGAAGGTGTCCAGGCGGGTTGGAATGTCTGCAGAGAAGGAGACTCCACAACCTCCCTGGGCAGCCTGGGCCAGGCTCTGCCACCCTCACTGAGAAGAAGTTTCTTCTCATATTTAAGTGGAACCTCCTGTGTTCCAGTTTAAACCCATTACCCCTTGTCCTACCATTGGTTGTCACCGAGAAGAGCCTGGCTCAATCCTCCTGACACTCACCCTTTAGATATCTGTAAACTTTAATGAGGTCACCCCTCAGTCTCCTCTTCTCCAGCTCCAGAGCCCCAGCTCCCTCAGCCTTTCCTCACACGGGAGATGCTCCACTCCCTTCAGCATCTTTGTTGCCCTGCACTGGACTCTCTCCAGCAGTTCCCTGTCCTGCTGGAACTGAGGGGCCACAACTGGACACAACATTCCAGGTGTGGTCTCACCAGGGCAGAGTAGAGGGGCAGGAGAACCTCTCTAACCTACTGACCACCCCCCTTTTAATCCACCCCAGGTACCATTGGCCTTCCTGGCCACAAGGGCCCAGTGATGGCTCATGGTCATCCTGCTGTCCCCAGGACCCCCAAGTCCCTTTCCCCTATGCTGCTGTCCAACAGGTCATTCCCCAACTTACACTGGAACCTGGGGTTGTTCCTGCCCAGATACAAGACTCTACACTTGCCCTTGTTCTATTTCATTAAATGTTTCCCCGCCCAGCTCTCCAGCCTGTCCAGGTCTCTGATGGCAGCACAGCCTCTGGCGTGTCAGCCACTCCTCCCAGCTTGGTGTCACCAGCAAACTTGCTGACAGTCACTCTATTCCCTCGTCCAAATCATTGATGAATATATTGAATAATACCGGCCCCAGCACTGCCCCCTGAGGCACTGCACTAGATCCAGGCCTCAACTGGACTCTGCCCCATTGACCACGACTCTCTGGCTTCTTCCCTTCAGCCAGTTCACAGTCACCTCACTACCCGATCATCCAGCCCGCACTCCCTCAGTTCAGCTGTGAGGATGCTGAGGGACACTGTGTCAAATGCTTTACTGAAGTCAAGACAGACCACATACTGCTCTGCCTTCATCCATCCATCCATCTTGTTATGTCCTCATAAAAGGCTGGTCAAGCACGACTTCCCCTTGGTGAAGCCATGCTGACTGCCCCTACTGACCCTCTTATCCTTGATATGCCTTGAGATGGCACCAGGGGTAAGTTGTTCCATCACCTTTCCAGGGATGGAGGTGAGGCTGACCGGTCTATAGTTACCCAGCTCGTCTTTCTTGCCCTTTTTGAGGACTGGAGTGACATTTGCTTTTCTCCTGTTCTCAGGCACCTTTCCCATTTCCCATGACTTAGCAAATGAACTTCCATGATTCAAAGTTAAACTGAAATTAGTGCACAGCAATTGCCTGGTCTGATTTGCCACTCTGAAGGCACCATGGGGCTCAGATTTGCCACCAGATTAGGGTTAGCACATGTGCTCTATGGAAGATTATTGTGGCCATGTTTGGAAATAAAATAGGAACCTCAAGCTGAAGTAAACTGGGATTGGGTAATGGGGGTTGCAAACTTCGAGTGTAAATGTAACCTGGATCATTTCAGTTCTTTCAGTCAAGGTGCAGGAAGACCCAAGGACAACTCTGTCCCTGGAGCTTTAGTCCGCTTGCAAGAACTGAGCAGAAGTAGTGATCTGGGAAACTGCTTGCCCTGGATGTATGTGGTATCTATAGATGGTGAGTGGGACATGGAAACGATGGTGTGCAGAAGCCAGCAGGACAACCAGAGGGGAGCTACCAAAATCCCCTGCTGAGAGCTGCAGCTCCTGTTATGGTGAGACACAGCCCTTGGTTGTACCCAGATGATTGTTTGGTGGTGGCACACTTGCTTGTAAAGCTTTCAAAGGCTCTCAAAGTAAAACAAAAGTAGCAAGTTCCTGACAGAGGTAGACTAAGAACCCCATTACCTCATTCCTTATCACCTACCACCCTAGAAAATACATTTTAAATTCCCCCAACTTCATTCTTAAAGCTACTGAAAATCACTTTTCATGTCTGACAACTTCCTTATGACAGGTTTGTTCTTATCACACATCACAAGCTTGTTCTTGGTTCTGGCAGAAAGGATGTCCTTTGTGTGGCTGCCAAAGGACTTCATGGTTTTCCTTTCCTTTCTTTTCTGTCCTTTTCTTCCCAGACTTTGTGGTCATGCTACAATAACCTCTACAGCATAGAGATTAGCAGGATGGCTGTAACATAATGAATGTTGGTTTTCAGATCAAATCTAAGTGAAATTTCCCTTGGAAGTCACCAAGAAATTCATTAATTGGTTAGGAAGGTTGTGGCAAAGCATGGGGGCACTTCCTCACCATGGAATCATACAACAGTTCGAGTTGAAGGGACCTTCAAAACTCATCCAGTGCCACCCCTGCCATGAGCAGGGACATCTTCACCCAGATCAGGTTGCTCAGAGCCCTGTCCAGCCTGGCCTGGGATGTCTCCAGGGATGGGGCATCACTCTTCCTGGACACCCCATTTGCTACAACATCCTATGACAATGTCCCTTAAAGTAATGACAGCTCCTTTGTTGTTTTTTGAGATCACTAATGAGCCCTGGAAGGTAACTGGCAGGTGGAACACCAGGATGCACCTGCATAGCTTGGGTTTTGTGCCTGTGGAAACTGGTGGTTGTTTCTCTTACAAATTTAAGATTTCTTTGTTCCATTTCTAACTTCTTGTTTTTGTTGATTCGTCGAAATTCAAACACTCGACATTTGAACCCCCCGTTTATTATATTGCACCCATCCTGTTCATCATACTCTTCGTTGTAGAAAGTGCATCCCTCATTACCACAAAAGCACTGCAAGAAGTCCCATGAAAGAGGTCAGTCTTGCTCCTTCAATTCACACTGACCTATGTGACTCATCCAGCGGACTTGTCTTCTGCTTCCCTTGGCCAGACGTGTTGCGTATTGCAGCGTCCTAAGTAGTAACTTACGTTAACACAACACTCGCTATTGCTGCTGTTGGAGTCTCGCCAAAAATATTGCTAGGTTTATTTGTCAGATTTTAATACCAAAACATAAATAATCCAACCCAAGAGAGGTTAGTGTAGATACCTTCTGGCTGGCTTGGCAGGGACCCAGCCTTGCTGTGTGTTGACACAACACGCTCCATGCTGAGCACAATGTCTTGGCTATGGTCTTGTTCCTCTTTGTGGCAGTGACGTTCCTACTTTGCTGTCACGGGGTTTTGAATTCATCCCGTTCTTCCACAAACTGTCTGTTTTGGAAAGTTTTCGCGTAATGTTAGTGCCTTGTGATCCAGCTTCTGACCAGAGAAGAGCTACCACAGAGGATGCTTGCAGAAGAAACTCTGGGACTCGCTCCTGCTTCCTCTACCCTACAGTCTCGTATTAACACACAAGTTTAATTTTCCATTACCGTTGAGGTGGCACCCGTCTCTTTTGAACTACGCAGGATACTGCTGGTTTATGGTAATAAAAAAAAAAGGGGTTCCTGAGATTTCTGATGCACTATGGACAACGAGGAGCTCAGGGCCACATGTAGCACGAATAGGTTAAAACCAAGAAAGTAAAGGCCAACATTGTTTTGGATTTTCATTGGTTTCTGTGCCACAGCTTCAACTTCTTTTGCTTTTAGGTTCAGCTACTGAAAATCTATTGTATCATAAAAAACAACAAAAAAGTTGTTTTGTCAAAATAATTTCACTCAGTTATAATGGAAGTGGAGAAAGATTGCTGTTTGGGAAAGACTGACTCGTTTAATTGGATGCTTCATTTGTGAAACATGAGCCCATAATATTGTAGGCTTTTTGCTTCCTTCTCCTTCTCCTTCTCCTTCTCCTTCTCCTTCTCCTTCTCCTTCTCCTTCTCCTTCTCCTTCTCCTCCTCTCTTCCTCTCTTCCTCTCTTCCTCTCTTCCTCTCTTCCTCTCTTCCTCTCTTCCTCTCTTCCTCTCTTCCTCTCTTCCTCTCTTCCTCTCTTCCTCTCTTCCTCTCTTCCTCTCTTCTTCCTTCTCCTTCTCCTTCTCCTCCTCTCTTCCTCTCTTCTTTCCTTTATGCTGAAGGACTGCACTGGCAGAAAATGTATGTGACTTTTGAATTAAACACATAATGCCCCCCACCCCGAAAACATGGATTTATTGACATAAAAGGCAAATCAAAGGGTCAGGTGTCTTTATCAAATGCCACCTGCTTGAAGCTCTGTAGAAATGAAGCCATGCCGCAAGCTCACTCCTGTGTTGCAGGAGCGTAAACAACCCTGTGCAGCTGTTTCACAGCAAACCTGACTCAGAACAGCACAAACTGCATCCTGCTGTAAACACAGTTTCCTGTGAAGAACAATAATGCTTAATCACTTTTTTATGTTGCAGTTTGAGCTCAGTGGCAGGCTGGTCTCCTTCATCATCACTTGACAATGGAGATAGCTTTAAAAAAAAAATCAAATTGCTGCCAGAAAAACCCTAAATTCTTTAATCTGGTCACACCATGTAGCATGACATGATAAATATGAATTCTTCACTTCTTTCCCAGGCTCAAGTGGAAGAGAGAAATGGTGCTTTTTGCCAGTCACGGAATGTCAGGGATTGGAAGGGACCTGGAAAGCTCATCCAGTGCAATCCCCCCATGGAGCAGGAACACCCCGATGAGGTGACACAGGAAGGTGTCCAGGCGGGTTGGAATGTCTGCAGAGAAGGAGACTCCACAACCGCCCTGGGCAGCCTGGGCCAGGCTCTGCCACCCTCACCATGAAGAAGTTTCTTCTCAAATTTAAGTGGAACCTCTTGTGTTCCAATTTGAACCCATTACCCCTTGTCCTATCATTGGTTGTCACCGAGAAGAACCTGGCTCCATCCTCCTGACACTCACCCTTTATATATCTGTAAACATTAATGAGTCACCCCTCAGTCTCCTCTTGTCCAGCTCCAGAGCCCCAGCTCCCTCAGCCTTTCCTCACACGGGAGATGCTCCACTCCCTTCAGCATCTTGGTGGCTGTGCTGGACTCTCTCCAGCAGTTCCCTGTCCTGCTGGAACTCAGGGGCCACAACTGGACACAATATTCCAGTCTGTGTTTAGTTTTTTATTCTGCCATTCATGCCTTGACATTTGAAGTGATGCCCAAGAGTGAAAAAAAAAGGTTCTGGTGAAAGTCCAGTTTAGTTATTTATATATATATATTTATTTTTGCAGCTCTTAAAGGGTAACATTTTATAAATGATACAAATAGGAACTGAAAAACATATTATTATTCTTTTCAGAAGCATCTTAGACTGTTCATCAAAGTCCACAGTTAAAGACACCGCGATGGGATTAAGTTCACTGATTAAAATATTTGTGGAAAAACCTCAGTTATTTGTCCTTATGAGAAGGAGAAGGATGGTAGTTTTCTGTAACGGAACAAATTGCTTATGTTAACCACTGAAGGCAGCGTATGTGTGAGAAATGAGGTTTGGAGGGAATGCAAGCAGGGAAATCATAATTAATTTCTTGCCTGCATACAGCAAATTAACTGCTCTTAGGATAGGAGCTCCCCTGGTGAACATCACCGGTTTTTTTGAGAAATGGAACTGAGCAAAGATAATATTTCCTGATGTTTAATTCAATGCATTTTCTGTTATATTCTAATGGTCTCAAAGGACAGGTGGTGGAAACTGTAATGAAGACTCCTGGGCAGGGCAAACCCTGGGGCGTCCTGTAGGGAACCAGACACAAACTGGCTGTGAGTCATGGGGGTGACATGGTTAGTGCCCTGGTGTTTATTAAATTTCCATGGTTGCCATCCGGCTTACATTTCACAGAGTAATGCAAAAGCGAAATAGGAAAATTAAAAGCTCCTGTTTATGGAGATGTGGGGATGAGCACCCGTAGTGGAGGAGGATGAATTCTGACTCTTGCATAGCTGATGCATCTCCCATACTCTGCTTTTTCAGGTGCACTTTCGTTACAGAATCATTGCAGTTGGAAGAGACCCTCAAAATCATCAAGTCCAACCATAACCTAACCTAACTCTAGCACAAATCCGTGTCCCTAAGAACCTCGTCTAAATGCCTTTTAAACCCCTTCAGGGATGGTGACTCCACCACTGCCCTGGGCAGCCTGTTCCAATGCCTGACAACCCTTTTTGGGAATAATTTTTTCCTAATATCCAATCTAAACCTCCCCTGGTGCAACTTGAGGCTGTTGCCTCTTGTCTCATCACTTTCCACTTTGGAGAAGAGACCAACACCCACCATAGAGGTTCTAAGCATGAAAGCTTTTTGCTGGAGCAAGGAAGACCGTATTGCATCCAAGTGACTGGGACATCATCTAACAATGGTTGATTTTGTATTGGTACTAAGCAGCCTGTCTAAAACCCACAGGGCAGTGCTTATGTGTTGGGGTAAATGCATTACCCTCACCAAACTGTTCAGATGGTGGGAGGCAGAGCTGGGAAACCTCTGGCTTCCAGGTCAGGGAGGATGCAGGAGTCCTTTTCATGAAGCCTATGGAAAAATGACATGGGTGGCCTTAGTGGACCAATGTCTCACCTCTCCTCAGGACCCATCCCATTACCCTCTCTCATGAGACAACCCAACGTTCCTACGCACTGAGTAGGACTGAGTAGGAGTATATGTCCCCAGCACATGGACATATATAATAACATATTTTTTTTCCAGTTGAAAACTTCTATAATAACAAGATTATTTTGTGTGTGCATGTGAAATTTCTCTCTCTCTCAGTGTTTTTCTTATCTCCAGGCCTTTCCTCTCGACTAAATACCAGCAGGTTGTTGACCAGCTTCTCTCCTTGGGGGAAAACATGCCTTTGTGGTGAAGACGCAGAACGAGGGCTCACATCATCTGGGTTAGATGCTCTCCATGACCCCAGGCAAATAAATCACTTTCTCTGCTCTTCGCCTTGGCTCCCCGAACATTTGGCCATCTCCCTACTCCGAAGGGTAACACAAGGATAAAATCCATTTGTGATTCTGAGTTGCTTGGATACTGTGTGGATTTAGGGCTAAATAAAAAAAACAGGGGAAAAAAAAAAAAAAAAGAAAAGAAAAAAACAGAAAAATGCATCTTCTAGAGTCTTCCCTCTGGTCTCCAGCCCGCCTCATGTAATTAACCAACCACTGTGTCTTTCCTGGGGCCAGTTTGCCATCCCGAGCTGCTGCTCATCTGGTGCCCTTACTCAGCATCTCCCTACAGGGTCCTGAAACTTCTCTCCCTAATTGGCAGCTTTTAATTGGTAAAACATCGCCCTCTTCCAGCACAATTCCTTCCTTCCCTGCAACATCCTTGGGTGATGTCTGAACAATAAAACACGGCTGATGTTCTTCTTCCAGGGCTTTCCCCTTACCTTCTGCTCCTTGGAGGAAACCTATGCCATTGATAATGAGCAGTGCTCATTTTTAGCCTTATCTTGCTATTACGTTATGGTTTATATATATATGTATTTTTTATATATATTTTTTCTATATCAAATCTTTATTACCTAATTCCAGGCTGAGATTATGAGTTAGACAGAAGAATCCTTAAAAGTCATGGCCACAACTATACAAATATTACCGTGCAGTGATGTCTGAGGGCTGGTCAGGGTCTTTGTGGTTCTGATAACATAGGGCTTGATTAGGAGTATTTGGCTGGGTTCAAAGAGGGTTTACGTTAATCAGCCCATGCCGATGGCCACAGCTACACTATTTCAAACCTACCCATGAGCTTCAATTCCAATTAATTATATGCTTATACTTATTTTTCAACTGAGAAGAAAATTGCTCATTTCACCTTAAGTTGTATTGTGCACCTGTATTCTCTATAGAACAATATGGACTTTTCCATGCTATTAGCCAGGAGCCAGGTTTGCAGCACTTCTAAAACCATAAATCTCTTAGGAATACGCTCTTAGTCTTAGGGTTAAGTTTTAGGTAGTCCTGCAAGGAGCAGGGAGCTGGACTCAATGATCCTTGTGTGTCCGTTCCAACTCAAAATATTCTATGATTCCATAATAAATACAAATGATAGATAGATAGATAGATAGATAGATAGACAGATAGATAGATAGATAGATAGTTATACATCAGCTAGCAATTGGTTGAATTTACTACTCTCTGAAAGCACATGACAGGAACTTCTTGCTTCTCCACTGGAACCACCATGGTTTGCATGGCTCAGCAGTCAATGATGCTGAGATGCTCTTGGAAGCATTTGCAGCAATTGGGCATTATTAACAGCTGATAACGTTCATTTTCCTTCTTCCTGGCCCCAGCAGCAAGGTTATGCTTGCAAAGGCAGTAGGTCAGTCATAATCATTCTTCACTTTGCTGGAATACAGGGGTGGTAGGAAAAGGTGCATGTTGCAACTAAAATTTACAGGGGAAAATAAACTAGGTGCTGACTGGTCTGCAAGATACAGCAGCTGCTGCCATATGTTCTGCTAAACCATTTGCTGAGGGTGGCTGGGCAAACACTGAGTATGTTTGCAGGGATGTAGTTTGTAGATCTGGAGTATGCTTCAGTAGAGGTCTAATATTATAAGCTGCCTTCCCTCTATTCCCAAATGATCTTCCCACCACGTAGAAGGTCAGAAGGTACCACTTTGGTGGCTACAACATGACTGAAGGGCATCCTGGATTCTTCTTAGTTTTCAAAAGCCACTTTTTTCGCTCTCATTCCCAACAGTCCTGACTCATGGCAGTACATGTGCTCCTGATAACTAAACTCTCCCAGTAAGCCAGACAGGCTCAAACCATGATTTTGTGGTTGTCGAGACTTTTACTGTTAGCATAGCAATTGCTGTTAGTGCAAAGCCATGTGAAACGCTTACTCACAAATCTGAGCACGTGCTTCAGAGTCAATTCCTCCTGGATGGAAGCAATGAAACAAAACTCAGCTGTTTGCTCAAATGTAGCTGCAAATAATATTTTTTTGATAGTACAAGGCAAAATCTCATTTTAAAATCAATCTCCTCATGTCGCTGTGTTTTTTATTTTAGGCTTTAAATGGTTAACTTCACATCTTAGCTGGTCCTCCTCATCCTTTTGTAGCTGACCATAAATACACTGCAGTGAATTCCATTTATTAGATAACATTTTTAGAGTAGCATAGATGTGAACAGTATTTTATGGATTACAGATAAGACATACTCCCTGTCTAGGAGACTTTGAAATCTAAAGTAGTCAAGTTAAACACATGGCAGAACATGAGAAAATATTTCATCGGAAGGATTATCTGGGGTTACCAGTGATTAGAAAAGAGGAATGCTGCTTGGAGAGATGAATTTTAAGCAGTGCTTTGAAGAAAAGAGGACATTTGACAGATGAACACAGGGAAGGGGCAAAGGCACAAAAGGCCAAGAATGTGAAGAGACAAAAAAAAAATTAGATGTGAAGATAGAGATAAGCCAGTGAAATATTGGTCTAGATCTTGGTCCTGGCAGGAAAAACTCAAGTGATGAAGGTTGGGGAGCAGTGGAGGTAGAAAAGGAGAGGTCTTAGCATGGCTGTGTTTATAACTTCAAGTGTGTGATTGCACGTTGTGTGAGGTCTTGGTCTCCAAGAGGGAAGTGTGGACTTGGGAATGAGAGAAAAGAGCAAGTGATGTGCTGCAGCAAAGACAGGAAAGGAGGAAAAGGAGCCAAAGCTCTGGGAGTCAACAGAAGGTGGAGAGGTGATATCTGGAAGGAAAATGTGTTCATTTCTGGGAAAAAAAAGTGTGTTTGAAATGCAGGTCCTGGTAGGGGAGGCCGCCATGGGGAGTGTCAGGATAGAGGGGGAAGAGAGGTTGGAGCCCAGTGTCGAGGTTCTGCATTGTGGCTCTATGGCAGGAGAAGCACAGATGAAATATGTCAGGAGAGAAGGTGGATGGAAGGAAAAACAGAGGAACAAAATCTGGATCCAGTGCAACGCCAATACACAGAATAAGACCAGAGACAGGGAAACGCTTGCAGAAAGGTCTGTAGGAAAATGTTCAGGGACACCTACTCCATCTCTGTTCTGCCACAGACATTGTTCCCTCTGTCTTCTCACACTCAACATGGAGAGACCAAGGCTACTGCCTGCATGTGGCTATCATTGCTAATCTATTAGACTTCCAAACCCAGTAGTCTGTGCTTTTCCATTCTGTGCCTTATCCTTGATAAATTTCCCCTACAGACAGGTGCAGATAGACCTACATCATCAATGCAGAAACCTTGATGACTTTTGCTGGTCATGACTGTTGCTGGTTGCTCTCAGTGCTTCCTTGTTTTTCCCTGTTTGTGTTCATCTGTCTGCCCCTTGCTTTATGTTTTGGCTGTGGGTCAGGTGGACCCTTCAGTAGACCTTCAGAGTGGTGTAATGCTACAGGAAAGTCATGTCCTGGTCTAGATTTTCATCCCTAATAGCTGATGTTGGGTGGGTTGTCATCCTTGTGGCAGGACTAGTGGAGCTCTCTCCCTCAGGTACTGTTATGTATGTCAAAAAGAACACTCCATCTTCAGATTGCTCTAATTTACTCAAGAACCTGAGAATAAATTAGCATTGCAATGTGGATTAAGGAACTGGTTTGGGGCACCTACCCGGACACAGGATCTGGGAAACCCCCTGGTTTAGCAGTAGAAATCCAGACACAATGATCTATCTCCAGCCACATAAGAGTAACAGAGGAGCTCTATGAACAATCGACAGGGGAGTAGGTGGGAAGATTAAAGACAAAAATAAAGAAACCCATGAAAATAAGTTAGGAAGAGAGGGTTTTTTTGTGTGTTGTTTTTGTTTGTTGGTTGGTTTGTTGTTGTTTTTACCTTCCCTTTCTGTGACAATGTGACAATTCCCATGTGACAATTCCCAGAAAAAGGATGAGGATAGAAAAAAAACACTCTTCCACAAGCCAAAATTTGATTACGAGTGGAAAAACAAAGTCCTCTAACAGCAGCTGCTGGTTTATATGTTGGCCATAAAGCACATAGTATTATGAAACTTGTAATAATATTTAGCAACTGCAGTAATCTAGTTAATTTTTTAATAGATGTTCACTTACATCCTGTTTATGAGATGTCCCTGAGCATCTGCAATATTACAAAGATGTATTGTCATGACAAGGTGATTAGAGGAGATTGTTTGCTTGGGGTTTCGATGATTAATTAGACTTTGATTTACAATCGAGAAAATAAATGGAGTGGGATAAAGCTCTGGCTGATATTAAGACGGGTCTTTATCTAGTCCAAGTTGGCCTAGGTCATATGAAGACTAAACTCTGATGTTATTTTACCACATCTTGTAATATGTTTGCCTATATGCTTTAGGGTTTTCAGCATTGTTCATACTGTATTTTATTTTCATGACGTCACCCAAACCATGTAGATCAAGTCTGGAATTGAACTTGAGTGTTTCTAAAAAAGCATGTATTTTCCAGAGGTTTTGACCCAAAAGGTCCCAATGAAATAGATAGTCAGGAGAGGGCTGCATAGAGATCCCAAGTTCAGTGCAAATTTACCAGGTTATAAAGTTTTCATAAGCAAATGTTGCTGCGCAAGGATGTCCCAGGATATATCTGTGCATGACTGAGAAATCTTGTGCTGCCTGTGGGATTTGGGGTGACTGGGGCATGGCCAAGTGCTTACACAACGACTTGAAGGATTGCAGACTTACCATGTAAGCAGATGGAGAAAGACTCAATTTTGTACTGACCTGAGCCCTGAGCAGCTTCATTGACTTGTTGGAGGCAGCGAGGCAGAATTCATCAGTGAATTTAGCTGGGTGTGCAAAGCTTGTAGCCGGTTTCTGTGTTGAGACAGCCAATCTCATCAATTGTTGCAGCAAAAGAAGCAAGAGCAGAGGCTCAGTCCATAGAGTCACAGAATCATTTTGGTTGGAAGAAACCCTCAAAATCATCAAGTCCAACCATTAACCCAACATTGACACTAAACCATGTCCTTAAGAACCTCATCTGCACATCTTTTAAACCCCTCCAGGGATGGTGACTCCACCACTGCCCTGGGCAGCCTGTTCCAATGCCCCACAGCCCTTTTGCTGAAGAAATTGTTCCCAGTATCCAATCAAACCCTCCCCTGGTGCAACCAGAGGCCATCTCCTCTGCTCCTGGCGCTTGTTCCTGGGGAGCAGAGCTCGGCCCCCCCGGCTCCAAGCTCCTCTCAGGCAGTTCAGAGATCAGAAGGTCTCCCCTCAGCTCCTGTTCTCCAGCTGAACCCCCCAGGTCCCTCAGCCGCTCCCATCACACTTGTGCTCCAGCCCCTTCCCCAGCTCCGTTCCCTTCTCTCAACTCGCTCCAGCACCTCAAGGCCTTTCTTGGCATGAGGGACCCAAAACTGACCCCAGGATTCGAGATGCATCCTCACCAGTGCCAAGTCGATATCTCATTTGAGCATCTTGGTGGCTGCATTTTGCCGGTGTAGAATAGGGACAACGTGCATGGCCATAGTTTCTCCTCTATGCATCCTGCAAACAAACAGGACACTTTTTTCCCAGGACCTATTTGGCAGGTTCCAACAGCTCCAACTTTTTTTAACGATGAATAGGGAGGGGAAAAACCCTCACCCTGATCAGTTTGTACAGCAGTAGCAGCGAGTGTTTGCGATTAGCAGCCAAACAACAACTTCTCCTCTTCTGGTGCGTGGGGGTGTGCAGGACAAAGTCCAAAATCAATAATACCCAGAAACATAACAACAGTTAGCACAGACACGTAATTAAACCTCCCTGCCTAAAATATCAACTCAGAGCACATATTTACCTACTCGTGCTTCCCATTAAAAATAAACAGATTAAAGTCACAAACCTACTGTGTGAGTAGGTGGGGGGAAAAACACCACATGTGAAGCGTAGCATGTGATAGTGATTCCTCCGAGCAACGTGTTCAGACTCCCTTCCCATCTCACCCTCCCTTCAGCAGTTTGGATTGAGTTGCTAGATGATTCTTGCCAACAAATACTGGGACAGCTTGTCTGCTTTGTGTCTATATTGTTATCAATTATCTGCAGCCATTGCAGCCACATTTCCAGGCAGAAGTTATCAGAAACTCTTCTTTTTTGGGGGGGTTTTGTTTGTTTGTTTGCCTTTTTTTTTTTTTTTTAATTTTTCTTTTAAGTTTTCAGCTGGAGACACCGGAGCACCAGGTTAGGACTCAAATTTGAAGTCTGTTTTCTGGCTTTGCCACTGACTCACTGGCTTTGTCAGGAACAGGTTGCACTCATGAAATGTGGAGTAGTATCAATCTGTGCCCATGAAAGGGTTTTTTCATCAAAACCGAAAATTATTTGACGTGTGTCACTGCTTCTCCTTCAGCTCCTTTGCTGTTGGCTTTGTGCAGCCGGGCTGAATCTCTGAAGAGGTCAAAAAGGCGTGTTTGCACAGCAAAATCAAAGAAGAATTGGGATGTTAATGGGTCTCGTCATGGTCATTGTGTTTGATCTAAGAAGCAATAAGCAACAACTCAATATATTTTCATCACGACCTTCATATTCAACCCAAATAGCCAAATATGTTGGCATTTCTGCAAGTCCTTTTCCTGAAGGCACAAGTATCCCTGTTAGGCTCAGCAAATGAATTTGTACCTTCCCTCTCTTTTGGGTTGAAGTTGCACAAGAACTGTCCCATTGAAGAGCTCAAGTTATTTCTTTCGCCCGAGCATGCCTCAAGTAATTCATTCTCCAAGGCTATGTCTACACTAGCAAACTGACTGATTGCTCTCCAGCACTGAACCCAGCTGGCCCAGGATAGTCCATGTCCCTATTACTAAAGTCTATCTGTCACCATCTGAACACCATGTGCTTTTTTCTAGACTGTGCTTAGTGGCACTTTAGGCAAAGGCTGGTTCATCCAGGGCAGAGGTGTACCTGGGACAGCTTAGTAGCACTGACACTGAGGCTTCATGGTGTTTAGTTTACTAGAGTAGATTATGCTTGAAAGACTATGCTGGGTTGGATATTAATTTTCACAAGGTATTTGCATCACCCGAGTAGCCCTCTGGTAGAATGGGGTCTGATTCCTGTTGCTTTTAGTAGAAACAGGAGACAAAACTCCTAGTAAGACTTAGGTGTGTTGGGTACAGCCCGTGTGGAAGTTGGGTACCCAAGTTCAGGAGAGAAACCAAAACCTCTTGTGGATTCTTCTGACATTCTTGAAAAGCTGAAGACATAAGTTTAGTTCAGAAACTCTAACATGGAACTAAAGTTAAATTAAATGCAGAGGATCCCTTCATCTGAGTTGGTTATCTACCATAGTTTCTAAACTTGGGGACAACCACCTCAACCAAAAAGACCTGCTGGAATGTGCTTTGGGTCCCTTCTTGTACACACACCCAGTTTTTCTTCCTGGGGAAACCAGCAGGGGGAAGAGTAGGATGAAAGTTGCAGTTGATGCCCATCTCATGCTCCAGTCATTTCAGGATGAACATAATAAGTCACCTTCTGAAAAAACTGCAGTTCCTTCCACACTGTTTTCCAAGTATGGGTTTGGGGACTGAGCTTGGGTGTCCAGTGATTGACTCAGTGTCATCTTCTTTTTGATCAGGATGTAAACTCTTCTCTTCTTTGTCCTCAAGGAGACTATTAGAAATACTGTCTTGGTGCACCTGTACAACCTGCACAGAGCGGCAACTGGATGAAAGCCCAAGTTGTGGAGCACAGATTGCTGCTGTCAGTGTCTCCTGAATGAAGGTCTTTTTTTTTCAAACGACAAGATAAATTCTTTGTGGTTTATTTCACTAACAGCAAGAAAATAGGTAACAGATCTCTCAGTTAAAAACTGAAGTGAAAACTACCTCATGCAGCAAAAAGAGCTTCGAGTGATATCTTCCAGACTAACAGGTTCCTTATTTCTTAGTGACCCACAGCCCTGAACATCTGTCCCAAAATATTCAGGCTCCAGGCTGCCAACAAAAGAAGGACTGGAGGTTAAGGGCTTGACCTTCCTGAAGAAAGTATACTTGGCCAATAAAGACTTTGGCTGAAAAACTTACAGGGGGATGGATGAAGATTCATCTCGGAGCAGAAAGTGATGCCAGCAGTTTGCTCCGATGTGACATTTTAACTGGAGATTTCTGAGGAGTTTGGTTTGTTTGTTTGTTTGTTTTGTATTTGTTTTGCTCTCGCTTGTCTTTGCAAAGTTGAAACTTGTCCAGTAACACTCTGTTTCGGTCTTTTATATGGATTATCAGACACTTAAGAAAAACAAACAAACAAAAATATAACATGGTTTGTCAGTCACATCTGCAGTTTATTTTTAAGAAAAAAATGCGAGTCAGCTAGTTTGTAATGAAAGGAGGTGGACTGGGACATCTCTTAACAAACTTCCAGCTGAGATCTTGGCAGAACAATAAATAAAGAGCTCATTTCCTTAGTTGCTGACAACACTTTTAGTGTTCCCACCAGCTTTATTGGGCATCAAACGGCCACTAAATTTGGATAATATAATTTCCAACACAATGCATGATGCATGACTCCGTTGACAAGGTGGTGTTTGTGGGAAGTATTGTACCTCGTGGTCTTTAACTAAACACAGGTGAAATTTGGAGCTGATTCATAAAGGCTGGGATTACTTCAGCCGTCATTACAGAACAGAAAGATAAACAGAACTAATAAAGTAATGAAGCTTTAAAAAAAAATCCTCCTGAGACTTGAGCCCATCTGTGAATTTCTCAGTGATTTAGCAGGAACTGCACGTGTAGAGGAGGAATATGTGGCTCTGAAGCCAGGTTTTGGGGCTTTATAATAGTTTTGATGGGTAGGCAGGGCTCTCTCTATGTCTGTCTAAATTAATGTCTAGCTAAAGGCATCCCTGAATTTGTCCTATAGCAAAAGGGGGTGTCACTGATCAGGACCACCGACCTCAGAGTTGCAATGACTGACTCCCTCCATAGATTCAAACTGTTTATTTAAACCTGAGATTTGTTTCCCAGTCCAGCCCAGATGTAACCAAGTGCAGCTTGCACCTCTGACCTTGTGAAATTTCCACTATTTATTTCTCATGGGATTAACTTCAATACAGACACAAACCTAGCTCCGTCCTAGGCTAAATTTTATAAACTCCATACTTTCATTATCTCTAAATCACATCCACGTCTGCCTCCACCCTTTAATCCCACCCTGGTGTAGGGAATGTGTTTTCTTACCCAAAACCCATGAAGTACCCTTGAGGACTCACAATACCTGATGGTTATATCAAGTTTATGCTCATTCCTGCTTTACAACAGCGGTGGGAACTTGCTCAGGGACATCAGTGTGAAAAACACCCCAGATGGTATCTCTTGTCTGCATTAAAATTCAGAGTGAAGACAAAGACGTTGAAAAATAACAGCAAGAGGACCGTTCCATTAGCACAATGTCTTTTAACCTCTTGCAGCGATGCTGAGCACAAAAGTTGCTTTTGCAGGGAAGGTTCCAATCAGTTGTTCACAGCTGGAGAGGACTGAGTCACTGTTACAAATTGAAGGGCATTTGGAGTCTGAAACAATATAATATTAAAAATCACTGGGCTTTTTTTCAGAAGGAAGTGAATTTCTGCTCAGGCTGAGCAGAATAAGTTCATTGAAATAATCATAAAATATGACTGTTAGTTACATTAATCAGCATATTGGGGCAATCAGGAAAGACCAGGTTATGCTTCTGTCACGGAATATTACACGGAGGCACCCTGAGGTTAATTTAAGGGACAACAGAGTCCAAAACAACTTTTATTAAACCGGTGAGAAACAGGGTTTTAGCACTCCAAAAGTGACTTAAATACAGGTTCGGATATCAGTTGAGGAAAATTATGAAGGGGGCAGCAACTAATACAACAGGCGGTCCACAGTGTGCATGCACGTGGCTTCACTCAAAACAATGCCGGAGCCGTCCCTGAGCCCTGGAGAAATACACACTTGCCTAAACACGGTGCAGGATTATTTTTTTAAAGAGATACACGCACTCGTAGTGAGTACGGGAAGTGTACCCTCGCGATTCCACGAGGGTAAATTTATAATACACTCGCAATCCTGCGAGGGTTAATTTACTTACACGTGCAAGTGTGCACGGAATCCTACATGTGCTTATGTGGAAGCACGGGAGGAAAATACACTCGCGATTGTGTGAGGGGCTCTCGGCGGCCACTCGCGATTGTGCGAGGATTAATTTAAAGTACCCGTGCTTATGTGGAAGCATGGGAGGAAAATACACTCGCGATTGTGTGAGGAAATAATTTAAAGTACACGTGCAAATGTGCATGGAAAATACATGTGCAAATGTGCACGAAAAGTATAAATATGCTCGCAATTCCGCGAGAAGTTTTACTTACACACGTGGCGGCAGGGCAAGTGGAGTCTCCATCCCGGGGAGTTGGGGGGGGGGCCCGTGGCTCCCGGCGGCAGTGGCCAAGCTCGTGCTCCGAGGGACCCGCACAATGGGCGGAGTCGCCGACGAGAATCCCGTTTTTATCTGATCAGATATGACTGTGGGCACTCTAGAAGCTTCTCTGCACCCCCACACTGTTTGTGGGATGCCCCTGAAGCCTTCCATCATCCCCCACACTGGCTCCTTGGCACTCCCTTCTCATAATGGCCCTGGCCAGGGTGCTCTGGGGCCAAACAAAAGAAGCTGTTAGCCTCAAGTAGCAGAGAAAGAGGGAGATGTGCCCACTCCTTCCAAACTGAAGGAGGGAGGGGGAGAGAGGGGGGTTGCATTCCGCCACAGCTTCAATTACATAAATGGAGAAAAAATTGCTTCAGGCTTCTTGTTAAGCAGCAGAGGGATGTCGTCACTGATGTCTCATACCTCAAACAGGGGGATAGAATTTTTAACAGAGCCTGTTGCGACAGGACAAGGAGTGGTGGTTTTAAACTAAAGAAGGGGAGATTTTGACTAGTTATAAGGAAAAAAAGAATTACAGCAAGGGTGGTGAAACATAGGCATAGGTTGCCCAGAGAGGTGGTGGATGAACCATCCCTGGAGACATCCCAGGCCAGACTGGACGGGGCTCTGAGCAACCTGAGCTGGTGAAGATGTCCCTGATCATGGCAGGGGTTAGACTAGATGAGCTTGGAAGATCCCTTCCAACCCAAAGCATTCTATGATTCTAAACCCAAGATACCAGTGAAATTGGTTCAAAGGGTAAGTAACCATTTAATATTATCAATTCATGCCCAGTCTTGGTGTTTTACACTTTTGTTTCCAGACTAGTGATGTTCTTTCCCTTTTTCCCCAGATTCACACCAGTACAACTCCATGGGAATGAAAATTTTTGCTGGAGTAAACATGGTGAAATATCAAGAAAAACTGTTGCACTGATCACTCCTCCCAGTCAAGTCCATAAGAAATGCAATCGATACGTCACTCTCCCACACACGATCTGCTGTGGATATGTGAACAGAAATTGCTGCACTAATGACGAAGCAGATTGATTTCTTCCTCTACTGCACTGGGAACCCATCACTACCCAAGGTTCATCGATTTAGTGAAATCTTGGTGACCCTGGAGTTTTGCTTCCCAGAACAATCCCAGAGTACCCTGGAACTGCTCAGAGCATCGTTGCAACTACTAAAAGCCAGGCATTAGGTATTTGCTCAGTGCCATACCTAATTACCTAGCATTGCACAATGCAGAACAAAGCTACGGATTATGGTTGCAGAAAGGATTAATCTTGACCTTGCCACCTGTCTCTTTTTTAACACCGTTTCATTGGCATTCTGTCTTACAAGAGCTTCATGCATCCCACAGTAAATGACATGGATGTCTGTGTGCCCAAATATGCCTGTGCATTGACTGGCTTCTCTCCAGCCTTCTAGTCCTATCTCATTGTTATAAAGTCTCGTGAGTCTCTTTTTCTGTTTACTTTTGACCTGAAATAGCTGGGGAATTGCCATTGAATAATTATTTATAAAGAAGCCTACACTGTATGGTGTTTTGTAAATGTCACAGTCTTTTAATCTGAAAGAAAAATCTTATCTGTTGTGTAAGAATAATGCGTAGGAGCTGCTGGTCAACACAGTTTTTTTATTCCTTTCTCAAAGTAGCCTCAGGCTTTGTGACTATATGTAAATTGCTGAGTTTCACTGTGTAAACTCCCCTTCATTTACCTGTAAGAACAAGAAGGAGGTTTGAGAAGGGCCTGCAGATAATGGATTTTATAGAATAGTTTAGGTTGGAAGGGACCTTTAAAGCTCATCCAGTGCCACCCCTGCCATGAGCAGGGACATCTTCACCAGCTGAGGTTGCTCAGAGCCCCGTCCAGCCTGGCCTGGGATGTCTCCAGGGATGGTTCATCCACCACCTCTCTGGGCAACCTGGGACAGGCTCTCACCACGTTCATTGTAAAAAATGTTTTCCTCATGTGTGGCCTGAATCTCCCCTCCTTTAGTTTAAAACCATCAACTCTTCTCCTATCTCAACAGTACATTCTGCCCAAAGTGTATCAAACTATTTTTCTGCTGTGTCTGGGTCCTGTGGGGCAAAAGAGGTTGGCACCATTTCTTAGCCGTCCCTACACGACCCCTGTCAGCACTTCAAGGTTCCCTTGTGCCGCACTGCGGTTGAGTTGCTGCCTTGGCAGGCTGCTACGCACCTCCTCGGTAGTTTCACCTCTCGTGGTGGTTTCCAGACTGTTAATCAGCATACACACAAAAATATCCTCCAAGGCAGCCCTTGGGGATGTCCCCACCTCGCACAGGTTGAGACCATGAAGTGTCTGTGCATAGATGTTGAAGTCTACGTGGGTCCTTGCAACAGCATCAGGAGCCTGGTGCAAGACCCATCCCATCTTCTTCTTGTGTGGG
Organism: Streptopelia decaocto; assembly: GCF_964273445.1. Classification (NCBI taxonomy): domain Eukaryota; kingdom Metazoa; phylum Chordata; class Aves; order Columbiformes; family Columbidae; genus Streptopelia; species Streptopelia decaocto. The sequence continues at coordinate 208,944,778 of NC_138663.1, read as the reverse complement.
TCAATGGAGCTGGGCAGTGATGGAGGAGCATGAGCATAACCGAGCCAAGCACAGTCCTTGGGACACAATATTTAGGTGTCTCTTCACCCATCACTGGAGTGCAGTTGACTATTTTGCTGTTGGATGGTGTGCGAGCAGTGCTGGTCTGCAGAATGTGAGGAGGGGTGGCGTGGCAGAGCAGGGATTTGGCAAAGACTGAGCTTGTAACGAGCAAAAACTATCAACGCTGTGGATTTGTGTCTTTATCTGTAAGATGATGAAAGCCTACTGACCTGCTTTGCTGGTGGATTTGTTTGGGACAGCGGCTAAACTCAGTTCTGCATAAGGTAGAGATCATTTGCAGCTCAAATTACCCCTGAACTCAGTTTTCTGAGTCCTGGGTTGGGCCAAAATTTTAAGGCAAAATCTGCATGTATTGTGTGACAGACTCGGCTTTCGATAGCCCAGATGTTTTCAGGGTTGTCTCAGCTATAATTAACTATGACGACTTGCAGCCTGAAAATGTTTAGCAGGATTTCAAACTACCTTCCCCTAATTTGCGATGGTTGTTTCTGAGAAGTGCAAGACGTACTTGGAAACCTGCTGCTGCATTCGTGTGTGGTAGAGCTCAACTTGAGACTAACTAAGCCGGTCTCAGTCAGCGTGACCCCTTTACCAGCAGATTGGGAGGGGAAAAACTCCCCCAAATCTGCTGCTGCCTCTGCGACTCTGCTCCGAGATGAATGATACTGGTCGGAGGTATGATGAGGTGTTTCCTCCAGCAACAAGGTCTCCATTGCATAGTCTGCTTCCATTTCTTCATTTCCTCTGCTCTAGCCTGACGCCGTCTTCTGCTTTCACTCCTACCTATTGACCTTTGCATCCTCAAAGTAGCTTTTGTTTTAATTGTTTTTATCTGCGCTCGCTTTCAAACCCGGTCTGAGGATGTCTCACATCTGTGTCTGGTGGAGGCAGGGTCCTTGATCACAAAAAAAGGGGGCTAAAGTGTAGTATTGCAACACCACATCCAATTAACCGCTTTTGAGTCTCATAGAGTTACAGGTCTGAAGGCAACAAACACTTACACTCTTCAGTCCTAAGACCTCTAAAGGGTGTTTGCAGCCTCTAGCATGGGACGGATTCACACCAAGCTTTGCTGAGAGGTCAGGTTTCTTAAGGTGCTGTTCCAAATTTGGCTGAAACAGCATAAAGAAACAGAGCTGCTGTCTAAGGGTTTTCTGATGGTCAATAATAGGCAGAGCCTAACAGAGAGAAGCCTACAGAGCATTGAAAAAGATTAAACAAATGACAATGTGATGTCCTGAGCTGTGTCCTTCTCCTCAGGCAGAGGTTTCCTGCTATCCCCATCCAAACTGTGAGGAAGCTGGACATCTGGGATGTGTCTGCAGTGTGCTGTAGTTTCTTCCTAAGAAACTGTTGCTGCCAAGAGAAATCATCTTGTGCAAGTCTTTGCTTTCTCAAAATTGTTCCTTCTTACCACACTTCCCTGGACTGCCCTCCCACCACAAGGTCAGGAGAGAGCAAGTCACCTAAGCAAACCATTGACTCACATACACTTTCGCCTCAAATTGGCAAAGATCACTCAAAGCCGGGCCAGACTCATCTGTTGTGCAAGCTCAAACAACTTCCAGCTAGAGTTCTGCCTTCTTTTTCTTGTTTTTAAGGATTTTTTTTTTCACACTACATATTTGATTGGTTGCAGCTCATTTTGTTTCTTGCTGTTCTGATGCCACTATAACTCCTTGGAGATCCGTATTGTTTCTACGGCTGTTGGTGCAAAGACAATTGTATCTGCAGGACTTGATGCAATGCTTGGTTTGATCCCAACTCTGTTTTTCTGCTGCAGCCATGTGTTCCCATCTCTTGGTGATGAATAAGGGATCTTAATTTTGGGATAATACCTCAGTGCAGGTCATTCTAGAGGAGAAGGAACGGGAGTCAGCCTCAGGACACATCATCTGGCATGATGATGTGTTCAGTTGCAGCAGATCATGCTGTACAGTTGATATACAACCACAGAGTTCTGGTTCGACTTGCTCTGAGGAGCAGGGAGCTTTCAGGTACACCAGGGAAGGCCAGCAGATGGCTTGGAGATGATAACCAGCAACTCAACTGGTGTCCAGCTGCATCCAGCTCTGGGGTCCTCAGCACAGGACACACACGGACCTGCTGGAGAGGGGCCAGAGGAGCCCCAGAAATGATGTGAGGCTGGAACAGCTCTGCTGGGAGGACAGGCTGAGAGAGTTGGGGTGTTCAGCTGGAGAAGAGAAGCTCTGGGGAGACCTTAGTGCGGCCTTTCTGGACTTAAAAGGGGCCAAGAAGAATGATGGGAACAGACTTTTTAGCAGGGCCTGTTGCAATAGGACAAGGGGTGACAGTTTTAAACTAAAAGAGGAGAGACTCAGGCCAGACATGAGGTAGAAATGTTTTCCACTGAGGGTGGTGAGAGCCTGTCCCAGGTTGGCCAGAGAGGTGGTGGATGAACCATCCCTGGAGACATCCCAGGCCAGGCTGGACGGGGCTCTGAGCAACCTCAGCTGGTGAAGATGTCCCTGCTCATGGCAGGAGTGGCACTGGATGAACTTTGAAGGTCCCTTCCAACCCAAACTATTCTACAATTCTGTGAACTTGATGTTGGCGAGAGGAGCAAAGATAAGCAGCCTCCTTAGGAGACTTTGTGAGTGAGGAGGTGCTCTGCAATGTATTGTACATCTTGGGATGACATAGAGACAAGCAGAGTCTTTCCATCACCTGGAAAGACTGCCTGCTCTGGATTAGACCCAGGATGCATCATTGTGACCGTGATGTGTAGTGTGATCCTTTTGTATACAAGACTCTGTTACCAAGTAAGGTTTCTTTTACGGACGTAACTGGTTGTGCAGAAAGATCGTGGGCTTACAGGGAGGGGACAATTTAAGCTGGTTAATTTCTTAAAACCACACATTCCTCCCCTCCCCTCTTTTCTTTTGAGATTTATTTTTAATTTGGTCTGTCGGGTTTGTTTCCAAATACCGGCTCATCACTTTTTTGTGAAACCTTCACAGCTGGGGACTTTCCATGGGATGGGTTGTTTGGAAAAAGTGATGTAAATTGTAAATTGTGTCTTAATTTGTCTTAAAATATCTAAGCCTGGGAAAACATGTCATCTTACTGAAGATAATACACATGCTCAGAAACTCAGCAGGTATCTGTTGAAAATTCACACCAGCAATAAATGTCATGGTTATTTTTAAAAATTATTGTTAAAATGTATAGCTGATCCTAAAATAAGATAGTTAAATTTATGCATCAGAAGAAAGTTTTTTTCCCTCCTAAATTCCTACTGTTAATGAGCTATGTAAGAGAATATTTGGGTACAAATAAATGACAACAGAAACATTTTAAATGAGATTTCAATAACCAACTGGTAAATTAGCTGTGTTTCTTTTGATTTGCTGTTCCAATACAGAAAAAAGCAAGTCCTGGAGCTCAAAACCTACATCTTGAACTAAACATTCTCTTGTGTAATATGTTGCTGCTTAGGAGAGGGGCAAAGTTTGAGAGATTCTGGGTTTTTTGAATCCCAGACGATCCCATTGCTCTTCTGAGTATTTCCCAAGAAAAATACAGGACAGGATGTTAAACTAAATTGAGAACGTAAATTCATGTTATTCAGTGAAAGTTCATCAGATGTCTTCGTTAAATGACATCTTACCAAAAGAATGTTCGCTGCTTTTGAAAACCAGCATAAGGAATGTGTATATATTTGTACATTTTTGCTTATTTTAGCTTTAGTACACAAGAAAAGTAAAACCATAGGTCTTCATGCTTTGCATCATCAAGGAATTCATGGGGCTTTACTCATAAGAGATACTTAAAATAGTGATTTAAGAAAACAATTTAGAACAAGATTCTCCCAAAATCCAATGGGACAACATATATATGACATTAAACCTACTTTGAACTAATGTCCTAACCATACTGAAATGTAACGGCTTGTTAGGTAAAATATTCTAAAATCACAAGTATTCGATAATTCATTACACTAGAACCTTTTACATTCTGTAGATATGCAAGGGGAAGAAAACTTACACCACAAGATTTTCTAGAACAACATTTTAAAACCATGTTCTTAAATTAGGCTTTAACACCTATATTTAGACACTTCAAGTCTGATAATATTTCAAAGGTGCTGAGCCCCTCTGCTTTCCATTGACATAGAAAATTTCTCAACGCTTCTCTGAATGAGATCACATTTCTCAGAAAGCCTAAGTATGGTTGTAAGCACACAGTTTTGACTCATTTGCCTGAAAATTTCAGTTAAACTGAGTCTCCAAACTAAAGACTGTATATAACTACCGAAACAAAAGCCAGTACTTCACGGCCTTGTGAAAGTCGTGCATGGTAGTTGTGATCCCTTTAAGGAGAATGTAGATTTACCAAGGAATTTGACCACAAAAGTTGTGGCAAATATACCTCAGGGAAAGGCATCCAACAGTAATAAAAGAGATTTATGTTAACTGGCTGTCTTGTGTACTCATGATGCAGGGATTGGTATAGAGTCCTTAGAAACTGTAGCATGAGGAATCATAGAATCATAGAATAGTTTGGGTTGGAAGGGACCTTCAAAGCTCGTCCAGTGCCACCCCTGCCATGAGCAGGGACATCTTCACCAGCTCAGGTTGCTCAAAGCCCCGTCCAGCCTGGCCTGGGATGTCTCCAGGGATGGGGCATCCACCACCCCTCTGGGCAACCTGGGACAGGCTCTCACCACCCTCAGGCAACAATTTCTTCCTCTTGTCTAGCCTGACATGGAAAAAGCCAGGATAAGGTTGCCCAGAGAGGTGGTGGATGAACCGTCCCTGGAGACATCCCAGGCCAGGCTGGACGGGGCTCTGAGCAACCTGAGCTGGTGAAGATGTCCCTGCTCATGGCAGGGGTGGCACTGAATGAGCTTTAAAAGTCCCTTCCAACCCAAACTGTTCTATGATTCCATGGTTCTAAGTGCAAGCTGCCCCAGATGAACATCAACTGGGGTGACAATTTTCCTCATAGGCTCCTGACCACTGTTGAAATTTCCTGAGACCACAAAACACTGGCCAATGAACCATCTCCAGATGATAATACCATTTTCTTATCACCAACTTTCTCTGAAAAACCACAGCTTGTAGCACTAGTAGGGCTGGGTGTGGTTTGGGTTTGGTCTGTGGAGTTGATACCATTTGTCCCAAGTCTCAAATCCATGGGGATTTGTCAAATTCCCATTCCTCCTGCCAGGAGCAGCCCAGCTGCTCCATTGCTGTTTTGAACTCAGAAGCCGTAACTGTGGGAAGGAAAAGTAACACAAAAGATAAATTGCAGGATATTTTGGGTCAGGTTTTCCACTTGTGGTGTTTCAAGCTTCCATGCTTTGTGCAACATGCTGTGGGATGTGAAGGCCCTTGCAATGCCTGTATGCCTCGTACACAAAGCATGAGCCTGGTCTCCCACAGAACCCCCAGAGTTTTAATTGTGGCTGGCAAGCCTGTTGCAGCAGAAAGTTGCTACATATCCTGTAGTCCACAATGTATTGACTTCCTGTTGCTACAGGGATTTAAAAATGACAAATAAAAGGGTGTGAGTCAGTTAAAGTAGTCAGAACTCAAACTAGAGTATCAATTATATATTTTATTATTTATTTTATTTTATTATTTTATTTTATTTTATTTTATTTTATTTTATTTTATTTTATTTTATTTTATTTTATTTTATTTTATTTTATTTTATTTTATTTTTTATTGTTTAGTTTAGTTTAGTTTTAATTTTAATTCCATTCCATTCCCTTCTATTTTATTTTATTTTTATTCTGCTTTATTCTATTTAATTTTATTTACTTTTTTACATTAGTTAAAGAAATGTAATTTTGAGATGAGCTTCAGACTTTGCTTCTATAGCTAAATGGCTGTCAGGTCTTGGGCAAGCCACAGAAGATGTGATTCCTCACACATGGCTTTAGATGCATGTTATGCCAATGTCTATACATGATCGAGTCACCCATGACTCCCTTTGCAGTCAGTAGAGAGAAGTGGGCACTTTTAGGTTGCGATTCATCTGATTTGTTTTAGACATCTGCTTCCCAAGAAGGTGAATTGCTCCCGGGAGTGTCTTCCCTTTGGTTACAAGGAAAGCCCAAGGTGAGTCACACCCTGGGATGCTTTTGGTTAGACTGATCCCAGCCTTGTCTATGCCTCTATTTCCCATCTTTAAAATGGGTCCACCTTCTCCCCTGGGTCAATGCAGTCAGTTGGTTGATGTCCACACTCTTCCATGCAAGAGATGATTTAAAAGCGACAGCTGCTGGTTTTCACTATCAAGGCCCTGGGGTGTTCCAAAGTGTTAGATATGGTTATTTATTAGTTAATTTGTGGTAGTGCTTACGAAGTCAGAAGTATGAAATATGAAACCATAGGAGAGTACATCTAAGAAGTTCCAGTGGTATTTGAACTCTGATTTCCACCTTAATCATTTCAAATGGGGGAGAGAGATTTAGGAAGCCCCACTTTTCATGTTTCCTTCAATAAACATGCCCTCAGGTTTGCCCAGAGGACCTGATTTGCTGTCCTTGCATTTGTTGAGCTGTAGGTATGGAAATCATAGAATCATAGAATCAATAGAATCATTTTGTTTGGAAAAGACCTTCAAGATCATAGAGTCCAACCATTAACCCAACACTGACACTAACCCATGTCCCTCAGAACCTCATCTACGCGTCTTTTAAACCCCCCCAGGGATAGTGACTCCACCACTGCCCTGGGCAGCCTGTTCCAATGCCTGACAACCCAGCTTCATCAACCCTTCCCCAGCTCCATTCCCTTCTCTGAACTCAATCCAGCATCTCAAGGTCTTTCATGTTGTGAGAGGCCTAAAACTGACCACAGGATTCAAAACAAAGATCAAAGATCGGGAACTGGACAATCTGCAGTTCATTATTGGTAACGTATTTCTTTCAGTGTTTCTCAGGATAATTTTGTGGGCTCTATTTAAACCATTTAAAGCCTTTCTTCCTACGGAGTAAGACATGTCGAGGCTCAATAACACTATTTATTTTGGCTAAATTTCTCTGTCAGGCTAACAGATAGAAGTGTGGGTTAATCACAGCTAAATCCAACCTTCACTTGAATCAGAAACCTCTCTAGCTGCAAGGTGATCACTACATCAGGAGGTTTTGAACCATGTATGACCCAGGGTGGGGCGGTGGTGGTGCCTAAATCTCCTTTTTCTGCTCCCAGCAAAAATACACCTCGTCACAACGCTGAAAAGGTAAAGTCAACATAGGCTAACTCCATGCAGAGGAGAATCCACTGTATGTGAAGTGCTGACTTCAGACTAAAACGATGACAAATAATTTAAAAAGGTTCAGCGGACGTTTACTTGTTGAGAAAAAAAAAAATAGATGTTGAGATATTGCTGTGCTCATTCACCCCCCAGGAATTTCCCTTCATGTGGCGTTAGATTCATGACTAAGATTTCTTTTCCGACTCATCTGTGCTGTAATGGAGTAAATGGAAACAATCTTGACTGTGTGGGGCAATAATTGTTTTCAACAGGGATTTATTTTATTTCTTTTTTTTTTTTTTTCTTTCACAGAACATGGAGATGATCAGATTATGAGTGTAAAAAAAAAAAAAAAAACCTAAGTAAAAAATGTACAACTACAAATATTCTTAAAATATCCCCTGTCTCAGAATTACTAACCATTCCTGTTGAATAGTTGGAGAGGGTATGAAAAACACTTACACATTTGCAGTGTGTCCAGACGGCTCTTGGTAATACCTTATTCTGTTCCACAGGGGATTTTGATCTCTTCCAGTGAACTTTAGAGGAAAGGACTTCAAGATTCTGATGTCCTCTGCTCCAAGCCCATGAGACACCAAAAATAGTCCTTCACTATTTACTATATTTTATCTACTATAACCTATGTATTTTCAGTGTTTCTGAAGACATTTATGGATCCAAATAGCTCACATCACTGGGAATGCCTCATTGATAATCTAGAATTTATCTTCCCCAAAATGTGTTTTTTGTTTAGTTCCTGGTAGTGTCTGAAGGCTTCATCTGTGATCAGGGCTTTAGTATGTGAGATGTTCTTCAAACACGGACTAAACAGGCATAACTGACGTAAGTGGTTAAAAATAGTGGGCAAAAAGGATTATTCTTCATAGAATCATAAAATTATTTTAGTTGGAAGAGACCCTCAAGATAATTGAGTCCAACTGTTCTCCTACCCCTGGCACTGCCCCATGTCCCTGAGAACCTCATCTCCGTCTGTTCAACCCTCCAGAGATGGTGACTCCAGCACTGCCCTGGGCAGCCTGTTCCAATGCCCCACAGCCCTTTGGGGAAGAAATTGTTCCCAACATCCAACCTCAACCTCCCCTGGTGCAACTTGAGGCCGTTTCCTCTTGTACTATCACTTATTGCTTGGGAGAAGAGACCAACACCCACCTGTGCAAGAACTGAAGCACTGAGTGAAATCTCACAACAAGCACATAGACAGGAACTGAACCATGTCTTCGAGGTCCATGTATAATGATTTGCTTAGAGGTCTAGGACATAGCAAATACATCAATTGTAGGTGGGTAGGTGGGATCTGGACTTTTAGGCCAAAACCAAAAAAGGATGGGGCAATCATAACTTGAAAAGAGGCCTGAGGTTAGAAAACCAGCTTGTTTGATTATAAGGTAAAAAACAAGGAGCCCATGTTGGCGTATAAAGTTGGGAGAGATGGATAAAAGGGTTTAAAACAATTTAATTGGTGGCAAGGATTTTTTTTTTTTTTTGTATTTGTCAGAAATGAGTGTAAAGGAAGTTGCAGTAACTGAAGCACCAAAACGTTGAGAACATTGTACCAGTGAGGATGGTTAGGAGGGGCCATACCATGAATTTGTATAAGAGAAAGAATGTGCAAAATGACCCATAGCCTAGATGGGAAAAGTCAGAGAAAGTTTGAAACTGAAGAAGACACTGTGGGAAGCTGCAGACATCTTCCAGGCTTTCAGGTCATCCTGACCTCATGCTTTTTACAGCCTTAAAAATCTCTTCTGCATTGAATGGAATGTAAGTGGTTTATGCCTTTTGGACACAGTCCTGGGCTGGTGGGTGGATGGATGATCTCACTTATTTGCTTGCAGAACCTTAGAGCAAGGTAGCCAGGTGGGTTGTGCTCATCATCGTGTGTTGGGTACCACACTTTGTGCTGCTAGGCAACCTCAGGACATCTCTTTGTGTATTTATACATTTGTTCATGACCTGATCATCTGTAAAGGATGGATGATAAGGATTTGTCCCCCACACCCAGGTGTTTTTGAGATTTGCTGATGCAAAATGCATGTTCAATGACTATTCCTTTCCTCGCTCCTCCTGCTCCTGTGATGACGCTGACAAAGGAGGCTACAGCCTGGAGAGCAGGTCATAGGCATCTCCCTTCTTCCTAGAATGGCTCTAGCAAGTAGTATCAGACCACATGATGAGCAGCCTCTTACATGGGCCTCAGCCCTTTAACTAGACTAAAGAGCATCCTAATATGTGGAAATAAACAACATGCGTCTCCCATTCCCAATATGTTTCTCTAAACCAGGTTCACTAAAGGGACAAATATTTCTTGGTTTATTTTCAAAGTTGATACTCTGAAAAATGTACCTATTTGTCAACTTGGATCAGCAGTGGTACCAGCCATAATCAAGAAGAGAAAGTGCAAAGTGAAGTCTGAGCTGTGACCTGCTCCACAAATGTGCAACCAGCTGGAAGCATCTGCCATACTTCAACGTGTGTACTGGATATTGCTTGGATGAGGAGGTCTCCAATCGGTTGCTAAAACAAATGCCAGCTCTGAGCCAGGGCTACAGAATAAGGTTTTACTCCAGAAACAGGCTTCCTCCAATGCTTACACCAATCCCTTTAACAGAATTTTTGCAAAAAAAAGTTTTGCCATTAGGCAGAAGTTGTCAACTCCTCCTCTTTTGCTGCCACTGCACTCCTGGCCTTGCAAATAACAGATTTGGCAACTGCTTCTGTGCTAAGACGTGATACCACCGATGAATTTACTATGAAAGTAAGAATGTTAACCATGTGATGGTGATAAACGATGTGGCAAGAGAAATACTGCTGATAAATACAGATCCTGAACTACCTGGAGCTCCAGCTCCTTCAGACGCAGACACTGTCACTGGAGCAAGGACTAGAAAATCAAGCACTTGGTGAGTGTTCTAATAACTCACCTTTTTTTCTGACTAATTTTTCATCAGCAAGCAAGTTTGTTGCATGATGCAAAATATTAAATTTTTCCATATATCAATGAGATAAATCAGTGGGGGTGCTATCTTCAGACAATAAACTTTGAATTCTTAATTGGTGTTTGGTGTATCTCACATATTTCAGTTGGTCCATTAGTAAAAGCAATAAATATGATAGTCGTGTTTGGCCTGAAACTACAGGAACAAGTATCTGGATTGGTATGTCTGCAATTAATTAGTCACCACTTGAGTAGACCCCCAGAAGTTTTTTCTCATTGAAGTCACGAAAACACTGAGTATGTGCTCAGTGTTTCAGGTTTAGCAAAGCAGGGAGGCATACCACAGAATCCCAGAATGTCAGGGATTGGAAGTGACCTCGAAAGCTCATCCAGTGCAATCCCCCCATGGAGCAGGAACACCCAGATGAGGTTACACAGGAAGGTGTCCAGGCGGGTTGGAATGTCTGCACAGAAGGAGACTCCACAACCCCCCTGGGCAGCCTGGGCCAGGCTCTGCCACCCTCACCATGAAGAAGTTTCTTCTCAAATTTAAGTGGAACCTCTTGTGTTCCAGTTTGAACCCATTACCCCTTGTCCTATCATTGGTTGTCACCGAGAAGAGCCTGGCTCCATCCTCCTGACACTCCCTCTTTATATATCTGTAAACATTAATGAGGTCACCCCTCAGTCTCCTCTTCTCCAAGCTAAAGAGACCCAGCTCCCTCAGCCTTTCTTCATAAGGGAGATGCTCCACTCCCTTAATCATCTTTGTTGCCCTATATGTTCAATCCCGTGCCCTTCAAATGGAAGATAAGATCTTTACATGCTAAAAATAGACTTTTCAAACACAACATGCTCTACAAGCCCCAGAGCAGATGATCAGAAAGCATGTAGAATCATAGAATAGCTTGGGTTGGAAGGGACCTTCAAAGGTCATCTAGTCTAACCTGGCTTGAACTTCTTGTTGAAAATCCCAGTGCCCTTTTCCTAACGAGAGCATCACCCACAACCCAGATTGCGTGGTCACATTTCTAACTGTGCTAGAGAAAAGCCATTTCCTCCTGAGCACCCCCTGGGGACCATCCAGCACAACCCATGACAAGAATCTTCCAAGAAGCTATTTCTCAAGTTATAAGACCCTTTGGAGAAGGGCAGTGCCCTCTCACCCTGACCAAATATTCATATATTTGCACAGCTCACAACCACAATCCCAAAGATACCTACAAAATGAGCCAAATATTTATTCAGCAGTCTGAAGTTTGAAATACAGAGGATTGTAAAAGCATGATGTTATACTGGCATTTCCAAATTCCCAGTAATCTGGCTCTGTAGACCACAGAGATGATGTCCATGCGCTCCGTAACACTTTCAGTTGTTGCTCTGAATGCAATTAAAATATGGTGTGCAAGTGAAGCAGCATACATGGTAATCTTCTAGGAAGGAGATGTGTAATTCTCAGGAGGGTCCCATGCCCACAGTGAGACCAGATGCTGAAGGATGTAATTTCTCAGTCTAAATACTCAGGCAGATTTGGGATATTGTTAGTTCTTTAGCCAAGATGGGGAAAACAGCCAGGCTGTAAGCTGCTGATTCCTGGGATTTTTAGCAATCTTGGATGTTGGATACTCAGCCTGGGGTTGAAAATGGGCATTAACAGTGGAATTGGAATGGTTTTTGGCATGGAAGGCTTCTGGGAGGTACAACACACTTTTGAAACTCTAGCCTACCTTGTCCCACACCTTTCTCTCTGACTGTGGAGACAGGGGGATTGTCAATATAATCACATAACTCACTAAATCATCCCCAGTCCTGCTTCCCTGATCATCCAGATTGAAGAAAAGCTAATTTATCCTTAGGAATTAGCCAACTATAAAGCCTTGCACCCTTCACTCCACATGGTCCTCCAGCAGTGCCTGGGAAACCTTGCACCCACAGTCACTTGCAAGACACCTCCATGTGCCCCCAAAGATGGAAACATGTCCTCGCCATCACCATATAAAACACCATTCTGAGGCTGCAACACAGAGCTGGTGAATTCAAACACTTTGAGAAGACAAAAGCACAAAATACGTGTGTACAAGGCCAAGAGCTTTGCATTGGAAATACAGAAATAGGGTGCCCCATGGCCCCCACCCCAAGGCCAGGGCTTTCTCCTTGGAGCAAACACCTTTAGTGAAGTAATTGTGCCTTTTGATGCTTGCCAACAACTGTGGAGGTCAGGCAAATGCCCTTTTTGATCCTAAGACCCACTTCCAAAGACAACCTGCTATCATGATGATGTTTGTGTGAGTTTGCACTTTGCTTCTGAAGTTTCTTCAGCCTGAAAGTTACAAATGCGGCTAGTCTTTATCCCTGGAATGGGACATGGCTTTAATGGGATGTGACCGCATGTGTTTGAGAATGAAAACACATAATATCAGCAACCACAAGTTCTTCAGGATCAGTGGTGGAAAAGGCAGCTGTACTGTGGTCCACTGAACAGCAACTGCAGCAGGTTTAATAAAATACTGACATTTGAGCAGTTGTTTCAAACCATGTATTTCCAACTGGTTAATGGCAGCAGGAGGAAGATCAGGGTATAAATGTCTCTCTAGGAACACGGAGCATTTTCTTGGCTGCTTGCGTGTTGCACAGTCTTTTGGATCTGTTTATTATTTGATTGAATCTCTCTGCACACGAGATGCTTGAGATAAGCTCATCCCAAGACCTATGTGTCAACGCAGCTGCAAAGCGGAGAATTTTCTGTCTTGGGAGGGCATGGTGAAAAAAAAAAAACAAAACCTTTGCAATGAATTACGCTCTTACCCGGGAGAGAAAGGAATGCGTGGAATGATTTAGCTGAGCTGTGTATAGCCCAAGGCTGCATGCCAAGAGACAACGGAAGATAGTCAGATCCCTTTTATAGCTTAACCCCACCCGGCTGGAAAGACACAGAGCAAGGCGGCTGAAATAGCACAGATGGAAAATGCCAAGAGTCGGAGACTGAGAACAGGGAGGGCATCTGGAACAGCACTAGTGAGGAGGTTTGCTCCTAAGAGAAGGGGAATGTGCTCTGAGTTCCCACAGCAAACAGGTTTGGGCAAGTAAGAGTGTCCCCGAGACAGGAGCCTGTAAGGGCATGAAGCAGCAGTGTGCATAGCTGGTGCTTTGGTTTCTGTTTCTACAGAGACATGAAGGCTTGGGAGATATGTGGGATATCAGCTGTCCCTGCTGGTTGCTGATATTAGTCTGTAGTCAGTTTAACTCTTGAGAGAAGGAGGTATTTGAAGAGGAAAATCATAGAAAATCATGGGTGGGAAATAATGGAAAAGGCTATCATTATTCTTGTTCCTCATGGAAGGACAGCAAATGCAACAATGAATGTGATGACAGCCACCAGGGCAGTGACAAAAAGTTGTGTTAATACCTGCAGGGCTGAGAGAAGGTGTTCAGATTAAATATCAAGTAACAAAGCTTGTGGCTCTCTGTAAGTATGCAATACCTAAAGGCATTGAGTACTGAACAGCACATAAAGTCCAGACTCCAGTGTTGAACACCTACCAATAAACAGATGTTTATTTCACTGGCCATAACTTTCAGGCTCTTCAGATCTCTGTGTTGCTCCTTGTTTCGCTTGAGCTTCTTTCTACCTATAGACTTCCCATGGCCAACCCTGCATGATTTAGGGCATTTGTTGGTCCCTAGACAGCAATAATTCCCCAGTCACCCCATGGCTCTTTGGTTGCAGTGTTTCTAGACCACTTACCTATTCTTATGTGGTGGTAAAAGACTGTGTGAGGGATCAGTATATTTATTGCCATATTGCCAAAGACCCTGAAATATTGACTTGTTCCTCATGTCTCAGACAGCATTTGCTGTAATCTAATGGCATAAAATCCTGCTTGGATTAAATCCCTAGTGCCACAGTTTAACTGAATATATTTATTACTGTACTTAAAATTCCCATCTCACAATCTTTGTAATTAATGAATACCCAAAGAACATATTTCACAGAGACTTAGAACAGAAAAGACTTTAAGGACCATGAATCTGCTTTTTGTTCATTGCAATATGCATTTGAAAGGGGGTATTTTTTCCTTATGATCAGGAACAAATTAGGTATGAAAAATACAGTAGAGTTCATGAAAAAGAGGAGCAGATAACACAAGAAATGTATTTGTGTGGTTAAAGCAGTAGACTCACCCTCAAAGGGTTGGATTTTGTTCCCAGTTCTGCCACAGACTAGTCTGTGATCTTGGCTGAGAGGCTTTGCCAGATCTGGACTAGATACATTAGTAATTGTCTGTCACTGTTGTGGACATGGCAGCCAGAACTGCTACTCAACCACTGTCTAGACCAGCGTGTGCTACATTTCTGCTAGCTGTCACCAACACATTAATATGTTCTTCAACCAACCATTTCGTTAGACTTCATGCCAAAGCCCAAAGAAGGAGTCTTAGGTTGGTCCCTTCTTCTACCTGATCCCATGGAGAACGTCTAAATGCACCCTGCACAAGAGGCAGCCAGGTGACAATATGCATGTTTGCATAGGTCCTTCTTCATGCAGGTGACCCAGGATCTCATTCTTGCTTCACTAGATATGAAGAAGAGTCTTGACTTTAATCCTCCATGAATCCAAAGCTCCTATCACTCTTCCTTAGGGCACAAGCTGGCAAGCTCCATCACTGGGAAACGCTCTCTGATGATAAATGTTCTATGAACAGAAATATAGGGACATCAAATCTAGCAGCAAGGATACAAAGACTGGTTCTAAACCAGAAGAAGCGTCATGTCTTGGCTAGATGTGCTTAAGGCACGTTCCCTTCTTTCAGCCTGGCTGGTGGAGCAAGGTCTCTGTTCCCCTGCATCTGGATATGTCTCTCTCTGCACACACTCTCACTAGGAAGGAGGCACCTTACCTTCTGCAGACCTGCAGATTTCAGCACGTGGTAAGGGGCAAAACCAGCCATATTCTACAAAAGTCACCAAACTGTTTTGAAAGCAGAACCTCAAGTCCTCAGAAGTACACAATTGTGCAGGTCCTATAGATTTCTATAGGATTTCAGTGCCCTTATGCCACGTTAGACCTGCTCAGCTTTTCCGCTGTAAAGGTGACAACATGTCCCTCTTTTGGTCAATATATGTGGGAAGCTCTTTGGGAAAGGGAAAAACTCTTACCAAAGGCTTACTTAGTGTTTGGAGCAGGGTACTGTAGTACCACCCTGCATCTCTTGTCAATAGAGCTGATAATGTTGCCATAAGTCTGTATCTGAGTGTCACAAACCCTTAAAGAGCTGTCAGAGCTATCAGAGATGCTTTGTGTTGGGCTTGGCTGGGTGACCCTTGTGTCATGGTCATCTCTCCCGTTCAGACTTTTAAGGAGTATTCTTGCCCTGAGAGCTAACCTGGATGTAAATGTTGGGTTTCACTTGCCTTGAAGCTTTCACTATATGTGAGGCTCTGCAGAGTCTGTAGTGGGAGGAGGGTTGTGTTTTTTTGCCTAACAGCAGCTTTCACACACACCATGAGCATTTCTGGGGAGCCATCACTAACATTCCTGGACCACAGAAAAATATGATCATTTGGCAGCTCCAGAGATGACTGTAGGATATAAAAGGAGAACGGGTGGAGCTGGGAGAGATCCCAGAGGACAGACAGTAGCCTGTTCCCACACAAGGACTGGAGTGTGTGATGCCAATCCCAGCCATTTGCTGGGTAAACCAAGGGCATGTTAACAGAAGTCAACGACATGAATTAAAACGGGTGGTTGGGAGGAGAGTAATTTCCAGAGATGGCATCAGTAGCAGATGATGTCCTAATGGGACCAATATGTTGAGAACTTTGTATGCTGCAAATCCCACACCAGCGATCCAAATGCCCGGGCAGAGTATGGAAATCCACCAAAATCTTTAGCTGGAGCGTTAGTCATCATCTGTAGAAATGAAAGCTGACAAGGCAGCAGCTGCCTTGGTCAGAGCTGTTTCATATTTGAATGGCCCCATATAGAGAAAGTTTGAATCAGAAATGCAGTGGAGCCAAGAGGGAATAAGATGTTAAGCCACCACAAGGGATAAAAGGGAGAATATTTCAATATGTGAACAAGCAGAAATCTCCCGGGTAGCATAGAGAAATATTAAATTAGAGCAAGAGGACAATGGCCAGCAATGACAAAGAATAAGAGGGATTAAAGCAGAATTAATGTCACTGTCTGCTCGAAGTTTTACATGTAGGGTCAATAAATAGGCATTTCCTGGCTGAATCTTCATTGTTCAGTCACTCCTGGTTTCAGTTTAGTGTAGAATTGGCATTAATTGCTTTCAGATGACCACAGATACATCACAGAGCTGCCTTGGGTTCCCTCAGCTCTCCAACCTTCCTGGGAAGCAGTTGACTTTGCAAGGGCTAAATGTCCTGAACATGAGCAGAGGTTTGGGTCACTGAGCAGACGATTCTGCTGGCTTGGAGTTGGCCAGAGACCTTCCAAGCTGTTTTTCAAGTGGGTAAGGGCTAAAAAATGACTGTGCTGAGTCAGACCAGATCTGTAACTGTTCCCCATCCCTCCTGGAACGTAAGCTTTGGAAAGGAGCTTGGAAACAACACCAGAGGGTAGTGATACTGCCCCAATACCTCCTCTGTCCCTACAGAGTTGTGGCTTAGGGACTTGCCGAGCCACAGGTTGTACATTTGTGTTGAAGAGACTCTGATGAACATTTCTTCCCTTAGCCACTCAATTGCCTTTGGGATCTGTATGAATGTTTGGTATTCATAGTGCCTGCTGACAAGGAGATCCATAACAGAGCTTCAGACTTTGTCAAAAGGCAGAATCTTGCTGGTTTTTTTCAAGTCTACTGCCCAATTACATTATTTGATGACCCTAATTCTGCCATTATTAGAAACAATAATTATTCTCTATGCCATGGTAAACCTGTTTGTAGAGATAGTTATTGTGTCTCTTTTGTATAATCTCTTATAAGGTTGACCAGTCTTATTCTTTTTATACATTCCTTGTGAAAAAACATTTTACACCCTGAGTCCTTTAAAAACTTTTCTAATTCTTCTACATCCTTGTTGAGGAGTGGAGTTCAGAGAGCAAAAGAGCTTTTGATATTTGGGTACTCTGTGTTTTTTTAAGTTACATCACCCTGTAGTTTTCTATCCCTTCCCAAGTAATGGCTTCCCCATAATAGCTTTTTCTAAAAGTTTTTTAGCCACAACTGAGTGTCCAGTTGACATTTTTGTAGAACTCACTCTAATGACACCAACATCTCCTTACTGAGTGGTAAAGGGTGGTTCAGAGACTCTTCATAGGAAAAAATAACAACATAGCATTTAATACCTTTGACTTCTATTCCTCAACCACTCTACAACTTTTCAGTTACTTTCCTCCTTAGGATTCCTAATAACTGAGTGTCCTTCATATACGTTGTCACCTCACTCTTCACTTCATTTTTAAGATGATTAATGGATGTGCCATATGGTACAGATCGCATCACAGATCCTGTGGATGTCCTCTGGTGCTATACCTCCACTGTGGAAACAAGTCATTTATTTCTACCCTTCAAGCAATTTCAGTCCCTGAGACTTCTCTTGTTTCCTGAACCTCTTCATCCAAAACTAGTGTCAAACTAAAAGCTTATATGAATGAAAATCTTCTATTCTCTCCCCTCTTCCCACTTTCTCAAGAAAAACCCCAGAATAATATAACTCAGGTGACCTTTCTTATCCAGCAGGAAATCCCATTAGACCCAGTCTAGCCATCGTGGGAGTTACGTATAGTTTAGATACGCTTGGGCAAACATTCAGTTGAACACAATCTTCAGGTCTCTGTAGGACCCTGAGGGGTCTTTTCAGGTTTTCTGCTAATGCAGCTGTTATTGGGCCATTTCTGTGGTCAGCTGCCTGTTGATGGGAAACAATACTCTGATACAAGGCTAGTCATGAAATTCTACATGTAGGCAGTATCAGACAACTGGTGAGCTCTTCTAAGCATCAGCACATTGGCCAAAGCTTGCTTTGTTTTTCCAGGTTTTCCTGTATCTCTGTCTTGCTACCTTGTCCAAAGCTGAGGAGCTGCTACTTGTCTAGCCATCTTTCCAGCAGAAGGGAGAAAGAGGGTCCAGAGATGGGGCTGTGGTCCTTTTTACTGTGTCTGCTTGGCACTGATTCAGCTCTGGCAATTCTGCTACATCTGCCCAGGACCCTCAGATCTGAGCAGAGCTAACCAGCATCTGGGGATACTTCTGAAAGGGAGAATCAAACAGTGTTTCCCATTTCTTCCCTGCTCTACTGGGAGTGACAGGTCTCTGGTTTAGTCCTTGCTCCTGCCTTAAACCTTCTTTCTCATGGGTTATAAAGAATTTTCCTCCCATGGTCCAGGTTGAGTATGAGGGGCTAAACTCCACACACACACTGCAGCACAGCAAACCTTCCGTGTTTTCACTGAAACTTCATCAAAATCATTCAGCATTTTCAGCAGCAAGAAGAGAGGTGGCTTCACTGCACTGGTATCAGCACTAAAACTCTTTCATCTTCCTCCACTGACACAGCGGCACCCAGATGAAAAAAACTGAAGTGTCTAAATTTCTAGACTATTATCCTTCCTAAACATGACCATGAGCCAGCACTGGGCCCTTGTCGCCAGGAAGGCCAATGGCATCCTGGGGTGTATTAGAAGGGGGGTGGTTAGTAGATCGAGAGAGGTTCTTCTGCCCCTCTGCTCTGCCCTGGTGAGACCCCATCTGGAATACTGTGTCCAGTTGTGGCCCCTCAGTTCCAGCAGGACAGGGAACTGCTGGAGAGAGTCCAGCGCAGCCACCAAGATGCTGAAGGGAGTGGAGCATCTCCCGTGTGAGGAAAGGCTGAGGGAGCTGGGGCTCTGGAGCTTGGAGGAGACTGAGGGGTGACCTCATTAATGTTTACAGATATATAAAGGGTGAGTGTCAGGAGGATGGAGCCAGGCTCTTCTCGGTGACAACCAATGACAGGACAAGGAAGGGGTAATGGGTTCAAACTGGAACACAAAAGGTTCCACTTAAATATGAGAAGAAACTTCTTCTCAGTGAGGGTGTCAGAGCCTGGCCCAGGCTGCCCAGGGAGGTTGTGGAGTCTCCTTCTGTGCAGACATTCCAACCCGCCTGGACACCTTCCTGTGTAACCTCATCTGGGTGTTCCTGCTCCATGGGGGGATTGCACTGGATGAGCTTTCGAGATCCCTTCCAATCCCTGACATTCTGTGATTGTGTGTAAACATTATCCCTCACTTGACATTATCCCTCCTAAACTATGTAAAAGTGAAGGTTCACAGTAAACTGTGTATCTGCTCCTGTAGTAGTCAATAGTCTTCTAGGTCTTTATTATTCACATACTTCTTTTAGGGTAATTTTCATTAAGGACAAGGCATCTGCCTTTGAAGTCTCCTACTGACTTCAAGCTTTCTCTTTGGTATTAGAGGAAAATTAATTCCTGCTTGTAAACTCAGCTTTATTCCTCATGGACAATGAGAACAAAATTTCAAACCTTGTCTTTGTATGCACACAATGTTGATGAGGAATGCACATTGTGCTGTATTTTTTGTCACTGAGCTCTCTCACTGCCCTTTACATGTCATTCTGTAAAGTATCCCTCCAGAGTGCTCATTTCTAGTCGTCTTTGTGCAATGCAAAATAAAACATGCCTTGGAATTATTCATACCATAAGATGACTCATAAAATTTTTCTACAAGAGACACTAGATTTTGAAGTAGCAGAAGATTAATACAGGAAAATTAAGGACCATATTGAAGGATATTATAACAGAGGCAGAAGCTGCAAGCAGGATGTCGGAAGGTCGATAATTTTTGTTAATAGATTTGTAGCCTTCAAATATTAAATGAAACTGAGGTCAGATTCAGTCATCCAGCCTGGAAAAACAAACAAACAAGCAAACTAAACAAAACCAAAACCAAACTGTGAGTGTTACAGGGATGATTTTTGTCTGGGATTTGAACACACTGTACAAAGGGCACAATATCTCTGTAGTCTTCAGTGTTTCTGGGTCTATAGCTTCAAGAAGGCAAAGAAGGTGGATTTGGTGGATAACTGGATAGGTCCAATCCAGGTTTCCTTTAGTTAATAGAAATCACAGTTTATGGGATACCTGACAGTCCCTTTATTGCATTTTCCTGCCTCTGGCTCTGGTCAGCAGTGATCGCTTAGAGAACAGGGGCATAAGAGATTTATTCCCAGCAAATTCTTCTCTGCTAAACAACATCTGGCTTGGTGAGCAGATGAGCAGGCACTGGGACTAGAGCAATTCCATGACTGTCATGGACCAAAGAAGAGGCATAGCACTTTTTAATAATGCTTTTCTGTCCTGCCCAGGACTTAATCTCCCTATTCTTTACATGCATCAGAAGAAATCTCATCCTCTTTATGACTACTACAAACCACTGCCCTCCAGGCAAATCACAAAGAAAGCTTTTACAGGGCAGGCAGGGAACCTGATAATTTCTTAATTGCATGTCTGGGCAGAGTTCAATTATAACCATTTCCTAAGTGTGGAAATAAACACTTTGCGTGGGTTGCTCCAGTGGTTAAGAACCTCCTACGTTGTCCTGACTTACAGACCAAGAAAATTGTCTTCCTGCTAAGTAGAATTAAACAAACAAACAAAAAAAAGTACCTTGTTTTAGCCCTCCTAAACCTGAAAACTTCTTAAAAGTCTCAGGAAAACAAACAAAGAAAAACCAGCCATCCCAAAGTATTTCTCTGTCTCTTCTTATTCATTCTCCTATGTGGAACAGCTGGGAGCAGCTTGTTAGGAGGCACCAACTTATTGTCAGCCCATCCTCCTTTGCAGAGAGGGAATAACAGCTGAAAACAAGAGCACTTCCAATGATAGTCACCATACAGACAGACAGCAAAAAAGGGGAGCACTGGGGAAGAAATCTGCTCCCCACTCTGTTCTTCATAGAAACCCTCCTTACCTAAATGGAGATGGTAAAGCTCATTCTATGTATCTTGATGTGTTAATTTATTGCCATTCTTTTTTCTAGCAAAAGAGCTGAAAGCAGAA
Source organism: Streptopelia decaocto (assembly GCF_964273445.1). Lineage (NCBI taxonomy): Eukaryota > Metazoa > Chordata > Aves > Columbiformes > Columbidae > Streptopelia > Streptopelia decaocto. The sequence goes on along the minus strand of NC_138663.1, from coordinate 208,923,498 downwards.
AAAAAAAATATAATAAAAAAATGGGGTCTGGATTGGAGCATATTTCCAGGGATCCAGGGCAATTTGTCATTCCCATCCTCTCTCCATTATGTATGACATGGATTTCTCATTTTCAGTTGAGTTTTGGAGCTATGTTTTATTCACCATCATTACAAGATCTGCTTCATCAACATGACGCTTGACTCAAATTGCCTTAAAACACACAATTCAAGTCATATAAAGGGTCTGATAATATATTCCTGCACCATGGCTACTCTTTGAAGTTTATGGGGTGCAAAACTTTGTGTGCTGCAATGGCCCAGAAGGCAAATATCATCTTGGGCTTCATCAAAAGGATCATGGGCAGAAGGTGGAGGGAGGGGATTCTGCCCCTCTGCTCCGCTCTGGTGAGACCCCCCTGCAGTGCTGGTCCAGCTCTGGGTCCTCAGCACAGGACACACATGGACCTGCTGGAGAGGGGCCAGAGGAGCCACAGGAATGACTGGAACAGCTCTGCTGGGAGGACAGGCTGAGAGAGTTGGGGTGTTCAACTGGAGAACAGAAGCTCCGGGGAGACCTTAGTGCGGCCTTTCTGGACTGAACAGGGGCCAATAAGAAAGATGGGGACAGACTGTTGGGCAAAGCCTGTTGCAGTAGGACAAGAGGTGATGGTTTTAAACTAAAGGAGGGAGATTCAGGCCAGGCTCGAGAAAGAATTTTTTTACACTGAGGGTGGTGAGAGCCTGTCCCAGGTTGGTCAGAGAGGTGGTGGATGCCCCATCCCTGGAGACATCCCAGGCCAGGCTGGACGGGGCTCTGAGCAACCTGAGCTGGTGAAGATGTCCCTGCTCATGGCAGGGGTGGCACTGGATGAGCTTTGAAGGTCCCTTCCAGCCCAGACTATTCTATGATTCTGTGATTTTAAATCACCCCGGACCAGTGGGGTGGGCTGTGTTAGGACATTGGAAGAACTCACACATCCATCTCCACAGAGGCATGGGTCTTCTCATGAACCCCAGCAGACACCAGGGCATGACTGCCCCCATCCTGATATAAAGCCCCACAGATGACTGGATTATGTGGGGTGTACAACCCAAGGGAGGAAAAGCTCTGGCTGCGGGATGGCTGTCTCAGAGTAACTGTAAGCAACATAAGAGGTGAAAAATGTAAACTGGCCCCAAATCTGCCTTCCAAATGACTAATTGGGATGTCTTGACTGAACATCAGATGGTGTTTCGTCTACAACCAGACTCTGCGATCATGCTCCATCGATGCTAAAAATGAGCATTGTGATAATATTCTCTCTGGGGGAGAAATGGTTTGAAGTGTAAAAGGTGCATCTCGAAATTTTTGAAACTCCAGGAGTCCTGCAAACACCAGAAGTGATAAAGTTGAGTTTCCTACTGAGCCGTGGCCCTTGGTTGAGTGCCTTCAGTGTCTGAAAAGCCTGTGAGCTCTAACTTTTTCTAGCTCTGGGGACATTTATAGTGTCTCTTTCCCTTGTTCTGTCCCCTCTGTGTGTTCTCAGATAAGTATTTTTAGGGTCTCTCTCCTGCCCAGCTGATGGGAATATGACACAGCTGAGACACGGGACAGACACAAAAACAACCCACAAAAGCCTTCTTTTGGGGCATTATACATGGACAAAATGGCTTACACCCAAATACAAGGGAATTAGAGAAAGTTAATAATTTCCAAGGCTTTGGGGCTAGCTGGACCTTTAAGATAATCTTATCTGGGCTGTAAAACTCAGGCCAAAGAATTGCACTAAATGGCTTCTATGTTAAGCCCTTATCTTTTATCATTTTTTTTCTTTCCCAGAAGGCATAACCCCATAGAAGAAACAGTAAAGGGAGATCTGAGAGATCAGCATTCAGTATCTAATCTTCTGCTTCACATTGTGTTGCTTAATTAATTCAGTGCTTCAGACCGCTCTGGGCAAAATATAAACAATTGTTCACTGTTTCACAAAATTATTATAGCTGTTAAATGTTTGTAAAGTTGCTCAGATACCACAGTGGTGAGAGACATGGAAAAATCTATACATAAATCAGCACTGTTTATATTTCTGCTGATAGCAGAGATATCACAGAGTTTTTGTCATTATTTTATTATTTTTATTTATTTTTTTTAATCCCCAAGTGTGGAGAAGATGTTGCCTCTGTCACATTACACACCGAAAAAAAATTAAGCTCATCAACATCATAGTACAAAAAAGGGGAATAAATACTTCTTAGCAGCAATGTCATTCTTCACATCTTCAAAGCACTTTACAAATATCTGCCAGGAAGCTGACTTTCCACTCTGACATTCAGATTCCCAGGGTATTGTTTCTATTTCGGTGAAATGTTTGTTATGACAGCATGACCTTCCTGAAAGAATAGCTTCAGCATTTGAGAACCCATCCCTGACAGAACTACATCTCTAACTACATTTTTAAATGGCTCTTCTATAATATATCTAAAAGCATGTATCATTAATCTTGTTCTTTCTTATGAACTGACAAGGAGTTGTCTATACAGGGGAGAATGGACTGAGTATTTCTCCTCCAGTGTGTAATAATGAGGTTGGAGGGATGTCTTTTCAGGAGGAGCTGGGATTCAACATCATAAACATATGGGAAAAACATTTGGAAGAAAAAGAGATGGAAGTTGAATTTGCATGTGCTAAGGAGACCATCCTCCTGACAGTCTCCTCTTTGGAGGTGCAGGTGGACACAGAGAGCCATGGGGTTTCTCCTGGGACAGTGAATTAGAAGCAGCGAGCTGAGCTTTGGATGAGATGGTCTAGTGGACCTGGCCCCAAATGTGAGCAGTTAAGGTCGGTGGCTACAGGAAGGAGTCGTCTGCAAATGGTTGCTGCTGGAGAGCTGAGAAATAGAGTTTCTTGAGAATCTAAGACCCCAAAATTCATGCTGAGGATCACACAGCATGACCCCTCCTAACTCTGGGGTGGGAATGCCCTCTTTTCACTGTGAGTGAGCAACACAGTGTGATCAGGGTTGGGTTTGGGGCTGTTTCCTAGGATGGTGTGGCTCTGTGAGTTGACATCTATGTGCAGTATAGAATCATAGAATCATAGAATTATAGAATCATAGAATCACAGAATCATTTTGGTTGGAAGAGACTCTCAAGATCATCAAGCCCAACCATAACCTAATTCTAGCACCAACCCATGTCATGTCCCTAAGAACCTTATCTGTGCATCTTTTAAACCCCTCCAGGGACGGTGACTCCACCACTGCCCTGGGCAGCCTGTTCTAATGGCCAACAACCCTTTCCCTGAAGAAATTTTCCCAATATCCAATCTAAACCTCCCCTGGAACAACTTGAGGCTGTTTCCTCTCATCCTATCACTTGCTGTTTGGGAGAAGAGACCAACACGCTCCATGCTACAACCTCCCTTCAGATAGCTGTAGAGAGCCAGAAGGTCTCACCTCAGCCTCCTTTTCTCCAGACTACACAGCTCCAGTTCCCTCAGTGGCTTGTAGAAAGTAGAAAGGGTCTGTTTGCCCAACCCTTCTTTATAAACCCAATAGTGAATGTCATCCAGGGGGTTTCAGGACAGTGTCATGAAAGCAGGATGTTCAGAGGAAGTCCCAGTAAAGGCTCCAGCTGATGGAAAAGCTGTAGCGTGAGCCCAACCTTTCTTTGACAGCAGGAATCACTTGCATAACCTCACTCTGAAAGAAACCATGGGCTTCTTCTGCTTTGAACCCTAGGTTCCAGCTAAAACTTGCTCACTGGGGAGGAGGGAGAAGAAGAGAGGAGCCTGCTCACCAGAGTCTTCAACCTTGATGTTTTACAGTTTTTTTGGCTTCCCTCTCCCCATCTAATAACTAGACTGCACTTTTTCTTGAGAGCAAACCCAGCCAAGGCTTCCAGCTGCAAGATAGGCACTGAAGTCCACCACATTGTAGGAACAGCCTTGCTATAGCCTCTTGTTTCTGTAGCACAACACACAGCAGCAACAAGCAGTGTAAACAGCTCATCCTGGAGAAATAAACATTAGGCTAAAGATTATTTAATGACTGTTTTTAATTAAATAATTTACCGACCAAGGTCGGCAGCATGGGGTCCTGCCTCCCATGAAGACCTTGAGGATTGTGGTCTGCAAGAGGTGTAAATCAGGGGAATTTCACTGAAGAGCCAGAGGTTGTGCCCATTTACACCCAGATAAGGATCTGATCCTGTGGGTTTACCACTTGCTTGGGTTGGAACAAGGGCAGGCCCAGGTTTTGCAAGACTAAAAAAGATCAAAGAGGTCCAGTTTATTGGAAACAGCGGAGGAGGGAAAGCCAGCCCCTAAAGATTTCCTGCTCCCTCTGTAGTAGAAATGAACAAACAGCTAAACAGAAAAAGCAAGCAACAGGGTTCCTGGTATAACCAGGCCCCACTTTAAACATCATTCTCCATCTGGGACATGTATAATGGCTATTTTCCGGTTCAAGCCACAAATAAAAGGCACTGTAAACACTTTAGAAGGGCCTGGATTAATCCTACCTAAATATAGGCAGTGAGCTGTGCTTTCCATGTTACAAGTACGTCACTCTAGGCTCCCTCTATAATTAATAGAAAGTGCATACTTTCTATGCCACTGAGACAGAAAGACAGTGGCTGAGACTTGGTTTAAGGCTGATATTCATTGCTTATGGTTATCACCCTGTAGAGTCACAGTTTGCATTGAATTTATACAGCCTTGGCTTTATGACTCCAAGACCTAATGAGACCAGAAAACCAGTTGTATCCTGGTCTGCATCAAAATAAGTGTGACCAGCAGATTGAGGGAGATGATTCTGCCACTCTGCTCTGCTCTGGTGAGATCCCACCTCAAGTATTGTGTTCAGTTCTGGGGCCCTCAACATAAGAAAGATATGAACCCGTTGGAGAGGGGCCAGTGGAGGCCACAAAGATGATCAAGGGGCTGGAGCATCTCCTGTATGAGGACAGGCTGAGAAAGTTGAGGTTCTTCAACCTGGAAAGGAGAAGGATCCAAGGAGACCTTATAGTGGCCTTCCAGTACTTAAAGGAAGCCTACAGGAAAGATGGGGAGGGACTCATTATCAGGGACAGTAGTGGTAGAATGAGCGATAATGGTTTTAAACTGAAAAAGGGTAGATTTACATTAGATATTACGAAGCAATTCTTTACTGTAAGCATGGTGAGACACTGAAACAGGTTGCTCAGAGAAGTTGCGGATGCTCCATCCCTGGAAATGTTCAAGGTTTTGAGCAACCTGGTCTAAGTGGAAGATGTCCCTGCCCATGCCAGGGAGATTGGAATGAGATGATCTTTAAGGTCACTTCCAACCCAAACCATTGTATGATTCTTTGTGTGTTTCCCTTCGAAGCATCTGAAATAACACAGGCAGTACTGACCCCATCACCATGATGTGGCAATGGGATGAAACCACAATGGTGTTGAATGATCAGGGTGGTGGATCAGTGCACTGGGTGAGGGTATTTGAAGGTGCAAAGCTTGCTGAACCAGTGTTGGAACACTGCATGACTGGTTCTTCTCCTGGATTGAACTCAGGCCTGAACAGAGCCAGTGATGTAGGGAAAATGAACAAGGACGGATAAGACAGAGGTTAAGGCTTAAGACCATCTTTGACATAATTTTATTCAGCATGGTATGTAGTAAACCTTTATTTAGGAGTGCATTGATACACTCCCAGATAGATGTTCTAAGACTGGATGCCTAAGGACATCTGTTCATATCCATAGCTATGATGGCACAAAATATATACAAAATTTAGTGTTTTTTTTTTTTTTCCCTGTATATGAGCATAGTGTCTGTCATCACCTCACCTCATCCCCTTCTGATTATTCACCCGGTCACCCTCCTAGCTCAACTATGGCATAGGGGAGGTCTAATATCCTATTAGGGCAGTGTGGCAAAGGGAGGCTGGTTTCTGTGCCCAAGGAGAAGAGGAGCTCTCGCATGGGAGCCTCATGGGAACTGAAGCTGTACTTGTACTACCAGATTCTCCTTTCTCACACACATGCTAATAAGTTGTGTTTGTAGATACTTCAAATTCTTACATGATTTCTTGCATTAGGCTTCAATAAGCACATCCTGGTGCGGTTAGGCTGCCCTATTGGACTTGCCAAGTGTAAGCAATGAAATAATTCTTTATCCTTGGCAGAAAACAACAAGCCATGTTTCAATGTCATGTCCATAGAGAAAAAAAATCTGGATGATAGAAATTAAGATTAATTGGAGACAAAGGATCGAAGAAGATAATGTGTTGGCGGATCATGCTCTAGAGCTGGCAGTCTTGATGGGCTACATTTCTTTTCAATCAGCCTACTGATTCACAATCTGCGCTCCTTGGAGGACACATGCATGATTGCACTCAGATGTTCAAAAATGGAAATGAACAATGTCATGTCTATGATAAAAATGGAGAAACTGCTGGTAGGTCTGTTGGCTGCAGCTGAAAAGTGAAAGGGCTCTTGCAGCATGTACACACCAGAGTGAGTTCTTGGGAGAAATGAGTAAAAGGTGATGCGGTCTGTCTGGTTTCTTGGTGTTTGTTTCCTAGAGACCTACTCAGTCCTTTGGGGAAACATTTGCATTAACAGGAATTTTGCCCGTGGGCCAGTGTTCTACGTTACCCCCTCTGTATGCTGGAATGCCAGGAGTAGGATCCCGCAAACCTCTGGAGGGGTATGAAACATCTCCTTTACATCATCCCTGGTTAGAAATTTGGAGTTACTTGTCACTTAGTATGACATTCTTCTACCTGAGACTTCACCACACACATAAATGATGCTGCTGTGGAGGTAATTAAACTGCAGAGCCGCCTCTTCAAGCTAGAGGAGCACCCATGTTTATTTTAGTACAGTATATTTACTGCGAGTGAAAGTACATCTGATGTGGCAAACAGCACTTTTGTACCAGCACAAGTCTTAATGGTAGTTATTACATCACTTTGTTTTTTTAGGAAAAGAAAATTGCCCTCTAAACCAAAACAACAACAATGGTAAGAAATTTGAAGGTAGAGCAACAGACCTATTTCAGCATCACGAGTTGTCATGCAAGGGCGTGCGGGGAGTGGAATAGGTGGGACACATGTCATCAAAATAGCAACGTCAGGAACCCTTATTAGACAGACTCAATACTGGAAAAATATGTGACTTTTTTCCCCTCACAGTGGTGGTCAAAGGGAATGTGCATTTAACCAGATCCAAATGTCTCACAATATTTTTAGGCACCTGGGGGATTAATCTAAAGATTCCCCTGCCCACCAAAGTGCCAGGAGCTGTGCCCTGAAAAATCCCAAATGCTAAAAACTCAAAAAGATCTCCCAGAAATTTTGTGACTATGACTGTCAAAATCACATCACTGTTATTTGAGCAGAGGGGGTTGTTGCAAACCCCAAAGCAGGTCCTTGTTGCCTGGAAAATTTTGGACCCTGTGAGTCTGATAAATTTTACTGGATGGGGACTTCTTATCCAAAAGCCCACAGGGCTGAGACAACTTCAAAATAATTGCAGCCTTTGCCTGTATTTCTTTGAGCAAATTTGACCTCACGTAAGGGCACAGAAAAAATGTACAAATTCTTAGCTAAAATGTCTCAGGCAGTGAAGGATGTAGAAATTCCTAGGATTCAAGCTGAGTTAAAAGAGAAATGAATAATATTCAATTAATGAAGCCGGAAAGGTTGGGCTGGTCAACAGAAAATAGTTTTAAATCAGTGAAGATAGTTTAGTCCTTGCACATTTTTGTCTTGATGTGTAGAGTGAGCTGTCAGTTTAACATAAGCAACTGCAGACAAATGCCATCAGACGCTGATGCTCTGGAGGAAAGATCAGCTTTATTTCATGAAGCAAAACCCAACAGTAGTGACAATGACAAAACTGCCAGGGGGGATATGCCTCTGGGTCTTGGACTGGGAGGATGCTATGGTACCAGATTTTTCCCCCTACCTGACTGTTGGTCATGTCAAAGGCTTATGTTGCCCACCCTGGTAGATGCGGCACAAGTTTTCTATTTATTGTCCAGTTAGTGCCATTACTTTTGTTGATTGTTCAGGTCCCGGTTTGCTTTGCCTATGTCATTGCACCTGGAGCTGAGCAAGCAGAGAGAGACGGGCTGGGTGGCTGAGCAGGACAACAGCGGGACTGAGTCCCAGTAATTGGCAGACACCTGATTACCTTATAGCTTTTTGTCTCTAAAAATCCTTGTTTAATCTCTAAAAATCCTTGTTGTTGCCATTGTCCAGGTCAGAAGAGAAGGTAAAGTAGGGTGTTATTTTTGACACATAATTTTTTAACTATTGTGGTCTCTGGGCTAGCAAAAGGTCTTACTTTTCCAGGCTTCAGTGGGACTCCATTAGGAGAAAGATATTGTCTTGCTCAGAAACTACAGGTTTTTTCCCCTTCAATCTTCCGCTGCATATTCTCATGGGTTTAGCGGATCACCCCATGGGTGTGGTAGGAGAAGCAAGACTGATAACTATGCATACCAGGACACATATTCAGAAAAATATTCAAATATTTGGGGCAGATGAATTGGAAACATATGTATCTCCATGGAACTGAAAGCCAAAGCAGAGCTGTTTATCTGCTGGATTTTATGTACTACTACTGGAAAAGAAATCAATTATGAATATACAGTATTGAAAAAATGAAGTGCTGCTTCAGGGTTTTCCTTACAAATGCCCTTGCTTCTCCAATGCAGTTATCCAAATGGCACCTCCGAGCAGGCAGATGGTGAGGTTGCTCTACTTGTGTAGGTGGGTGGTCATCCCAAGAGTGTATGGAAGCCCTGGTAGGAAATGAGAATTTCAGAAGATTTAACACTTGAACAAGAGATATTGTCCACAGGAAGAGCTTAACTGTCACCTTAAAAGTGATGATTTATCGTGCTTGAGTCTGGGCACTCTCCATCAAAGGCAGCTTGGTTGCTCATTTGAAATCCTTGGCCCAGAGAGGTGGAGAGGCAGGTCTGGATTAAAGGAAGGATTATAGGTTCTGCATGAGAAATTGTTGCATGTTTTGCATGCATTCATGGTCATCAGCTCACACTTGGAGAGCCAATCTCAGTGCTCCTGGTGTCCCAACCTTGAGCCAAGACCTGACCCAACGTGGAGCAGCCCAAGCGGAGAGAAAAGTCACATGTAGGTGATTTTTCATAAATGGTCCCATTTTCTTCAGTTAGTTCCTCAGATCATAACAAATGGTATAATAAGTGGTGTCAGGACATTTGGATTTTGCATCCCATTCCTCTTTTCATATGAAGTTTTCTCTGTTGGCTGAGTTGAATGCTCTGTTATGAGGACAACGTTCTCAATTCAGCCGCCTGGGGAAAGGGTCTGGTCCCAGGACAGGCTGCCAGAAAAGGTTAAACCATCATCTCCTGCAACACAAATATCACATCTACAGAGATAAAGCCTGAAGAAGGTGATTGCGATGGTGGTGGTTGTTGGCCTGAATACCCTGCCTGCCAGACAGTTTTGATTTATCCAACTGACTTTATATATATATATATATATATATCACTTGAATTCAGAATGAGTGATATAAAGTACATGTGATATATTATACATGCACATATAAATACAAGTGCCACATGTGCCACCAGCAACATCTCCTTGCCAGTGTTTATTTTCATTTCTGTCTCCTGATCTGTGTCCTCCTCATCATTTTTATTGACAGCCATGCCTGGACATTTGTTTTTCAAAGTTTCCAAGACTTGAAAGCTTTTTCTTCCAAGCACTAAGTTCACAGACTCTTCTCCTGATCAAGCAGATAAACATCTGAAGCAAAGGGGCGTCTACTAGAGAACAGCCCAGTCAGCCTGGGGACCTCTGAGACCCACTTAGCTGGATACAGTTGGGAAGTCTGGGAGAAAGGGACAGTCTTAGTTCAGATAAGATGCCTTTAACCCTTCGCAACAAATCTTCAGCTGGAAAATACAATCCAAACTCAACATCTCTTGGGGATGGAAAACGTACAGCTATGACTAATTTCATGACTATCTCATTTTTCCTCCTTGCTGGCTCTGTTAGGATGTTTTTTCAGAGGGAAGCTATGAGAAACTGAGGTCTTGTTCTCAGTGAAGTGTTGATATCACAGTTCATGTGATTTCAACCCCCTCCCCCCTTTTTTTTTTGTCTTTTCTTTTGATCTCAAAGCAAAGAGAGAACACAAGTGACCAAGGGGGGGGAGGTTAGTAATGAAGTTATTTTGCACACATGCAAACACACACTTTAGATCTCAGTGATGCAAACCAGATGTTCACTGTCTGACTCTTAGGAAGGCTCTAAGTTAACTCATCCAGAGTTGTAGAAAAGATGGAAGCTTTAGCTGTTTCTGATAGGAACTATGCACTTTTATCAAACATAGTTGTTACAAATTAATCCTTGGTTGGTTGAAATATTGTTCATTAATCAGCCAAAATTTCTGAGACTCCATTATTACTTGTAATAAAAAAATTTCACTGAAAACTTTCTGATCTGTGGCAAGAGTTCCCAACATCTCCTCTTGTGGCTCCAGTTCTGAAATTTAACTCCATTTTAATCAGCCTGATGTCCTCAGCTCAAAAATAATTGAATTTCCAGCAGTCTCACAACCCTGTTCATAACTTCATTGACCTCTCAGTTGGGAGCTACTGCTGGATGCTTGATTGGTTTTGTACTGTTCATTTGGGTCTGTACTGGTCTCTGCTTCTGGTTTTGGTTTTGTTTTTACATATAGCTCCTACGTTATCATTTAAGCTCCCTGATTGCACACAACTGAAATCGGGGATGACAGCTCCAAAATACAGTTTCAGTGATAATTTTTAAGTGAATGCGTGTTGTTATTAATTTCAGGATTCCCAAACTCATTCTCATAACCTTCCAATAACAAATAACAAGACCTTGTAAGTCAAAGGGAACAAAAAGCTGGGTTTTAATTTAAGAATATATTTACAGCTCTGGTTTAAGTTTAGTTTCCCACTCTCTGCTTGCCAATAGCTATCATGCTGCTCTTCAGAAACAGACCACTGCCTAGTTAGCCTTTTGATGCTGATGAAGCATTTTAGGTGAGATTCTCCTCCCCTAATGTTGATGTGTATGTAGTGGAGGAATCCCCACGTCCCCAGGAGTTCTGGTTGCCCAGCTTCATGTTATAGTCAAAGGAGAGAAACAGGCAATTTGGAGACTCATCTGCCTTCTTTTGCATGTCTTCGTGAGGAAGAGGTGGTTTTCACCCCATCACTGCTCTTCGGATGGATAACATCAGCTCAGTTGATAACTCTGATATCTGCATTGGGTCAGCTCAATCTCACCCTTTCTGCTTCTATGAAAAAAAAATTAAATTCACATTAAATTAAAAGTTCAAATGCATTAATTCAGGAGTAAGCAGCACCCTCTCCTCCCTGAGGACCGTGTAGTGATCCCCCATTAGTGCTCCCATTCCTTGTCCACTGTAGATAAAGGATCTCTTCTGTTTTAAGCAATTGCAATCATTATCTTGAGTTGCCACTAACTGAAGCCAGAGGTACAACCTTTCTGCCACTACTATTATGAAATATCTCTAAAATCTGCTTGAAGCTCCAAGGGAAGTTTGTCCAAAAGACCTCGATCTGTTCCAGCCTCTGAAAAATGGCTAGAAGGAGGCTTTTCAGGTGTTCTTCATGCTTCTTGTGGTCCAGGGTGGTAGTGGATAAAGGTGGTTTAAGCAGAGATTTACTTTGAGGGTGGTGAGAACCTGTCCCAGGTTGGCCAGAGAGGTGGTGGATGAACCCTCCCTGGAGACATCCCAGGCCAGGCTGGACGGGGCTCTGAGCAACCTGATCTGGTGAAGATGTCCCTGCTCATGGCAGGGGTGGCACTGGATGAGCTTGGAAGGTCCCTTCAACCCAAACTATTCCACAATTCTACAATTCCATGTTTTTATGATTCTTACACCCCATTCCCAAGCTGCAGATACAAGTATGCTCCACAGCTGTGGTAGATCTCTGCGTGAGTGCGTCATTCATTTCTGGGAACCACGTTCCTGGATAGCTAGAAATGTGTGAGAAAGGATTAAAGAGTTTGATACGTAAAGCTTGGCACGGAGATGACTGAGGAGGATCTCAGGATAAGAGTCAGCTGAGATACGAAGGCCGTGAACATAAAAGGAAGCGAGGAATTATTTACTGAGCTTTGCCGAGAGGAAATAGCACAAATGGGATGGGGCCCAAAAGAAAACGTCACTCTGGCTTTCGGGAAACTGGATGCATTTTTAGGATGCCCGGAGTGAGGATTAAATAAGGAGTGCATTATCAGATAAGGTGCTGAATCATGTGAGATAGTCACGATAAAACATGTAAGAGAGCTCTAGCCTGGCAGCTTGGAGCCAGGATCATCTCCCTGGCTTTTTCATCTGTTTGCCAACCTTAGGAAATCTGCTTCTTGCCTTCGCTTTTCTCATTAAGCTGTAATCGCTTTGGGAGAAGACTTTTTGAACTTAAGTTTTGAGTATATTTTACACCACCTACCCTGAGGAAACTATTTTTTGGGTGGTCTTGGTTAGATTATGGGGAGGATTGCTCAGCATAGTGGTGTTTTGGGTACCTAACCTCTCCCAGGCAATTCATGCTGGATTTGGATTTACCACAAGACACTGTGCACCAAGGATGAGGTTTATGCTGCTGAGCAGAGAGCTACCTAAGATAGCAAACAGAAACTTTAGCGGGAGAGCAGGGCTTTATCTTCAGCTCTAAAGAGGACCAGTCCACCCCATGCTGACCCGGTGGAAGGCACTTCTCAGGATTCATCAGCTTTCTTCTTGTGCTACCTAAATCCTTTCTCATATAATTTGTTGAAGGAATAAAACTTCTTCCTTTTAATTCAAGGTGAAGGAGACTCCATAACCTCTCTGGGCAGCCTATTCCAGGGCTCTGGCACCCTCAAAGTGAATAAGTTTCTTCTTAAATTCAGATGGAACCTCCTGTGTTTCAGTCTGTACCCGTTGGCCCTCATCCTGTCATTGGGCACCACTGAAACGAGTCTGGTCCCTCCTGTGACATCCACCCTTGAAATATTTATCAGCATTGATAAGATCCCCTCTTGGCTTCTCTTCTCCAGGCTGAACAGACTCAACTCTCTCAGCCTTTCCTCATAAGAAAGATGCTCCAGACCCACCTGGACACCTTCCTGTGTGATCTGCTCTTGTGACCCTGCTTTAGCAGGTGGGTTGGACTGGATGATCTCCAGAGATCCTTTCCAACTCCAACCATCCTGCAATTCCTGTGACCTTAAAGCATTCATGGAAGACATGACGTGCTGGATTGATGTCCCTCGTCTCCCTAAGGTGGCTTGAAAACCTAGCTCCGTCCCCAAAATAAGAGCATCCTTTCAGCCTGCTAAAGGACATGTCAGTATCACATTTTCCTGCTGTTGTTTTGTGGGTCGAGGCAACATCTGGATGTCTTTACCAGACCAGATCCTGAAGAGGAGACAGAGAAACATCTGGTTTTTGAGCTCCATTGGATTTTAGGAGTAAGCTGGGTATTGAAAGGCTGATGCCAAGACTTAGGCAGTCCTTTTCATACCACCAAAAGACTATCATAGGCTGGTATGGAGTGCTGTTACTGGAAACACAGACAAATGGGATTTTAGGGATCTTTAGGGTTAGCGAGCAGCTAATTGAAAGGTTTTGACATTACTCTGGTGCCAGAAGTACCAAATAGATACTTAGTGGAATTCAGCATTTAAACTTTGAAAGCTTCCTTTTCCAATTTCATGAGACTTAACAGGTTAACGAACTTCCAAGCATGTTAAAAAGAAAATTCCCAGTGATCTGAGAAATTTTAGAAACAAAAATGAAACAAGAGCAGGATGTGATAGCAGCAATAAATACAACAGTGGGGTTTTACTCCTCTCACAGCAGTAGTGCTCTGCTAGGAACTTTGCCTTCAAAACACCTGCTAGGAGGTTCCATGGCAGAGATTGAGCAGGTGAAATGCTTCCAAGCTGATGATCTCCAACAGATAAGAGGAGGAACTCATGTGGAGAAGAGACAGCTCTTTTTTCTTCCAAAGGAGCTTTCAAAGCAGTGTTGCTGGATAACTGCAATTCACATAAAATATTTGCTCTTTGGGAAATGACACTGAGATAGTCTCAAGCCTGGCAGAAAATCCCAAGAATCCCCAGAGAAAATGGAATGTGAAGGGGAAATACTATTTACTCTGCAGTTCAAAGCAGAGAAAAAAAAAAATCCTGAGCTATGATTTTTCTTTTAAACAATATTTATAGGGTCTAATGTAAACTCTTCAATTGCAGTCTCCATGCTCTGAATTTCTTCCCCCCTACACATTACTTCTAATTTTTTGCAGTCTTTAAATGACAGAGAAGACAGAAGATTAGATTTTAACATATGCGTGCGTGTGTATGTAACCTGCTGGCAGAGCTGCAATACATCACCCACCATATTGTATAGAGATATGTTGAAATTGGATCCTGCTGCACTGGATGCTGTAGGAAGATGTAAGCAGTGACAGTCTTTCAAGATTACAAAGAATATAACAAACCAATGAGACAAATAAATAAGTGTATTATGGAGTCAGAGAAGACACAATGATCAGCAAATATAATACTGTATGCTATACTATCTGCTGAAAGGCCATTCAAGCCTAAATATGGTTCTTGGTGGTCTGTAAGAGAACAGTCACTTGGAGTCTGGTTTCCAGCATTTGGTCCAAGTCCTGAGCTCAGGTCCTGCTGGCAAGTCATGGCTGGAGTGCTTATTATGCACTGCATAAATAATATTATCAATATTATGGAAAACTATTGTTATCAATAGTTTTAAGCATTGGACAAAATTATTTTACTCATCTCCAAACCTAGCCTGAACTTTGACATAATTTGCCAAGTACTTTCAATGGGAAGCTTTGGGGCAGGGAATGAAGGCGACACGCAGGACTGTCCAGTATTTTGGTCTGGATGTGAAAATGGAGATTCAATCTCTGGTTTGATCAAGGGCATCAGACCCATCAGGCTCTTCTGACAGCAACAGAGCAGCTTTTTTTTTGCCAGCATATTGCTCCAGCCTTTTGAGGGAATAACCTCCCCCTCCTCTGTGAACTTTATTGCAGCAGATTTATTATTTTTTTTCACCCTTTCATAGCAATTAGAGTTATAGCATGTTTGCCTCCAGATGAAATACATGACAAAAACACTAAGGAAATGTCTGAAGCTAATGAAAATAGCACAAAACCCTCCCAGTTCCTCTGTCCTGCTGACTTCAAAATATGCTGTTTGGCTCAGATTGACCTAGGAATGACTACTAGGACAGACAAATATATGTGATATGCAATATTTCCATGAACAACTGCTAAGATGCAAGCCAAGCACCTTGTGTGGGGTATCACATTCATAAATTGGATGAGCGGGAATTATGAACCCATTCTGATCTTCGATCCTTGTCCTGAGTAAGGTCACCACAGACCCAAGGATGAGATGGACCAGTGTGCCCTTGCTTCTGAAGTTCTTGAATTCTCTAGCGTTTCAAACAGGATAAACATTTTGGCCCAGATGTTGAGATGATAGCAGTATGTTTTTTTCCCCAGAAAGAACAAACTGTAAGTTGTAATCTTAGATCTGAACATTCCTTATTGACCCATTTTTTTTAATCAGTGATAGCACTAATTAAATTACACATTATTAAGAGTATGCAGAAACAAAAACAAAAACAAAATGAACAAACCAGGAAAAAACGTATATATTGTAACATGTTCTATCAAGGCCGTGTTTAACTCAAAACTGAATGTTTTTATTACAAATACTCTTTTGTGCAAATAGGAACTTGCCCAGAGGAGCCCATTCCCTTCATTATTCAGGCAATCAGGCTGAAAAATCAAACTGTTCCACTCTGGTCTTATAACCTGTGAATCGGACTGAATTTTACTATTGTGACTGAGAAAGATGTGATATCTGAACAGCAAACATCACCAGGCGATAAGCGGATATCTGTCCTTTCCTGCAGCCCATTAGACTAGACCTCTTGGACAAAGAGACGGAGACATGCTCTTCCAAGCAAAGTAGAGGTGGCCCAGTTGCTTTCAGCCACTGCTTGACATAGCTAATAAAACACTCATAAAAAGTGAAATCCTGTAGAAACTTTAATTCCTGGAATTACCAGGGAAGTCCATGGTCTTACAGTGGGTGTTTTTCAAGTATAACTTCTACAAGAACCCACTGTCTTATGAGGAACAGAAGAGAACAATCTGAGATGACAAAGAGAAGCAGACCCAAGGAAAAGCACTACACAATGGGCTTCCTCTTGGCACTAGGCACAGTGTCTGGGATCTCAAGGAACTGAAGATGCAGATGAGTCAGATGGGCCTGGGCTGTAAAGGTCAGTTATGCTCAACACCCCCATTCCTGGCAAGCCCATGGAGGAGCTTCTGGAGGGTCCTGATGACCTCTTGGGGTTGAACTGGTATAAACAAGAGTAAAATTTGACCTGCATGTTTCTCAGTGTCTCTTCTTGTAATGAGAAAAATCAGGAATTAAAGCCAAGAACAATTAAATATTCTGAGTCAAGTTCTACAACTGTCTGGTTTCCAAATGCAAAAACATTGCCTCCACTTTGGTTCACAGAAGCAATTCACATACTAGACCTTCAGGGCCACCATTCAAGCTCCCTGATTTTGGTTTTTTTTTTTTTTTTTTAGCTGGGAACTGCCTTTAAGTTTTATCAGAACTCAGCTGTCTGCATTATTTATATGCAAACACATCTGTACTAGATCCTCAGTTATCTAATTTATAGCCACTGAGGAATGCAAAGAAAAGCAAGCCACCATGTGCACTTGGAGTTCATTTTTTGTCCTCTTTTGAAAGCTGTGAAGTCCTCAAATTAAGGGTTTTGTTTTGGTTTTTAATGTTTCAAGGAGGCTGGTAATTTGGGTTCAGTTCTGCTTCGTTGCCAGGTCAGATCCCAACCTCAGAGTATGGAAGTTTTTGTTCTGGTACATTCTTACATGATTGTCTACTTGATTGTCTACTTAAACTAGCTGACGTTAGTTGTCTCTTCAGTGACAGAGGGTTGGTTTTGAGGCTAAAGCAAGTGTATGCGAGAGGGCTTTGTGGTATGATAACTCATATAAAAATCTCTAGTGGTTTGCACTCAAAGAAAATGGTGGTGTTTGTAATAACATAGAGAAAGATCTGTGGACAACATTTGTTGGAAATAAGCCTGCGAGCAATATGAGGCTCCTGTGTTTGACATGCTCCTTATATTTGCTTGCTTCTAATCAATGCTGTGTTAATGACTTGCTTTGTGCCAGCTGAATGTGATAAAATCATTAAAGAAAGCTGTGTGGTGATAAAACCATACGTCTGGAATAGTTGAGTTGGGTCCCACAGCAGAAGGAGAGGTCCTTGTTTTGCTTTGGGTGGAGTTAACAACTGCTGGTGTGGTTAAAAGGCCAGTGAGGTGAATCTGGGACCCTGGTGATCACCTAAGTGCTTCAGGGACCTAGAGAAAGCCTGATTTCTGCTACCAAGTGGCCAAGAACCCAGAAAAGGGATTTATGCATCAAAAAGGTTGCCTCATCCCACTGCTGATGTGCTGAAGTTTTGTCTCCACCTGATACAGTGTGGACCAAGGTTATCAGCTGGGCTGTGGGGTCTGTGGCCTGAGAACTTTGCTTGGGAGCTTGCAGTGACATTCAACGATGCCTGTGCCCCTGGGAACACACACCTTTGGTGAATATCATCTTCCACTTTCCAGATGACGTCTGGTTTAGGCAGCCTCAGGCTCATGCCCAGCTTCAGACCAGCTCATAAACTCCTGTCTGCCTGAGGAGAGATCTAGAATCAGTGAGAAATGAAGGAGCAGCACTGTGTTGTCTCTGACACCCCAGCACAGCCAGCAGAAGACCCAAACTGAGTGCCTTCTTGGTGGGTAAGAAAGCCCACAGTACTTTCCAAATATTAATATGAGCTGACAACGTGCGCTTGCAGCCCAGAAATCCACCTGTGTCCTGGGCTGCATCCCCAGCAGTGTGAGCAGCAGGTGGAGGGAGGGGATTCTGCCCCTCTGCTCCGCTCTGGTGAGACCCCCCTGCAGTGCTGGTCCAGCTCTGGGTCCTCAGCACAGGACACACATGGACCTGCTGGAGACGGGCCGGAGGAGCCACAGAAATGATGTGAGGCTGGAACAGCTCTGCTGGGAGGACAGGCTGAGAGAGTTGGGGTGTTCAGCTGGAGAAGAGAAGCTCCAGGGAGACCTTAGTGCGTCCTTTTTGGACCTAAAGGGGACTGGCAGAAAAGCTGGAGAAGGACTTTTTACAACGATGTGTATTGACAAGACAAGGGGTAATGACTTTAGTCTGAAAGAGTGGAGATTTGTTATTAGATACAAGGAAGAAGTTCTTCCCCATCAGGGTGGTGAGAGCCTGGCCCAGGCTGTCCAGAGAAGCTGTGGATGCCCCATCCCTGGGAGTGTTCAAGGCTGGACTGGGTGGAGCTTTGAGCAACCTGGTCTAGTGGAAGGTGTCCCTGCCCATGGCACGGGGGTTGGAACTAGATGATCTTTAAGGTCACTTCCAACCCAAACCGTCATACGATTCTATTCAGAACTAAGTAAGCTTAATGGAAGCAAGCATTCCATATTCTGCTACTTCTGTTCTCATTCTGTACTCATTTCTTCAGTGAACACCAGTTCTTGGGGAGGGATGTTCTTGACCACATGCAGTTTGATAGTCTTATCAAAACCTTGGTGTCACTAGAAATCACAGTTGGTTATTTACAGATGCCTTTTTCCCAGTGCTTGTGTCAAAGAATGAAGGGGAAAATTTATAACATAACCTAAATTTGTACAGACAAAGCCAAAACTGAAAGCCACACTTCAAAGACCAGGAAGATTATGGAAAGCAGCAAGGCTGGAAGGCACTTCAGTGTTTGCTGCTCAGATTAACATAATCATATGATGGCATCTCAGAATGCATAAGTGAGGGAACTGTGAGCTTTTTTCTGTTTCCATTCAGCAATGACTGTCACCAGAAAGGAGGTACTCATTTTCAATGTTTGTTTAAAAAAAAAAAACAACAACAAAAAACCAAAACCATGACAACAGCAAAACAAACAGAAAAGCCCCAAACAACCAATCAAACAAAAAACCCCACAAACAAAAAGAAACAAACAAATAAAACCAAACAACCAAGCTTTGAAATATTCAGACAAGAGAACCAACAATATTAGGGTGTTGAAAAATTTGCTTAGCACAAGTCGCAAGGTGCTCAGATTGTGAAGCTGTTAAAGCCAGAGGAAAAAAGGTATCTTGATCAGATTCTTACAGTACTTATTTTGGAAGCTGATTTAGTAGAATTTTCGGTCTTAGAAACAAAAGTAGAGTAACACCTAAAGACTGGAGGTTGGACCTAGAGAAACTGAGATTTAAAATGTGGCATGTAATATGTCATTGGAACATCTTAGAAAGGGGAATGTGGTTGAATTTCCATTGCTAGAAATTCTCTAAATCACCACAGTACATTTTTCTCCATTTCAAGCATGAACTGAGTGCCAGAAGCCTGATGGCCTCTTACGCAATAAGTCAGACAAGACAATCACCATGGTCTTCTCTGATCTTACAGCCGATGACTAATGTATCATGTGTTTGTTCTCTCATTCTCTCTGGGGGAGAAGGAGATGGAGTGGGCTGTTTTGTTTTGGAAGCATCATTGTTTCTTTTTTATTTTTTTTTTTTAATATACTGTACTTATTTTAGAAGAGGGAGGTCAGAAGTGTGTGTTGTAGTTGGAATAGAGAGTTGCAATGTTTGTGGGGGTTCTTTGTTCCTGTGGGAGCTCATCCCACTCTGACCCCTGAGAAAACCCTGTATTTTGTCTGTCTTCTAGTAGAAAGTGTTGCAGTGCCAGAGGACTGAAATGTTCCTGGAGTTGTGGATAATCTGTTGCCAATGCCGCTGAACCCTTAAGGAGTGGGGTTGTGACATGGAGCTGTAGGAAACTACTGTGTGCAGGAGAGGCATTGAATACATCCATGTCTGATGCATCTTGCTGTGGTGCATTGGGTCCCCTGGAAAGATAACCCATTGCTGATTAAGAAGGCCTGTGTTGCTTTCCCCCTCATCCACAGCCTTTCTTTCACAGAAAATGAGTGATGTCCAGCCCAGCGTTGCTTGCCGAGAGGATAGCATTGGCCCTCTGCACCATGTCAAAGGTTCAAAGTTGAGCACCAGGCCTTCTGAGTCAGTTTTAAAACATTAAGATAGCTCATAATATCACTTGCAATCAGCCAAAGATAACTATCTCACTCTCGTATATCTGAGCTGTGACTAATCAAAATTATTTTTAAGGGAAAAAAAAATTATCCGGGACAAGAGCTTTTATTCTGATTAAAAATGTCATTGCTCTACAGTGTTTAATGAGGCATGCAATATCAGCCTTGCTGTTAGTTACTTCTGCAAGAAGAAACTATACTACAAATATAATATTTATATAATTTATACTATATTTAGTTCAGGAAACACTGAAAAAAGGTGTGTGGGGTAAGTTTTGTAAAATACAGTGAATCTTTACTATAGTATTGGGCAAAACATTATCATCACTCCATATGAGAGCCCAACAAACCATTGAACTAAGGAGAGAATTGTTATTTTACATGTAAAGAGCGACTGTGGACCACAGTTGGAGTCAGGTTCTTCAGTCCTCTGAAGCAACAGGGATTTGGGTTTCTAAGAGCCATTTTAGGTCTGACCACGACAGGTCCAAAGTCACAAAGAAATATTATCCCTGTTTATTCATCCCAGCTTGAAAACAGTACCTACTTTGGTTAATAAGACCTTGGATTTCTGTTAGGGATGTTTTGTAATTTATCCAAACCAGGGCACAAGAAAAAGCCTGAATTTGAAGTTTGGATTCTTAGTTTAGATTTGAGCTTCCTATTTTGGTGGCTAAGAGTAGAAATAGATAGGCAGTGAGTATCACTGGCAGCATTTGCCATTCGAGGCGTAGGGTATAATCTACCAACCACTTGCTGAACAAGCCAGCCTTCAAGGCTTTGATGAACAGGGAGAAGTTACTCACTGGGGTGCGTACTGGTTCACTATTTCTATAGCAAACCCATTGTTTTCCTCCAGGAACTATTCACACATACGATAAGACTTTCTCTGAAAATCTCAACGCCTGAGTTAGTAAGGAATACAGAGGCTGAGAACATAGGGTGAAATGAATTGTTCAGTAAGAGAAGCAGCAATCAGGATTGGAACCAAGATCTTTCGAGCTTTATCATTGTGAAACTGCTCAAGAAACAGGAAATCCTGTTCCCTTCAATTCAACGGCAAAGTACCAACCTCTTCCTGGTGTTTACACACTTTGATGAACTCATCCTTGACAGGTACTTTTACCCTCCTCACCAGAACCCTTCAGCTCTCTAACCAAGGGTTTTTCTAAGAATGATCAATGAGAAAGTGCAGGTTCCCACTTATATTTAGTGATTTGTTAAGATGTTGCTTTGGGGTTGAAGCCTATGGGGTCTCCGATACGTCCTAATTCTGCTGCAGCCAGCTGCAGTTGGGGTGCTGAGCTGTTTTGTGGGGTTTTAAGGGTGCTTGGCCATTCATGATTTTGCAGCTTCAAGGAATGAGTTCAGATCAAAGAACTGATCCCGACACGTCTGAGTGGAAATCTAAACCAAGAGACCAGATCCAGGCTTAGAACATCACATCCACTGGTGAAGTTCAGACCAGGGTAAGTCTTTCCCAAGACCCATTATGAGGGCTTTGGGGCAATATTTCTTTTTAAATCCCATGTTCTTTGCAGTGTTCTTTTGCAGACATGTAATGCGCGTTCCTTGATGGTGCTGAGAACTTGTGTTTCGTTTCCTTTTTCCCAGCGTGCTCCCATGTTCCTGACGAATGAGCTATTGTAATTCCCATGACTCAGGTTTATTCAGCACGCTGTCAGACCTGGCGTGCTGTCAGACTTGTTTATTGGTTTTACGTACTTCCAGTCCTTTTATAGGAAACCGCAGAAAGCTGCTATTCCACCACGTACACCTCTCGTATCAACAAACCACTGAGTAACACAGTCCTTCCTCTGTCTTACAAAAATCCACACGGCTTACTCTCATTTCTGAAGATAACTGGCTTTACCCACACAGATTAAGTAGACCCAGATGAGCTGACACATTTTTGTAACGTGTCCTGCAGCCAGATTTGATAGTTTGCATGCCACTTATCAATTTTAAGACTGTAAAGAGT
The DNA here is from genome assembly GCF_964273445.1 of Streptopelia decaocto. NCBI lineage: Eukaryota > Metazoa > Chordata > Aves > Columbiformes > Columbidae > Streptopelia > Streptopelia decaocto. Next base: position 208,901,315 of record NC_138663.1, on the reverse strand, counting down.
CAAGGAATGTGATTTATAAAGAAAAAGTTGTTAAAATGTCTCTTTCAGATTTTCCTGCTGGTAAAGAATCACTGCGTTTGGGGTAAATGCTTTTGAGCAATGTCAGTAATCACTTTGGATGTGCAAATCCTTCGAGTGTTGTTTCTCTTCAAAAGAGACAGTGTTGAGATAAAGATTTAATTTTCAAGGGGGTTATGGGACCTTTCCCAAACTTACAGCAATATTTGTGCAGGTCCCCAAGGTAAAATGGAAACACGCTCCTTGTCCCCTGCATGACCACTCCTATCACTTGCAGGAATGACTTTTGACAAGCACGTTTGAAGAATCATAGAATCATAGAACAGTTCGGGTTGGAAGGGACCTTCAAAGCTCATCCAGTGCCACCCCTGCCATGAGCAGGGACATCTTCACCAGCTCAGGTTGCTCAGTGCCCCGTCCAGCCTGGCCTGGGATGTCTCCAGGGATGGTTCATCCACCACCTCTCTGGGCAACCTGGGACAGGCTCTCACCACCCTCAGGGGCAACAATTTCTTCTTCATGTCTGACCTGAATCTCTTCTCTTTTAGTTTAAAACCATCACCCCATGTCCTATCACAACAGGCCCTACTCAAAAGTCTGTCCCCATCTTTCTTATTGGCCCCTTTTAAGTCCAGAAAGGCCACACTAAGGTCTCTGTGGAGCTTCTGTTCTCCAGCTGAAGACCCCAACTCTCTCAGTCTGTCCTCCCAGCAGAGCTGTTCCAGCCTCGCATCATTTCTGGGGCTCCTCTGGCCCCTCTCCAGCAGGTCCATGTGTGTCCTGTGCTGAGGACGCAGAGCTGGATGTGGTGCCCCAGGTGGGGTCTCAGAAGAAGGGGGCCTCAGAGGTTTGGTAGCACATCTCTGCTGTCCTTTACCAAAATGCTACTCTCTGCTGTGCATGTTCCAGCTCTCAGTCTGCTCCAGCTGTGCAGCAAAGTGCTCATGCTTAAACCTCTCCTCCATCACTCATGTCACGGCAGAGTTGTACTCTTGCACATGAAGAACTTCCACAAGCCAAGTACCAGAGATCAGCTGACAAGCTGAAATTTCTTAGCCACCTACTTGATTATATATAACTGTTTGCATAAGGGTTTTCCTTTACTTTTCAACCCCCTGTGCTGATAGTATTTATACACATATTTAACTTTATGTACACAAGTGTCTGATGTCAATTAGCCCACTCTGATAAATGAAGTGTAGCATGTATATAAATGTTTGCAAGAAGGAAGCTTTGATCCTGTTTACATCTTTCATATCTCCAAAGGAAATAAATCTATGGTCTGTAAATCCAGCCTCTATGAACAAAATAATCTTGTCACATCATTTTGTTATTGACCATATTATTACATATTATGACCTATATTACTGCTGCTGTGGGAAATGAGCACTGCTGGAAGACCGTGCCTGAGGGCTTGAGCCAGCTAGTCCTAAATAAAGTTGCGGCTACAACCTTTAAGTCTGGATCAAAACTATCCAGAATGAGGGAGAATTGTCAAGAGTTCAGACACTGGCGGAAACTTTTGCCACATTCACATCAAACCCCTGGCTCTTATTGGTGCTGGAATTTAACCACTGGCATTTGGCTTTGAGCTTGTTAGGAAAAATATATGTCAAGTTGCCAGCTTCTAGTATAAAGTTAACGTTTCATGAGACTTAGAAATGAGGTTGAATAAGGGCTATATTTCTGTTGAACTACACTGACATGAAGAGTGGAGTCATGAGAAACAGCTGAGATTTGTAGCCCAAGAGGTACCGTCCACCTGATACTGTGAGAATGGTCATCCATTTTCTGAAGGGACTGATCTATCCTGTCCCTGCTCCTGCTAGAGAGACCCATTGAGCACAACACTGAGAAGGACAGAAAGAGAAGAGGATCTCTGTATTAATCCCTGATTTGGCATTTTGATGAATGCATAGTCAGGAGTTTAACTCATTTTTCCATGCACACAGGAAGAAATCTTTGCCTTCTCCAAAGACTAATTCTATGAATTGCCTTGACTATTAATGTGCTATAGTCATTTATCCATTCAGCTTCATCGTGACAATATGGCAGGAGGTGAACTTCAGTTAATTTTTTAATTCCTGCTACCTTGAAATGCAAATAATTTGCTTTCATCCCACTAGTTGATTAACTTCTGCTCATTCAAAGCCAGACCGTAGCTATTCCCACAGTTATAAATTACATTTTGATGGAGGACGTACATGGCTTCTGATGCATTTTGAAGGAGCCCACTGTGATTTACAGTCATATAAGATTCTGGAGAATGTGTAGTTTTCAGTTTTATATTATTATCCTGTCCTCAAACCTTTTGCCTACTCAGTGTTCATAGTCTTCTTGCTGAAACATCTGGTCTTTAGACAACAGAACGTGTACTGAATTATAAACTGTGAGGACGCTCTTCAACCTCGCACATTATCACTCAATAGCAGATATCAGAGATACTTGACTTCTAATAAACATCATATGCATTGCAATAGCTTTGGAGATATTTTGACTTCTCTGGTAAGTAGGAGATACCCAGCTGCACTATCAAAACTGCAAATATTTGAGACTAAATTGCACAAGATGTGTTTTCTATTTGAACCATGTCAGTGGGATTTGCCAGATTAAATATAAATATATGTAATGTAGGTGCTTGTATCTGAGCTCCCTTTTTTTGCCAGCAAAGAGAAAGAGAAACTGTTAGACACTGATTGCAGAAAAGTCTGAGCCAGCAACTGATCTTGATTCCACACAATCTGATACAGGTTGGGAAGGTCCTGAAGAGGTCACCTGCATCCCCACTCAGTCTCCTAGGATGGATCAAGCATTTTTGGACCTTCCTCAGCAAGTGTTTGTCTGAGCTATTTCTAATAAAAGGGAAAGACTGGGTACCCTGTTGACATCGGTAGAAAAGACACATACAGATGTCTTAATCCTACAGTAATTGATGAAGCGTTAATGGTTGGATCTGACACTTTATTTCAGCTTCTGAAAAGTAATATACCTGCTTTAAGTTACTCTTCTACTATTGGCTGTGGAGAGAAAAGAAAAAAAGTCTCTAAAGAACATGCTTCCTTCCTCAAAATGTGTAAAATAACTTTTTGGTGATGTGACTCCTTTGAAGGTGCCTCTGTCTATTGGCTATAGACAAACACTTCAAATTACCTGCCCAGTTTTCAGTGAGATGGGATCAATCTGACCATCATCAGGCCAGGACTCAGAACCCAGATCTGAAGGAAGATTTTCATGAGATGAACATTGAAAGTGTCCAGATTCCAGACCAAACTGGTGACAGGTTGAAAAAAAAAAACAAGAGAAAGTAGCCTCTACCAAAATAAAGACTCAATAGGCCTTTAAAACATGTTTCTGAAAAATACAAGTCCCGAGATCTTAGGTGGAAGAGACTAGCTATACATAACAAAAATATCTGCCAGGGATGATCTGACCTCCTTAAATGCTTCATTTGATTCAAAAGTGACATGAAAATTATTGCAAAGCTGAAACTAAATGGGAAGAGCCAAATGACCAGAAGACCATCAGTCTTCTTTCCCACCTGCTGTTATTATAATTCCATCAGGGCCTGATGGATAAAGTACATTTTAAAAATTCAGCACTTCACTCTCATGGCAAAAATGAGAGTGTTTCAATCATTTGCAGTTGACACCAGGGTATTTTCTTGAAGCTCAAGATTGTAAGTGCTGCTACTGTCACATCACGATCTTTAATGGGCTCTTAAAGGGTTTACTTGGGTAGGCTGAATTCTCTACATTCAAAAACCATTTTTGAATTCCTATAAAAAAAGTGAAATTGGGAAAAAACTCCCAACACACAAACACAAAATTCTACACACATTAAATAGTGACAGGCACTTCCTAGAAATTGTTGTACTTCTTTTCTCCATAAATGGCCCATTCTTATTCTTTCAGAGCTCCCAGGTCAAACCACAAGTCTTTTTTTACAGTATTTTTCAATAACAGAGGTGCACACGCAGTCCAAAACCTCAAAGTTATGTTACTAACTTTGAAAAGTGCATAAGAAAGTATGAAAGTAAATATTGTGGAATGGAATAAAGGGACAAACTTTATGTAAATAAAGGAATTATTTAACAGTCTAAGATATGATTTCAGATGACTGTTCATTAATCATTACATTATCATGCAATTTCTATATATCATTGTCTCCCTTTGTAATCTGCATATTTTTCTAATACAAGAATCCTTTGATGACAGTCCATTTTATTATTCTTGGCGATGTTTCTAATTACCAGTGTCAATGCATCATTACTTTGCTGTTATTGCACTCATTAATGATCTATGAAGCTTTTTTTCTTTTTGATGTTTTTTCCCAGCTCAGCACAACACGAAACAGGCAACACTTTGCTGTATATTTTGTGTAGCATAATTTTGAGAACAAAGCTAATTTTCCCAATAACATTTTTCTGATACTTTCCCATTTTCTGCTGAAGCCCAAACATGTTTGTAATCTCTCTTGGTGTCAGAATGCCATCTGCATGTTCTGGAAACTCTGAGACCTAAACTGCACATTTTCCAACAGCAATGAAGCGATGATTTATGCAGGATCCTTTAAAGACTGACTCTTAGAGCTTTTGATGTGCTCAGCCAGTTGTACTTAAGCTTTATCTGTACTTATGCGGGTACCAGTTCTCCTTCCAGTCTCAAGTAAAGCTATAGAAGTAAGTAAAATATTTCAGGTGTACAATAGGACATACTTAGAACATCCCAGAACTAAAATGTAACAAATCTGAAGTCATTTAGCAAAATATTGAAGTGCATCTGCTAGGAATCAAAACTAGAATTCACATTTCTAAACAGAGACAAAAAAACAAATAGAGGAAAGAGATTATAAAGAACAATGAGTAGGTTTTTTACACGGTTTGTATGAAAATGTATGCCAAAATACAATGTTTTGGTTAACTTCTTTAAGAAAGAAGTACAACAAAGTTTGGAAGCTCAGACCCACTCTCTTTGAATTATGGATCAAAGTCGTTTGTGCCGCAGAGGCATCAGTCAGCTCTGCACAGTTTCTGCTTCTTGAAGGCATCTGCTTTGCATTTCACAGGACTACTGAAAAATTGCTTTCAGCTATAAATTTACAGTGACTTTTTTTAAATTAAAAAATGAAAGACAGAAGTGGCAGCTTACTAGCAAGCAAACCGTTCATGGGCCTGGTGAAGGCTGCTTGTGCTGCTCTGAAGGGTGACTGCCTCTGTCTAGAATAGAGCTGGTGGAGCTATGGTTGGTGAAGATTAAACCCATCACATGTATTGCTGATTCAGTTACCAACAAGAAACTGAACCGGTAGGCTGGATCAACTTGAAATAAAATTTTTAAGTCATTTGCTGCTGGGGTGGTTGAATATAATGGCTGGGTTGAGCTATACAATATGATGTACTTGGACCAAAAATCAGCAGAAGCCAAGGTTAGGTTTATGTGCCGTTTTTGAAACGGAAGATTAAGAACAGCTCAATTTCAAGCCCAGGGAAAAATAATGTCCCTGGATTAGAGATCAAGGACTCAAATCCCTTCAAGTCTCTTCTAATGAAAGGACCCCCACCCCAAAGTTTTGAGAGTGCCTTTAGTCATAAGTGCCATTCACTGTGCTGAGCTGGATGGAGGACCTAGACAACATCACAACCTCTTCTCAGTCAGGTAACCATGGTTGAGGTTCATAGGTTTGGTGGTTCTGGAATGGGACCTCACCATTAAATTTTGCTTTAATTTTTTAAAAATATGATTTGGGAAGGGGAAGGCTGTTTCTCCTTCAGATGGCTCTCATTCAGGAGTCGCATTCTCCTTTCTTAAGTGCGTGGTAGCACAGCACTCCTGGTCGCGCTTGAGAGGTGAGAGATGGGCATTAAGATGGTTCCTTCCCGTGCCTGCTCTTGGTGGTTGAAATTTTGCAGGACATTCAACAACTCACGTGCAGCAATAATTGCAGGTCAGCCTGATGTGTTCTTTTTTTTTAGAAAAAAAGGAACGAGATCTCCTAAGGCTTCTTGGAGCCACATGTCTGTGCATGAGGCCTCTCAAGTCATCAAGGGTGTGTGATCAAAGCTCCACTCTGCTTCCTCTTGTCCCAGCTGAGCAGAATAACGCACAGTGACACTTCATTTTGCTGAATGAGATAAGAAGGAATCACATATGTGGTTCTGGGATCATGTTGGCGCATTGGGTTGTGTTAAATCATCAGGCCTGATGGCTGTTTTTTACTTCTCCTCATTACCACCATAACGTCTCATAAACTATTGATATTCACCCATAATACAAGATGCTCAACAAAAGCCATAAGCACCTCAAATGTATATGACGTCTTGTTCAAAAACTTTCTATACAATAGCCACGGTTGTCCTACTGAGAGCTACTTTCAGCAGTTGAAGTTCAGGCTGATAGTCTTCTGAAATGGGATTTTTCTCACAGATATCTATCATCTGTGTTCCCTGAACCCCATAGCAGCTTGTCAGATATTTTTATGCCATAGCAGTGGCTTAAGATATCTTAAGTAAATACTGTGTAGGTACAAGCACTATTTTTTTTTTCCTTCTGCACAAACTGTCTTATTGTCTGGTTTTAATTTATAGTTCCCCTCGTGCTCCTTTAGTTTCCTTAACAGGTTCTCAAATTTCCCGTCTGACTTGGCAGAGGTGCCCTGGTTGGAGTCTTGCCACCCGCTGTTTGGATACCCAACCAAAACCCCAAGTGGCCCTTTTTTGGTTATTCAGTCAATTAACCTTATTGTGAAGAGCAACCCCTCCAACATGCACAACCTTTCATACTTGGGATGTCGGCTAGCTGTTATTTATATGTATTGGTTAGTCTTTAGGGTATTTATTTCTCTGATGTTAATTCTAGATCGTTGTTTATTTCTACTGGGATGGCTAAAGCTGCCAGTTTTCAGAAAACGGAGCTCTGCAAACAGAACAAGCAATGCAAACAATACAGGGATAAGAGCAAGTGACTGTGAGTCACAGCTTCTACGTTCAATGTCCACCTACACTTCTACACTCAATTAACTCCTCCAAGGCTCAGTTTCAGTACAAGAGTCCAGTAATTGCGTAAGAGTGCAGTGTTTTGGGCAACCTTAGATGAAAGTAGCTTAGATATTCAAACACTGATAATTAATTTAAACACTGTAAATCAATGAATACTAATGATTAATTGGCTGTGATTTCCATTTTTACCTGGTGATGACAGCGACTTGTTCTCTTTCAGACCTCTGCCTTCCCAGTGATACAATGCATGTGATTCAAGCCAGGATTTATGGGAAAATTAAACAACAGGGATCCCAGTAGCTCTGCAACAAGCAAGAGCCACCTGAATGGGGGTTGAGGACACAGCCAAAGGAAAGTTGTTTGTTTTACTTTGCAATCACCATTGATAATTGAAGATAAAAAAAACAAAACAAAACAGTGATATCAGTAAAAACAATAAAAAACACTGTCCTGCACCCTACACCCATGTGCACCACAGGCTGGTCAGATGGTCCCTGTGTTACCTGGAACTTTGCAAGTGGCGGTTGAGACCTGAAAGTACCCCAGGAAGAGTGTGTTTGCCACCTTGTGTGACCTCTGCCCACACCCTGACTGATTTCTCAAGCCCCTTTGGCTATTTTCCAACGTTCCCCAAGAGTGACAATCCTCCTACTGTGAGAAAAATGTAATATTTGGCTTGTAAAATCAACTATCACTTCTGCAGCTGATAATCAGGGAGCTGCTTATCTGTTCAACAGCCCCAGTCAGGAGTGGGCAGCCAAAGAGTCTACATGAGTAACAGTGCTGACTCAGCCAAAAAAAACCTCCCCGGGCTGCTGTACAGCATATCTGCACTTCTCCCAGCCCACCTACCCTCTCCAGGACAAGGTGGGCAAAGGGCCATGGTCTGCTCCCAGGGAGCACTTGAATCTCAGCCCTGTCACAGAACTGATCATGGTGTGGGCTGGTTCTAAGGGACTTTGAAGGTCATCTACCCTGTTTTCCCAAAAATAAGACCTACCCTGAAAATAAGCCCTAGCATGATTTTTCAAGACTTTGAGGATGCTCAAAATATAAACCCTATTCCAAAAAAAAAAAGCCCTAGTTATAGTTCATTAAAAAGTCAGTTTAAATAGTGTCCAGACAGTTATACATGTAAAAAAGTAAGCATCTTTTGGAGCAAAAATTGTATAAGACCCTGTCTTATTTTTGGGGACATAGGGTAGTTCCAACCACCCTGCCATGGGCAGGGACACCATCCACCTCTTTGCTTTGCTAGAATGTAACCATTATATTGAGGAGGCAATGAAAAGCCTGGTGAGATCCAGGTGACTCTTCCTCACTGGGAAGGAATGGAAGCATAGGAGGTTCCTTCTGAACCTGAGGAGAAAATTGTTTCCTTTGAGGTGCCAGAGCTCTGGAACAGGCTGCCCAGAGATGCTGTGGAGTCTCCTTCTCTGCAGACATTCTCTCCTTCTCTCCACCTGGACACATTCCTGTGTGATCTGCCCTGGTGACCCTGTGTTAGCAGGTGGGTTGGACTGGATGATCTCCACAGGTCCTTCCATCCCCAACCAGTCTGTGATTCTGTGATCTGAGAATGATTCTCTGACTGCACCCAATGCAGTCCTTAGGAGGGACACACACTGGCTTACAATTGATTACAAAACTGATTCTATCATTACTTGCTTTTTCATCCACAAGCACCAAACCTAATTCTTCTCCAGAGTATTTCTATCCTTCAAGTACCAGAGCTTTCTCCAGGACCCTAAAGAGAAATGGGATTGCTTGTGTTGACTAATCATGCATGATACATAGCAAAGACTCATCCCTCACAACCCAGCTGCCCATTGGACCAACTATCCTGTGTTTGTGATATTGGCAATGATCCTTGGACCATTCCCCAAATCAGGTGTGGTGACCCATGCTAGCCTTTTCTGGGATAGCTTTCTTCATGGTGGATGAAAGTATCACTAAACATCAGAGCAATCTATCTGCCTACTGAGTCATTGCTGCCAGCTTAAGTGGACTGAGGGGCTGGCTGGTTCCAGTTTTATGAGGCATTTTCCTAATTTAATAGTGAGGAGTGCTGTAGGACATATACATCATCTCCTGACTTTTCAGCTGGTCTTGTCAATGTAGAGAGACACTGGTAAGGGCATGAGATGACCATGCTGGGGACTGTGTGCCCATGAAAGCTCTTTGTTGGAAGCTGTGAACTCAGGCACATAAAGCCATGTAGATTCCAGCCAGACCTGGCTCAAGGCCGACCAGCTCAACGCTTGGGTGGAGCAAATATACATCTGTCTGTACCCGTACCCTTGGGGCAGTCAAAGAGAAAGATGGAGCTGCTGAAGAAGGTTATTCAATGCCTTTCCCCATAAACATTTTCCCTGGCACAGGACTTGTCTGGACCAACTCTCCTCAGGGGGCTGTTTCCTTAGTGGAGGAATGTACTTATAGTCTGACATAGTGTTGAGTTATAAAGACATGATTTGTGACACGTTACTGCATGAAAGGAAAAAGGTAGCACGGAGTAGCCTGAGTGTGGGGAAAACATGATTTATTCCCTACTGCTGTATCCAAGAGGACCCTGGAGAGGCAGCAAGTCTGCAGCCAAACTCCCTAGGGTTGTTTTCACTGCTCCATCCCTGTCTCCTTCCATTCATTGCAATGAGGAGCTGCTCTTCAATGTTATCTGAGTATTACATATATTAAATGTTATCTGGATGTTGCTTGGCAGCCTTCTGAACATGAGCCAGCCTGTGCCCAGGTGGCCAAGTGGCCACCAGCATCCTGGTTGGTACCAGCATTGGTGTTGCCAGCAGATCCAGGGCAGTGACTGTCCCTGTGCTGGGACCTGGGGAGGCCAAACCTTGAATCCTGGGATCAATTTTGGGCCCTCACACCAAGAAAGGCCTTGAGGTGCTGGAGCGAGTTGAGAGAAGGGAACGGGGCTGGGGAAGGGGCTGGAGCACAAGTGTGATGGGAGCAGCTGAGGGACCTGGGGGGTTCAGCTGGAGAACAGGAGCTGAGGGGAGACCTTCTGATCTCTGAACTGCCTGAAAGGAGCTTGGAGCCGGGGGGGGTCGGGCTCTGCTCTCAAGGAACAAGCGCCAGGACCAGAGGAAATGGCCTGAGGTTGGATCTTGGGAACAATCTCTTTGCTGAAAGGGCTGTTGGGCATTGGAACAGGCTGCCCAGGGCAGTGGTGGAGTCACCATCACTGGAAGGGTTGAATAGACGTGTAGATGAGGTTCTCAGGGACATGGTTTAGTGTCAACCTTGGGTTAATGGTTGGACTTGATGAACTTGAGGGTCTCCCCCAACCAAAATGATTCTATGGTTCTATGACTCCATGATTCCATGATTCTATGATTCTGTTGCTAAACAACAGAAAGGTGCTGTCTCTCACAACATCCTACGAATTCACCTCCCTTTTGGGAGCCACACATGGGTTTTCCTGACCCAAGGGAGTGAGGAGGGCAGCCATCCAGGCAACAGAACAATACAGGGAAGACCCATTCAGCTCAGCCTTGACCGAGGAGCAGATTGGTCTGGTTGATAAACTGGAAGCCTCAAGTTTAGCTCCTACTCCAGGGGATTTGGCGAGATGGGGAATGGCGATTGCAAGGAAGTTCAGCAAAGATAAAGATGCCTTGGGGTCAGTGCAGAGCTCCTGCCTTGTGTACATTTTCACCCTTGGCCAATGCAAAACGCATTTTGTTGCCAATATGGGGTGTGAGCTTCCGATAGACGTTGCAGGATAACTATGTGCAAGCAGATATTTACTGGATAAAGATGCTCAAAATGGAGTCACCTTGTGTAGGTTCTCTGTGTGCTTGGAGGGACTTATGCAGGTCCTCTCCATCTATGGAAGGAGCCAGGTTGTGCTTCATTCCACCTATTTTTGGTTGAGTTTGGCTGGAAAAACTTCAAGCATGTTTTGATACACACCTAACACAAAGCAGTCCCGATTCCTATAGGACTCTCAGTGTGACTGTAACGCGGACAAGGTCTCACCTGAGGAATGTAAAAAAGAAATTGAAGAAATGGTTCTTCTTTCTCTACTTTGGTCTGAAGAGTGCATTGATTTTTAAGTAAATTTTATGTAGGTTCAGGTGAAAAATCTGGCTTAAAAGGAACTTCCTAAATTTATAAGGTACCACTAGCTGCTTTGAAGTCTTCCACATGTACTATGGATAACACGTTCCACAGATGATAGATGAAACAAATACTTTCAGCTGCGTTTGGAGATCTAGACCCTTACATGGTGGAAATCAACAGATTCAGGCAACAAAAAAATAAATTTCTCCCATGAAAATCTGACCTTCTACCTTTTCAGTTGGACTACTTTTTTTTTAATGTCTATACTATGAACAGTCAAGACTAGACACCATTTCCCGTTGGTCTGCATCCTGTTTTTGAGAACAATAGCTGCATTTTTGACACAGTGCCAGTCCATAATTCATTCTTGCCTGTGTCCTTTACAGCACACACTTGGCTGATATTATAATATTTTGGTTCATTTAAATGACTGTTCCAATTAGAGTAGATTTTTTTTTTCTAATCAATAACATTATTTCTAAATTTTTAAATGTTTTAGGAGTAATAAACAAAGAAAAGAGGCCTCATGTCTTGATGAAATATGGGTGCATAAATTCCTGTGACCTAGTCTCCAGTCTACTCAATTTAATACAGTTCAGAAGTTCAGCTTGGTATCAAACTACATTGAGTTTGTGTCCTGTTTGAGACAGACAACTTGAAACAGATGAGATGAATCCAGTGAAGAACAGAAGGAGAGGAAGGCGGTGGTCAGGATGGAGTAAACAGAACAGCTGGGTAAGAAAAAACAATAACTTAAAAAAAGGAATACTCTGTACAAAGCCCCACTTTTTTATGGTGTCACCAGCTTTCACCCAGGTTGTTCTCTGAGCACAGTCCAAAAAGTGCTGGATGCATCAAACCTGCTGAGCACCACTTAATGTCATCTCCAGTCCCATATGTGTTATCAGCACCATTTGCAGAGGCAAAAAATGAGTGCCAACAGCAGCAGTACCTTTGGTAGTGTGAATGAAGCCATCCAACCTAAGGGTTGCTCCCAAGATGGAACTTGGATATGCTGGTTGAGTTGTCCTGGGAGATACAAGCGCATTTTTCAGTTGTGGAACAAGAAGGATTCAGGCACTCAGGCTGATCTGAAAGGTCTCTGGGTTAATTAGAGTTGTTACAGAAGTCCTGAATAATTCACATCCCCACATCTGTAAGTCCAAACTGATGAGAAAGCATCCCCATGTATGAAGACTCTTCCAGGAGGAGGTCTCTGCTGGGTTTCCTGGGTTCAGGATTGATCCCAACAGACATTTACATCTACACCACCACCAAGGCTGTAAAAATCCACCGCACGTTTGTCTTACACTTTCTATGTGTTTCTTCCTTCTTCCCTGCTGATTCAGAATGTTTAAAACATCCCTCTCTGTTTGTATGCTTTAATTCTCCCCCCTTCCACTGCAAACCAATTCTCATAACCTTTCTGCAAAGGTCTGATTTTTCACACCTTTCCCAGTTGTTGCTGTATCCCCTCTGAACTCTCTCACAGTGCCTGGCTGGAAAATTTTGCCAGGTTTTGTAACCTCATTCTTGAGAGAAAGTATCAATGATCTTGAGGAGAGCATTTGGGAGCCCTGCAAAGCAAGACAGCAGAAGGGGGATTGGAGCAGCTGCCGTGGAGCTGGGTCTCGTGACCTGATAAATTATCCCTAGTCAGGATGTAAATGATACTGGACACGGTCTCAGCCTGTCCCATTTGTCAAGTAAAACATGAAGGTGGTTTAAACTACTTCACAAGCAAGGAGAGGTGTAGACAGTTGTGAGGGCTTGGCTGGTGAACAGATTGCAACTTGACCTCATTCATTTACAGCTGAGACGTCTTCAAAATCTGCACTGACTTCACCAGAAAAATGATTGCCATACCTTCCCGATGCGGGTAGTATGTTCTGTCTCTATTTCAAATTTGTGGGAGTATCTGAAACAGCACAGTGGAAAAGGAAGGGAGTTTTCAATGTTTGTATGCAAAACTTAGCTATGTCTCAGCTATGTCTTTTAGGCCTTTATTAATTGAATAAAGCTTTTAAAAATTATTATTATTGGAGGAAAGTTAGGGAGATCTACTCATTTTATTTGACCCAAATAAAGCAAGATCTCTCTTTGAGATAAGACTTTATTCCCATAACAACTCTTGCACAAGACCAAAATCCCAACAAGCGAGTTGTGAAATAAGAAGTGGTAAGAAAAAAAAAAAAAAAAAACAACACAAAAAAAGCCCAATAAAACAACATTTGGGCCATGAGATGCTGAAAGCATTGCTTCACAGACCACAGTAAGTGGTTTGTTTAACTGTGCAGCACTCAGGTACTCTACTAGGAGGCATCTGAGAGCACTTTGTGTGGGTGAGTCCAGAGGTCTATTGAAGAGCAGTACAAAGTGCACAATGCAAACTGAATGAAACGACACGTTCTGTAGTGCACAAATGCATGATGTTATTGCGCTTTTATTGCATTTACTCGAAAGCTTCCTTGTGAGCAGTCTGAGGAAGCAGGAGGTTGGAAAAGCAGTTACACTGTGGGAAAAGAAGAAAACCAGATAACATGACATTGGATGTGCGCAGGCAGAGAATTGTGCAAAAGCTTTCTGTTTGAAAACTGGTCTCAATTTCTGGTTTTAATTACTATGTCAGAGGGCAAACTGACATCAGGCTTCAGAAAGCAGATCTAATATATCACCCAGTTAAAGCAAAGGACTTGGACCGCCTGTTTTTCAAACTAATTCTGACTTCTTATCCAACAGTGAGCTTGACAGGATGCCCACAAACTGGTGTTCTGTTGCCTTTGAGATATCCTGGGGTACACTATCTGATCTCCAGCTGGCACTGAAGAATAGCCAGGTTTTGTCTCTATCCTGTATCACAATTGCAGACTCTGTATTGATGTAACTTCAACCCCAGCAACATCCCAAATGGCACAACTTTCTTGCTGTACACCAAACTAGCTGCCTATGTTTAGGCAGTTGAACCAAGTCTTTAGCTCTTCTTACTCTCTACAACTACCTGAAAGGAGGTTGTAGAGAGGTGGGGGTGGTCTCTTCTCCCAAGTAGCAAGTGATGAAGGTGGTTTAAACTCCCTCAGGTTGCACCAGGGGAGGTTTAGATTGGATATTAGAAAAATTTCTTCACTGAAAGAGTTATCAAGCACTGGAACAGGCTGCCCAGGGAAGTGGTAGAATCACCATCCCTGGAGATATTTAAAAGATGTGTAAATATGGCGCTTAGGGTGATGATTTTGTGGTGGACTTGGGAGTGCTAGGAAATGGTTGGACTCTGTGATCTTAAGAGTCTTCTCCAACCAAAATGGTTTTGTGATTCTAAGATACTTAAATGTGTCTAGATGTAGACATCACCATGTGAGCTGGTGGCTGATGCTCCTTTTGCAACTAGTGAAGTTCTAGTCAATACAGTTGATGGAGCCTGAAGAGATGTTCAGCTCACTTGGTCTCCCACAAGTTCTGAGTCACAGCCTCCAGCCATGTAGATGTAGATGTAGATACCCTGGGGAATTTAGATCTCTGTCAGGGGACCCAGATTTCATAATCCTTCATGAGGACATCTGCATTTTAACCTCCTCCTGTGAATTAAATGCCTTAATCTGGGCTATAGAGGGAGGCAGCACTGTCCGTGGTTCACATCCCTAGACCATCCTCTTGAAACAGAGCAACTGTAGGATGCTGTGGCTTTTCTTTCTTTTCTCCTATAGCATAGTGTTTAGAGCACCATGTACAGTATGGCACACAGTGGCTCAGTTATCTCTTCTGCAGGAAGGTTTTCTTTAATCAATATACCAATTAATATGGGATCATGGTCCTTCCCAGTTGTCCCACTCAGGCTCTTCCCCTCTGCCTTTTGCAGTCCCAGTGACCAATTCCTTGTGTTGAGGACACAGTTCCCTCCTTCAGTGATTACTGAAGTGCTCCTTAAAGGGCACAAAATTGTACAAATTGAGACAAAATTGAGGATAAATTGATTTGGTCCACATAACACTCCACTTGGACTGCCAAGGAGGACATTTCTTGAAGAGCAGAAGATACCCATATAGGTAGAAAAGAAAATTGAACTGGAGTCTAGGCGTGGAATTATCATGGCCGCTCTATTTCTAGCTGTGGTTTGAACAGAGTTTTGTCTCACAGCAATGCTTCAGCAATAGCTACCTTGCTCAGGAAATTTGCCAGCGGGATGCTCAATATGAGAGTCCCGTTGGTGCTGATACAGGAATGAAGGGTTTTGTGCTGTCTGCGACACTTTTGAATATGCAAAGGAGCAGATTGTTAAATGCACAGGGAATTGCAACACCAAACATAGTCCTCTACGGACTTAAGGCACCAGATGGAAGAATCAGCAGCTGAACAAAGACTGTAAAGATTTAGATTTTGGGCTTAAATACCTAGAGTGGTAATTAAAGAACCCAAATTATTTTCTGGCCCTTCACCTCACTGGGTATCACTCTTCCCAAACAGGAAAGGAGCTCAATTTAGGGCTGGTGGGTCCATTTCATCAATGCAGTAACTTGCCTGATGTCTGTGGTGAAACACGAGGGACACATTAGAGGAAACATACGGCCTTGAATCATATACGTAAGGCAATAAACATATGCTAAGGTCTGTTACAAACAGCTTTTTCCAAGAGTAAGCAACAATTAATGAAGCTGGGGTTTTGAAACTTTTCAATCTGTAACTCTTGCCAGAATTTTTTGTTACAATATTTTAAAGTGAAAGACAGTGGAGTCATAAAACTTGTAAATATTAAAAAAAAAAACACCACAAAATACTATATAAATACTCATGATGGAAGGAAGGTTTAAAAAAAAAAAATATTGAAATTAGATCTTACCTCATAGGTCTCTTGTGGAATTTCAAAAGGTCACTGTCATTATTCTATTTTCTATTCTTCCTGTGTCCAAGCACTATTTGATGTGCTAAAACATGAAAAGATAGATAGAGTTTCAACAGCCTAACATTTCATTTTTATTTTATTTTGGTTTGGTTTAGTGATAATTGGGGGGAATGCTATTTACCATTAGGTGATTGAAACATTTCCTCATCTGAAGCAAACTGGATGTTGCAATGATTTTTCTTAATTGTATGAGAATGTACTTGCTGCACTAAGAATAATTGAATTCAAACTGAAGCTTTGGCTTTACAAAGTGAACATTTCCCAAATTCACTTTTTTCAGAATTTTCTTGGAAAATTTTGAAAGCATTAATTTAAGTTTTGAGCTGTAAAAATGAAAAGAAAAAAGGGTGAACTCAGACTTCCACGATCTGACTAACTCTACTAACTCTGCCCATATCCGACACCATCTCTCCAGACACTTCTACTGCCACAGTTCAGGGAGTAGACACCACTAAAGACTCTGTTGCCCACAACTTTTCCTGCTGCTCTGTTCCTCACCTAAGTGCATGACCCATTATTCTTGTTTTGCAAGAGAACTGGAGAACAATTTGGGTAGGAATGGGCCTCTGGAGACCTCCAGTCCAGTTCCCTGTTTAATGCAGGGCCAACTTCCATGTCAGAAGTGGTTGCTCAGGGCCTTGCTCTGCCAACTTCTGAAAATCTCCAAGGATTTTCCAGATTCTGACCTCTCTCATTATGAAGATTTTTTTCCTTATATCTGAATTTGTCCATTTGCAGAGGTTGTATCTTGTCATTTAACCAAATACTCCTGAGAGGAGCTGATGCTCTCTTCTTTTTAACAGCCCTTCCAGTATTGATAAAAGATTTTCCACCAAGTCTTTATCTTCTCCAGGCTGAATGAGCCTAGTTCCTTCCATCTTTTTCTCATATGCTCCAGCCCAGCAACCATCTCGGTGGCCTCTGCTGGACTCGCTTCGATTTGTCTCTTTCTTGCACTGGGAGGCTCACAGCTGGACACAGTAACCAGATGTGGTGTTAGATGTGCCAAACAGAGGGGAGTAACAGTGTCTCTTGACTTTCTAACTAAGGATTTGCGAGTCCAGCTCAGTCTGCAGCTGGATTTCGTTGTCACTAGGGCATGATGTTGTTCTGTGAACAATTTATTGTCCACCCAGACCCTCAGGTCCTCTTCTGCAAAGCTACTTTCCAACTGTTTTGTCCATAGGCCAGAGTGTTGGACAAGCTTGTTCTGTTCAAGGTGCAGATCTTTGCTGAACGTCATGAAGTTTCTGTCAGGCCATTGCTCTGATGTGGAAGGTCCCTCTGAATAGCAGCTTTGCTCCCACCATACCAACCATCGCTCCATTTGGTGTCAATCATCTTGAGTACAGAAATGTAGCTTCAAGCTGTGTGTAGCCTTATTTTCTTTATTTCTGCTCTGTACCACTGTCTCCTCTATTTCTGCTTCTGATTTCATCCTGACCATTCCTTTCCCATTTGTCTACTATATTCTTGGTTCAGCTCTGCTTATTCCTCTTTGCTTTTCCCCACCCCACACTCCCTGCCCAGTTGCCCGCCCCAAAACTTCTTCTCTTTGGTGCCTGAAAATGTGTTTCTCTCCTCTTCTGATCTTATCTCAGGAACCCTGGACTCCCCTCTTCACTTCCATGTTATGGGAAAGTCAGGAACAGTAGAGAGGAGTCTCTCCTGTTGGCACCTTCCAGGATATTTCTTCATAAGGAATATTTCTTATGAACTGGAAAATGTGTGTCTTTGATGCAATGACTGCTGGAAATGGACAGGAGGAGGAAATCTGTGGAGCTGACTTGGCTCTGCAATGCATCAGAACAGCCACGATCAATAGCTTGGGAGAAAAGTGACTTTCCCAGTGTTGCAGGACTGTTCCCTTATATCTGCCAAAATTTTGTTTAGTGTGATGTTGCATCAGCCTCCAAATGTCTTTGCTTGTGAAATAGTATTCCACAGTCCAACAGGCCCTCTTCAGTCTTTCTCTCATCTTTTAGTTTCACCCTGTTTCCCTGGTTACTATATAGTTCTGTTTGACACTCCTTGTGAGCCGATCTCCTCCTGTTTACATGCATCACGTATTTGCAGGCAGCTACTGTGTTGCCCACCCAAGGTACCCATGTCTCCCCCTGCTCTGCGCTGATTGCCTCTTTGCAAAGCTTCTCCCACCCTTCTCTCGTGGATGCTCTTCAACCTCCAGTTACAGTTGTTGGTTGCCCACCACAAAGAGATGAATTGTATTAAAACCCCCTTCTCTACTCCATTTCCCTCCCGCCTTTCACTTCTCCTATCATCCCTCATTTCTGCTCCTCTATTATTTGTCTCCTAGGCTCTCATCTCATTTTTCCACCATGAAAGATGGGCTGAAGCTTCATAGGTCTCCTCCAACCTCTTGGGCTGGGGGAGAGGTGGGTAGATACCCATTACTGCCTGTTCCTCTGGAGTATTTTCAGCTCTCCACTTCTAGGAGACAATCACACGAACACTTTGTTTTCTCCTTTGCCATCACTCATCCTGAGCTCTCTGATGTCTCTCAAGTCCTCTCACCTCCCTTTCCTCGTGTTTCTTGGCAAAATCTATCACGAATCCAGACTAAAATCCGCTCTGGCTGGATAGTTGCAGCATTTGTCAGAAAGCTGCAGACGCAAGACTGACTTTTTGTTCTTTTTTTATGGATAATTTTCCTTTTTTCACTAAAATTAAACCACAGTAGCAGGTGAATGATTGCTCTGTAAGTGAGGAGATATTTAACTTGGTCCTTCTAAGTGCAGAATGCAGGGCAGAGGAGGTGTTGGTGGGTAGCTCTGCTGTAATTCAGCTCTTCAGATGCTCAGCAGAGCTCCAACAGAGCAGGCAACTACCGTTAGAAAGCAGTAAGTGAAATAATTAAATATACATCTGGAAAATTTCTGTTTTTCCTGGGGCTTGCATAAGACATACTACAGAGCCTTGGTTTTGAGAGGAGATTGACCCAGTTTTCTGGAAAATCAGAATTGGTGAGATTCATGCTGCAAATTCAGGCATCTGAAATAAATCATCCATTGCTTTTGACAGTCTTGATCAAACTGCTTCACATGGAAAGGCATGAAATAGGAATCCACAGGCACCAGCACCATGGGCTGGTTGTTATTAAAAAAGATCATTTAATACAGGCGGTTCTAATTTAGGTTAAGCAAAGCTAATCCTGAAGTGGTGTGTTTCTTAGACTAGCCTGCATGCGTCTGTGCCTTTGCACATGTGTACACAAAGAGAATAGGCAATTGTTTATGCAAAATAACAGATATGGCCAGAAGATACCTTGCCATGCAAGATAAGACATGTTTTTTTCTCTCTTGTGGAGATTCAGGTTTTAGTTTGTTTCCCCCCAGGCAAGTAAGAAGGTACTGAATGGCATGGATAATAGATAAGAACAGGAAAGCAAATGGTCAGGGCTCTCAAAATATTAGGAGGCTCTTACTGGGTTTTATACTGATCCACCATGGCTAGTTCAGGACTGAGCAGGGTCCCTGCAAAAAGGTCTGTAGCCAGAGGCTCTGGTACTCTGCTAAGGTCTTGTTTTGTCTTGGCTTTGCAGGAAATATCAACGCTTATGGAAACTGGGGCTTGACTTTCTGTGGTTGGCCAACGTGAGTGACGACTTGGTGAACGTTTAGGGACTCTCTCTGGGAGTGTTCCTAGAGCTTCCAGTACTTACATCTACCTGCTCCCACTGCAGAGGATTGTTTTTTGGGTAGCAAACCACAGCAAACTGTAGTAGGAGATATTTGAAGGGGATCTGTTTTCTTGCACCATGCAAACAGCTGCAGAGGGAAAGCTGCTCATTTCATGCAACCATTTACAGAAAAAAGTTTGCACTGGCTGCATAAATTCCACGTGCTCTACTAAATGTACCAGAATCCCAGAAGGATATTCCCTAGTTTATCAGAATGAACTCTGTTTACATCAACAGAGGTTGTTGCAGAGATTTTTTGAAAGAGCAGTGAATGAAGGTGCAAATTTAGGTTGCAAAATCACAGTCAAAACAGCCTGTATTGTGCCAGCCTATTAGGACAATTGAGCTAACTGGCAGAAAGATGTGTAATGTGCAATTAGTGGCTACGTTTGATGCAGGAATAGGTACTTTGGCATTTGGGATTCTTGCATGCACAGAGCAAACAGGGGAGACAAGATTTGGGGCTGTCACCTGCATTCCTCTGTTTTGAGGAATAATATCATAGAGAGCTCACATTTCTCTGTTTTCCCTCTCTTTGCTCTTTTATTTATATTTTCTTTCCCTCATGCTTCTCACCCCATCCAGAATAAACTGACCGTAATGGGTTCATGTCACTTTTCAGTTGCTTACGCTGCTAACAGAGAAATCCAAATGAGCCATGCCACACTTTACTCCTGAGGCTTATTCCTCGAGAAAGCTGTTTCTGCTCCCAGGGAAGTCAATGGAAGTCTAATTAGTCCCAGATGTTTAGTAATAACAATAACTTCCTTTTGGTAGAGCCAAACAAAAGCAGTGTTAAAACCGTTAATTAAATGGGTTTGGCTCTGTCATCAGGTTATTAACTAATTCCAGGCATGGCAGCCAACCTAATACTGTCTCTCGGAGATATAATCTTGCCACGCTTGACACAGAAGGTATGAACTCAGTGTGTGGCTAAATTAACCAGTGTCTGGGCTTTCACACCAAAGAAAAACTCACTGACTCCAGTATTGGGCTTCCAACTAATCAATGGGATTGCTGCTTGTGCAAACTTCCTACAAGAATAAGAAGCTGAGCTGATGGGTAGCGTTGACTTTTGTAGACGTTAGATCAGGCTCTATTGCTGCTGTCTGTTCTTGCAAAGACATGAGGAGGAAATTGTTGCCCCTGTCCCAGGTTGCCCAGAGAGGTGGTGGATGAACCATCCCTGGAGACATCCCAGGCCAGGCTGGATGGTGCTCTGAGCAACCTGATCTGTTTGTAGATGTCCCTGCTCATGGCAGGGGTGGGATTGGGTAAGCTTGGAAAGTGCCTTGCAACCCAAACACTTCTATAATTCTATAAATGCTTGCCTGCATCTTCAGTAGATCTCCTTGTTCTCCATTGGTTGTACTCTAAGATATGGAGCAGCTGTCCCTGCTTCAGGACCAGAAGGTGAAGGTCTAAGTTGGAGTCTGAACGCCATAGAAAAATAGGAGGACATAGCTTTTCATCTGTGGAGCATTCCAAGCTGGTGCTTTAATGTATTCACAACCCTGTGCTTTTTACAAAATTCGAAGGTGTTTTTATTGTACAAAATTCCACAATGAAGACTACCAGCCAGTTTCTTACATAACTGCTTTAAAAAATAGAATTGTACATCTTTTTGTAGTGTGCTGATTTTGACATTCACTAGCTGGAAGAAACAGAAATGGAGCAGCAATTTGACTTGGAGGTGTTTACCTGGACAGGTTTTTGTTTGACCTCGATTTCTCTTATGTGCCTTAATGTACAGTTTCTGGCATTAACAGAAAACCTGATATAGCTCCTTTCCAAGCCATTGAACCCTATTAGTAGGCCAGGCTGCCACTGTTGATGAGCTTTTTTTTCACTTCAAAAGGGTGAATTTGCTGTCAGAATATGGGACATAACATGTCAGTGTCAGCTTTTAGCAATGCAACAGGCTGGCCATGTTAAACCCATCATAGAATGAGGATCTACATAACTTTTCTTGCAGCCAGTCTCTAGACCATAATATCTTTTTAGTGAGAGACAGTGGATATCTGATCTGAATAATGGCCCAGGACTACGTTCTCTGTGTATTGTTTCACACCAGTATCTTTAAAACACCTTTTTGCTGTCTAACCTCCCATGACCTTTAAAAACTGATATATTACTCTTTTGCATTGAAATACAACTGTCTGCAGTGAGTTCTCCAACAGTTTTCCTTAGAAATATAAACATTTCAGTCCAATGTTAGCTGGTTGAAATTCATTCTCCGAGGTTTTTTTCTTTTAAAAAGTGTTCACCCCAGCGATGAATTTCTTCACATTAAGTCCAGTTTAAATATGTATTGCACGCAAGGGAAAAAAATCTCCTCTTTGAGTTGAACTGCGGACCTGTGACCTTCTGAGCAGAAGTGGTAATGTATAATGCAGCTGTTTCATGCCTGAGATTTCTCTTCCATCCTTCGTGAGTATTAAGTGCCAAGACTAGTTAACCTTATCTATCTCTTGTGTCTCGCGCCAGTGGCTGCAGCAACACACTACAAGCAAAAGGAGGTATTTAAAAAGGTTCCTACCACCAAAGCCTTTGTGTCCCATGGTCATTTGTGGGTTTTCTAAATGACAACCAGGACCACAACAGACACAAACTGTGATTTCCTTTTTCAGCTAAATTCTTATTGCTTTGGAGCTCATGGAAGATTTGCAACCAATGTCAAGAGTAGCAAGATTGTATTTTTGGTCTGCCTTGCCATTGGTTTATATCATTTAGGTTTAGGAAGGGTTAGGGTCTGTTATTTCCAACCAGTTAGGAAAAAAGCAAAGCTTAGACCAAAGAAAAGTATCTCATGGAGGTAAATTACTTTGAGAAGGATTTTCCTACTCAGCTGATGTCACCAATGGTTGTCATAAAAAGGTGATTTCAGTTACAACGCTCAATTTGCATAGTCTTTCTGTGAAGGTGACATAACGGAATGCCACGTTTTGTCAGCTTAGTGAAAGTCTCAGGACCTTAGATGGCTTTTTCTTTTGGTCTGGTTTAAATTACCACTGTATAAACTTTTTAAGCAGGTCTGCTTCTGAATGAAGCAAGTGCAAAACATGGCAAATTCTCCTGTCTGTCCCTGTGACCCAGAGCACTATAGTGGTGCAGTTTTGAAACTGTCTTAAAATCCACAGTTTAAAAAATCAAAGATGAGAATTTTACCCTTCATTTCTACACACCGGCAGTGTAGCACCTGATTTCTTCCGCTTTCAAGGCATTTTGTGTTCCTATGCTTTAAACTGATGGCTAAAGTTCTGCCTGCGGAAATAAAAAAATGAACCCACGCCAATGATGATCACAGATAAAACCAACACAAATGTTAATATAATAAGGAAGTTGATTTTCTTTAGATCTTCTTTTTCACAGTCTTCAGGTCTAATGTTCCCGATGTGCATTTCTTCCTGGTACCCAAAGTTCTGAGTGTACTGGCACGTTAAGTGCTCCACGTTGGGGATCTGGACATTGTTATTCTGGATCATTGATGAGAGCCAGATGTTTCCACAGCAGTTGAGTGGGTTCCCAGTGAGATACAAGTTTTTAAGGGAATTTTCTAATGCTAAAATATTGCTGTTCTGTAACGTACTAAACCTATTGTTCCGTAGGTCCAGAACTTCCAGTGGAGAGTCACTACCCCACTTAGGCAGCCAGTTCAGCTGATTTTCAGAGAGGTTTAAATGTTTAAGGTGACTAAAACAAGGCAAGTCAATATTTAAATCTATCAGGCTATTGCCATGTAAAAACAAATATTCCAGAGACTTCTCCAGTCCTGATAATGCTTTAACTTCTATTTTCAGTCCAGGGTTCATGGAGAGATCCAAGACAATCAGGGGAGTCTTGTAGAAAGTGTATGATGGTAGGATGTTCAGCATGTTGTCGGCTAGGTACAAGTACTGAAGAGCAGGAGAGTCAACAAATGATACACAACCGCTTTCCTCTCCAGCAAGTCTTTGCCTAGCTAATCCTGAGTACATGCTGCAAAGGCTGATATTATTGCTCTGTAGATTAAGCAGTCTGAGGCTAGGAAGACTTGAGAAGATATCAAATTGCAGGGTCTGAAGATGGTTGTTTTGAACATAGAGCTCCTTCAAATTTGACAACGTGCCAACATCTAGGAGAAGGTTCTGCAAAGCATTGTAGCTCAAGTCAAGGACAGTCAGGGAGATCAATGCACTGTCATAAGTTATTGAAAATGACTGAAGACAGTTTCTACTGAGATTAAGGGTATGAAGAGACAACATTGATTCAAAGAACTCATCCGGAATGGATTTGATTTCATTATAACTTAAGTCTAAATATACAAGATGGGATAAATAAAGAGAACTTTTGTTTCTACTTTGCTTCTGATCAGGAAGTTGAAAGGAAGCATCTAGCCATTCATTTTCCATATAGTCCATTTTATTATGAGGGGATTCAGCAGTGAGCTGGATTAAATTCTTTGATAAATTCAGAGTTATCAGTTTATTTACCTGGGGGAAGACTGGGAAGTGAAGCAGTTTGTTTTCACTCAGATCCAAAAATCTTAAGTTATATTCATCATCTGACTTTGTGGTGTGGAAGGTCTCAATGCTATTCCTGCTGAGGTCAAGTATCTCCAGCTGTTTGAGGTTGAAATCAGAGATGCAAGTAATTGAATTCATGGAGAGATTGAGTTTGGAAAGGTTCACTAGAGTCTCAAAAGTACCTTCTTCTATTTCCATGATTATATTACTCTGAAGATCTATCTCCACAAGACTGGGACATCCCTGAAACATCTTCTGTGATATCATTATAATACTGTTTTCTGCCAAGGAAAGATACTGTAGTGCCGGGGCTTGTTTAATGAAATACTCAGCCATCCCGTTGTACAGACTGTTGTGGGACAAGTCCAGTATTTCCACCTTGGGTAAACGCCCAATCCCCTCTGTCTCATTCTGAGCAAGTTCATATAAGTGATTGTCGGCTAAATTTATTTCAAGCAAACTCGTCATATGTGCAAAGACTCCAGGCGCGATGAAGCTTATCTGGTTAGAGCTTAAATCCAGGCATTGGAGGGAAGTGTAAAATGATAACGGCGTTTCAGGGATGCTTTGAATCAGATTTCCAGACAGATCTATTTTGTTTACGTTCGGATGGAGCTCACTAGGGATTTGGTGGAGGTCTTTGTTGTGGCAAAATGCCTGTGAGTTTACCTGCCAAAAAAACAAGAGAAAAAACGGGTTGTCATGGGGCAAATGAAAAACAGTGTTGCGTGAAATATAAATAAAATAACATTCAGTATCTGAGCAGATCCTGCTCTTGAAACACTGATCACACTGTTTTCTCTGAGTCTTCAGATAGCAAGAACAACAATTCTAATGCTTCTTTGCAGCTAACAGCACTCATTTAATTTTAAAGATATTTCTAACTTACAGTACAGAGAGATTTATCTGCATTTGATGATACCTACTAAAAGTTTGGCTTTTTGTACCTTTCTCCTGAGCTCATTTAATAGTCCTAAATGAAGGAGTTTTCCCCTCCTTCCATTGCAGTCAAGCACCATTTCCTCACTTTTGTTCTGGTATTTAATTTTTTCTGCTTTATCACTGTATTTGATTCTGCAAACTCTACTTGCAATAGTAAGTAGTTCATAGAAGAGCTCCAGTTTGCTGGTAGTATAGGTCCCAAAGCAGGGAGGTGGAGTAACATTTAAGGATCTTATGGCACAAAAACCATCCCTCTCCTTGGTCACACCCTCGGATATTTGATCATGTCTATTTAGCCATGGCTTAGTTAAGCAATACCTCTTTAAAAAAACGGGTCCTTAACTACTGAAATACTTCTTATGCAAACATCCGAACTCCTCCGACTTTTACCATCTGTATTTATCCCTTTCTTAAGGGAACAGTTCCCTTCTTTTTGTATGGGGAGCGCGCCTTATGAAACCACCCACATAAGACACCCGTGACACAACATGGAAAGGAAAAATTATGTAGACCCAGCTTTTGAGAGGAAAAAACCCAGGATGTGCAGTAAGGATCATGCCTTTTCATTCCAGTTCTCAGCAGCAAGGTAGAGAAAAAACTCAAGTGTCAAAGTCAAATTAATCTGCTAGATGCATGTCTGTTCCATTGCAACGAGCACTGAATCTGTGTCTAGAGCAAAATTTGGAGTGTGTGTTCATAAGAAACATTGGAAACATGAACATGATCATCCTTCCATAAATGTCGAGCTGTATTTTGTTATTAAGGGCAACATCCAGCAGCGGGAGGAAGTGGAATGCAAAAGGCTTAGGCAGCATTTAATTTACCGGAGAAAAACTCTTGTTATGAATGTATTTGGGTGACTGGGTCATGTACTGTTTGTAGAAAGATCAGAAAAAAAAAGAAAGAAAAATATCTGTTGAATCTTAACTTCTGCGAAGAAGCATAATCCAGATTCCATGACGCAAAGCTTTTCGGACATTAAAGAAACACTAAAAGAAAAAAGATATTAAAACCCATCTGTTTCATATGAACTTTTAGGTGAATGAAGTGACAGGTCTGTTTAGGAGAAGTGGGGCAACAGTCAGCGTTTTGTGAATCTCTTTTGCATCATATGAGTTTTGGACACCACACAAAAATGTGCCAGAGAAGTGCAAGAGCTCATCCAAACTCTAGATATGCACAGGCTGTTCCACAGTCCTTCCCATGATACGTCTTTCCCAAAGATCCCAAGTAAATGGCTCATTAAAACCTCAACCCTTTCCTTGTCATCCTCCAACTTACTTAAATCTCTCCTGTCTATTAGAATAAAGAGAAGGGAATATTCTGGCTTTCCCCTGGCATTATTTCTTTCCTGAAAAGCCACTGTAGACTTACTCATTTTGAGCTAAAATGGGCACAGAGCTGGGCTTAGCTCTGAGGTCCAAATAACGGAGCGATAAGTCTCCTCTTGCTTCATTTGTGGAAGAGGGAGAAATCAGAATGTTGCAAAAATCCAGAGTGAAAAAGCAGCAGTCACTCTGCAGCCTAAGGCAGATGCCAGGTTTCTTCCCTCACTTTGAGCCAGATCTCAGCAAGTTTTGAGCACCTTCCACTCCCTCCAGGCACCCGGCATCATAGCTAAGTCCTGGTCCATCTCCCAATGATGCCAGTCGGCTGTTTTTCAATGAAATTGAAAGGTCATTCTCAGTTCACCATGTGTCTTGCAGGATTTGGCCTTTAATCTGCATCCACTGAACCCTCCCAGTGATAAAAAGAACTGATAAAATCTATACCTCCCACTGTCTGCCATTTCTTCCTATAACATTTCCCCTCTCAGTTTGGTTTTTTTTTTTTTCAAACTTTCATTCCTTTTCACTGAATTTCTTATCTACTCTGTTCCACACCATCTTTTATCCCCTAAGCCTCAAACTGCATGAATTTCATTCTCATCAGCACTAGAAAGAAAAGATGAAGCATGTCCCAGTGGGATGGAGCAAACAGCATCTCTTTGCATATATCTCCCCTCCTCCCACCCTCCAGCCCTCCCTCCCAATGGGTTGGCAGCCTGAGACTGGAAAAGAGTTTTTTTGCCAGTCTCATGTTCTGATTTCATCATCTCTGCTGGTGCTGCCACCAGTCCATTGGCAAGAAGCACTGCAGGGTGGGAAGCACTCGGTCTCTTCAGTGTCTGGTCCCATTGATAGAATCATAGAAGAGTTTGGGTTGGAAGGGACCTTCAAATCTCATCCAGTGCCACCCCTGCCATAATGTCCTGGTTTTGTTAAAAACAAGTTTCTCTTTTAGTGAATTTGCCTGTCAGCTAAAGCCTTCATATTAGCTGCATTTTCCTGGAGAACCAGACACATGTTTTGGTAAACCTAGCAATGGAATGCAAACTTATTGATAAGCACGGATGGACATCTCGCGAGAGGGGCGATGAGAAACCGATGACCAAGAAACTGACCAACTGTGTATAACATTGCATTCACGTGAATACTTCATATAAAAGTGGGAGATCACGAGGATCTCGTCCCTTTTGACTTTGCTTTTTCCCTTCTGCTTATGGCTGACATTAGGAGAGGACCTTGCTAGTCATCTCTGCGAACTGAGGCCTAGTGACAGACTGAATCCAGTTCCAGGTGGCTGCAGAGTCCAGTCCAGGACTTCGGGTGCCAGCTCTGCAGTTTGCTGAGACTTTCAAGATTGGTTTTGTATATTTTGTATTATTTTCTCTATTCTTATTAGTAGCATTAGTAAAACATTGTTAATTTTTCCAACTCTCTTCTCTCTGTCCTTCTTTTCCTCCCGATCGCCTGTCCTGAGTGGGAAAGGGGGAGAGGGAGGGGCAAAAGGGGGAAGCGGGGGGGAGAGGAGGTTAACAATACATCTTCCAGGGTTTTATTGTCACCCCACAATCTAAACCCTCAACACATGAGCAGGGACATCTTCACCAGCTCAGGTTGCTCAGAGCCCCGTCCAGCCTGGCCTGGGATGTCTCCAGGGATGGTTCATCCACCACCTCTCTGGACAACTTGGGCCAGGCTCTCCCTACCCTCAGTGGAAAAAATTTCTTCTTCATGTCTGGCCTGAATCTCCCTCCTTTAGTTTAAAACCATCACCCTTGTCCTATCACAACAGGCCCTGCTCAAAAGTCTGTCCCCATCTTTCTTATCAGCCCTTTTTAACTAAGGAAAGGCCACACTTAAGGTCTCCCTAGAGCCTTCTCTTCTCCAGGCTGAACACCCCCAACACTCTCAGTCTGTCCTCCCAGCAGGGTTTTTCCAGCCTCGGATCATTTTTGGGTCCTGCTTTGGCCCCTCTCCAACAGGTCCATGTCTCTCTTATCCAGGGGCTGCAACAAAATGTCTCAACAGCTCAAAAGTTGAGCATCATTTGGATTCTGACTCCAGTTCCTCACTGCTCAGCACTGTCTGGAAGTTGTCACCCACCTTAGTAAGAACCTTACAAACAAAGCAGCTGGATCCAAGCTTCCACTCATGTTCTCCGGTATGAACACATGAGCTTTTGAACCAAAGAATTTGGACTGGAACCACTTGTCCTGGACTTGCACTTGCAAGTTGTCCCTAGCAATTGTCTAGATTTGGATTAGATGATCATTTAGACTACATGAGCTTTGAAGATCCCTTACAACCCAAACTCTTCTGTGATTCTATGATTCCATGATTCTACAATTCTAACATTATCTGGAAGAGCTGCACAGGCGCAGACTCAGCTACACAACCACACTTGAGCAATTTGCCCAGATATCACATATTCACCTGACTTATAACTGGTTGTGAACATTTTCTTACACCACTTCAGTTCAAGATAAGGTATAATTTGCTAAAACCTCTTCCATTCCATGAATTGCTTGAAAGCTCGTCCTTTGCCAGTTAACATGAGCTGGAAACATATTTCTTTGGGAGATTAAAACATGCACTAGTTGAAGCCCCTCTCCTTGGAAGGCAACATGAGTTAGGAAGAATCTCTGGGCATTTAAGCTGTGCCTTCTTGTCTCACAGAGAGGTAGATGTGCAGTAACTTGCCTAATCAGTGCAGATCATTCCCATTTCAGGTGTTCTCATAGGGACTCTTCACTTCCAAAAACCTTTTTTACAAGACTTTGATTCAATGACAGGAGTCAGAAATGGGCACAGGCTTCTGACTCGTGCCTCTCCCACAAGATCTGGGATGAAAGTTTCCATTTCTGAGCCTTTGCTATTTTGAAGGTGTCACCACAGGGAAAGTACAGTGTAAAACAGCGAGGTTGTGATGAAAAATAATCACATGAAGTAAGCAGGACTCTCAGTGGACCCATCAGCTACTCCAGTAGCTCCCACTTTCTTTAAACCGTGTTTGGATTTACATCCTCCCCCTTCCATTGGACCAAACGCCCAGCAAAGGAAAATGATCAACATCAACATTAATGATGCTGAGCTGTTAATTTATACCAGATGAGCATCTCAGTCCCCGACTGCAGTGTGTTTTCTGTCGGGGTTGAATTTATTCCAGCCTTGTTGCATAGAGTCTTGGCTTCTGTCTTGATGAAAGCAATTTAGAGTGGAGTGGTGGAAAAAAGACATGTATTTATTTCTCAGCAATCATCTTAATCTGTGACCCATCAAGAAGTGGGATGGGGCAAATCTGCTTGGATCATTGTGTGTCTCACCCAGCCTTTATGTCATTATGATACATGGGACCCAAAATGTCAAGTTTACAGTGGCTTCATCAGTCTTCCCTCTCCAGCCAACAAACTGAGCTACCCAGTCACCTTCCCAAGATCTTTTTATATATACTAGGTCTTAATTTCTCTGGAATTCAGGAAGTGCAGCAATATGGCAGGGTAGGCAGGAATGGAATGAGTCCCATAAGGGACATGTGTACAGCTAGCAAATTATTTTTTTTCCCTATTTTGGAAATTCTTGAGGATTTGTGTTGAACAGCTTCAACATTAAAAAAAAAAAATGAAAAAAAGATAAGTATTTTTAAATGTCCTGTTACAGTCAGCAGCACTTGGATAGGGAAAGGAGCAAGTTCAGCTGTGAATAACATTTTTGATATTGTACCAGGTGCTTGCAAAAATTTAAGGAGCAAATTTTATACTGGAACAAGAGGCTCTGTTACTTCTTTTACCTCCAGCAGAAGTCAGGTACAACTTCCCTGGCAGCAATCCTGTGTCAGGGCAGAGAAGTTCATTCTCCCCGTTATTACAAAAAGGCTGGTATGGATGTATTTCACAGAAGACACTTTTATTTAAAGCACAAACTCAGGCCTGATATAAAAGAGTTGATGTTAGGTCTAAGTTCTTTCTCTGTCTCAGCCACAGAATCCCTGTGCAGTTTTTGGGGAAATCAGGTCAAATTTCTTTTAACCAGCTCCCTCTTAGGAAAAAGTGGAGATAATGACCCTTCTTTCCCTGCCTCGCTTTTATGTGCTGTCACTCCAGCAAGGACGTAACATGACAACATCCCACTGAGCATCCACTAGCCCAGCAAACACATCTCTACTGTCACGGAGGGCCTGGTCTTGTGGGGGTTCCCTTTCCCTTGCCTGTAACAAAGGGAGGTCCAACCTCAACCAGGATCTCAAGGGACCTGAGCAGGGAGACAACCTTACCATTTCACAGGACATCCCCTCTGTGGGCTGATCGTTAGAGGTCCCTCTATTCACCACTCCCAGGAAGAAGATGATGTACAGTTTCATGGTTCTGCAGGAAAAAGTGATTATTGTTAGGTTGCAAATGTGACATGGTGGTCAACCTATCCAAAAGCTGGCACCAGATCATCATATAACACAGAAAAGCACACACGCAGTGCAATAAATTAACCCATCCCTGAACCTACAGCACATACAACCTACCTATTACTTTTGCATCTCTTTGAGCCTGGTGGGAAAAAGAGAGATTTATACAGAATTGTAGAATCGTTTTGATTGAAACAGACCCTTAAGGTCACTGTGAACCCAACACTGATACTAAACCGTGTTTCTAAGAACCTCATCTCCACATTTGTTCAGATAGATGATATCCAGACCAAGCAATGAAGTCCAGATGCTGGGCAGCATGTCTGACATCACTGAGAAAAACAACCATCAAAGATCAACTGACCTTCCAGAGCCACCTTGCTCTCCCCATAGAGGCAGCTCAGGTGTTTTCAACTGGGCTGGAATTTTGGGGCGTCAAGTCCTGACTGAAGTGAACAGCTGCCACTCAGAAGCAACAGGCATTGGGAACAGTTTCAGTTTCCATCCACAACTTTTTCCATTCCGCTCACCCCAGAGAGTCAAAGAAGTTTTACACACTCATGCAAATTTGTTGAATTAATGTAAGCAGCTTAAAGAATGGACTGAGAACTTTTTGTCCAAATGTTAGCTTTCCGTTTTATACATCCCAGGTATGGGTAGGCTTTTAAATGCATTTGAAAGCAGATGTCTTACAAAGAGACAGATATAAATGGAATGAATTTACTTGAAATGAAGGATTCATTAGAGTTTGGAAAGCACTCTAGAAAAGAGCGTAGAAATAACTGCAAAAGGAGCAAACATCATTGGGAGGTATTTCACTGGGCAGTGGGAGAAAAATGCAAATGCAACCAATGGAAAACATTGATCCTTCAAACGCTTTGCTTCTAGATGGACACTCATGAAGTCTCTGACTGTGGTCACCACTGTTATGAGCTCCAGACATCACTTCTTTATGTATATCTCTATTGCAAACATGCCGAATCTATCTGTATTGGTATGGCTTCTTGCAGGCAGATCCAAGCTGATCCTGCCCGAATCCAGAGCTGGTGAGACACACACCAGCTCCCAAATGGAAGCCAAAGAGCAGTGCTTAGCTAGCTGCTGCTCAAGCCTGCATCTCCAAAACCAAGCCAATCTCATGCACACATGCCATCAAAACCCAGCACCAATGTGCTGTTACTCAATGGCTTCCACCCGCAGAGCATCAGAAAGCTGGAAACAGCTGGATCTCCCCAGCTGTTGGAGATCCCTCTGCTTAGTCACAGTTTGAGGGATGGAGCTGGTGGCCACGGTTCCATGCAGCAATGGCAACTGTTGAACAGCAACATCAACAGGTTCATGATGGGAACTATCCCTCCACTTCCCAACCAGAGAAAAGTGAAACTCAGGAGGTTTAGACCACAGTTGCTCTATTTTTCAGATTGCACATTCCTTCCAGTTCTGGGAAACAAGTAGTGATGGATGAGGATCTGGGACCCCAAGGTGAAAGAGCTTGGGGTTTGTCTTTGGTTCTCAGCAGGAGAATCAGAAGTCTGTTCTCCTCCTCTAAAATGAGACCAAGGATGTTAATTCTTGACCCTTTTTATTATTGTTTACGAAATACATTGAAATCATCCTATGGAAGGAGGAATTACTGATACCACTATCTATAATGTCTCTGTCATTCTGTTCCTCATTCCCCAGGCTTAGAGGAGTGGGTGCCTCCTCTAAGGAGTATAAAATGAGTTTAATCATTTGGGCACTATTTTGTTGGAACTGGGAGAAAAACATACTGATGGTTACAAGGCTTCACTCCGAGCCCTTGAATGGAAATTGTTTCTATTAAATCCAATTAATTAAGCTGACGAAATCTCCATGGATGCTACCCAGAACATGGCACCATCCTGATGGGCAGCATGTGTCCTGTGATGTCTGTGATACCCTCTTTTGTCACACTGCCAGTGCAAAAAATGACCCCTTTGTTTCTCAGATAAAAAATGTGTCATGATCCTGGGTCTTGCAACGTCCTAAATTATAAATTTGTAAAGCAACTGGAGAATTGATGCATTTGAGCACAAAAATATGATTTAATGGCTTGCTGCATAAGACAGACCTGTAGTAAACAAACATATTGTCCCTCAAGGTGCTTCTAAGGTGGCTGTCACACCCTGAAGCACTAGGACATGGTGGTCTCTTCTGATATGAGACCCCATGGACTCCATCCAGAGGAGGGTAAGCCGCTCCCCATGGTACAGCACAACCTGTGGTTTTCAGTTCAGCTGTCCAGGTGAGGTTTTCCCCACCTGGCTTTTCTCTGGACAACCTTTAGAGCCTTCTCAGCAACAGCTGAGGTGACACAGCACTGTATCCCCCTCCTCTCTGTTCTTTGAACATGTCTCAGATGCCCACCACCCTCTTCCAGGATTTCCATTGCCGTGGTGCCAGAGAGCATCACCATTAAATCCTGCCCGCTGGCACTGGTACTGATGGCTCTAACCACAGCTCACAAGAACAGTCCAGGAGCAGCAGTAGCAGCAACATGATCCAAAAGAGCTTCTATTGCTCTGAGGCTTTCCCAGAGTTGAAGCAGATTCATACTTGGTGCCAGTTTAGTCCCACTGGCAGCTGTGATAAAAATCCCAGCATACCACAGAGCAGGACTGAGCTCTGAACCATGTTCAGTGTCACAGATTTCCATCACAGTACTTAAAAATTACCCAGCCCCATCCACAGCTGAAAAAGAGAAGTGATTTCAGTAACACCCCCATGGAACTTTCTTAAATGGCTTAAATAACGCAGCGTCTAGAAAAGGCATGGTACCCAAACCATGTCAGCACACTCACTTAACAGATGGGAGGATATAGGGAGAGAAGAGCACTGATTTGCTCCAGGACACATTTGAAACCATGGAAGAATCAAGGTTTTATCCCAGTTTGCCCAGTTCCAACTCCAGAACAATATTTGCCTCTATGTCTATTACAATATAAACCCTGAAACCATGTCATAGAGGTTGCTTGTAGCTAACAACAGCAGCACCTTACAAATTTCCTGCAAAGGCAATTTTTGTTACTGCTTAGACAATTAGCAGACATTCTCCTGTGCCAAAGAGAGTTTAAACATGAGACAATACGCAAAGCACAAGCCAAACTTCCCAGGGTCTGATCCTTTCTCACACAAGACGCTTTGCTGCCGTGTCAGAGCCTTCAGGGTTAAAAAAAGCGAATATTTCACATTTACCTTGTTTCAAGGGTTTCTCGCGTCCCCAGACACTGCTTATCATGTCTTTAAAAAGCATATCCAACCCTTTTAAAACTGGCTCAGTCCTGGTACCGATGAAATTGTTCTTCAGCTTCGCCTTCACCCCTTCGGGACACCCAAGAGGCTCACTCGTAACTTCATAACAAAGGCACTTTTTCAGGGAAATAACCTTATTTGGGACAGTATCTGCTTTAAATTATGTTGCTTGTCCTTCTCCGAACTCCTCTCCGGGCTCTTGCTGGGTCCTAATCGCCGCTGTGCTCCGGACAGAGGAAGCTACTGTGTGACATCCTGAAGCTTTTGCTCGGGGCAGGCATAGGAAACAAGGGGATATTTCTTTCTTCCCAGCAAAACTTTCAGGATCGGGCCGTGGGTTTGCTCAGGGGAATAAGTGACTTATCGTTGCCGATGCCATTGTTTAGCTGCGTGCGCGGTGCGAGGCGACGTGTTTACTTTGGGATTTGGTATCCGCGAGTTACATTCCTGGAGGATTGCAGCCTCCCACCCCCTGCACCTAAATCATTCTTGTCATCGTTAGGAAACCAGTGCTTGAGGATTAAAGCTTTCAATCTCACAGCTGATAATAATAAACCCCAGAATCTGGAAACCTGTCCTAAAAGAAATATACATATATATATATATATATTGTTTTAGAGTGTGATACCAATCTGCTGGCAGGGTGTGGGTTCAGTGTCAGCTACAACACACCTGGCTTGGAGGGTTTTCATGGCATGAGGCAGGAATTAGGGAGAGTGATAAAGGCAGAGGATTCCGAAAATCCGGATCAGCTACTGAATATTTGGCAGCGAGTACATAGTGCTGAATCTACCGGACCTGCTTGTAAAAACTTCCCATTGCAAAAGGGGTGCTTTTGTCATGCAAAATTCAGTTTCAGATGAGTTAAGCTTTTTATTTATTATTTGATGCTGCCCTCTAGGGCTGGAGCAGCTGTCTAATTGCTGGTTTCCTCACTTCCTTTTGTTAATTGAGACCTGCTCCTGGAAAACCTGCCTTTACAAAGATTTCCCTGTTGCCCAACCTCGCAAGCCTGAACTGTTGCAATGCACTTTTCCCATAGAATCATTTTGTTTGGAAAAGACCTTCAAGATCATGAAGTCCAGCTGTTAACAATAGCACTAACCCATATCCCTAAGAACCTCGTCTACCTGTCTTTTAAACCCCTCCAGGGATGGTGACTCCACCACTGCCCTGGGCAGCCTGTTCCAATGCCTGACAACCCTTCCTGGGAAGAATTGTTCCCAAGATCCAATCTAAACCTCCCCTGACACAATTTGAAGCCATTTCCTCTCATTCTATCACTTGTTTCTTAGGAGAAGAGGCCAACCCCCTCCATGCTACAACCTCTTGAAACAATACGCCAAAGAGCTGGGCTCTTATCATTTGCTTTGCAATGTAGCCTGAGATGAGAGACACAAATGCTATGAAGAGGCAGCAGTATATGTGCATGAAGGAGACGGAATATTTAGGTGCAATGGATAGAGAAATTCATGTTTAACTCTCAGGAGGACAGTCTGCCAGGGAGAATATCACAACCCTGGATGAGTTTGCCTTGACTGGGCTCTCCTCAGACTAGTTTCCATCACCTTCCCCTAAGCACCTAGAGTTTTGAGCTTCCCTTGTTCAGAGCTGGCTGCAGCGCTGTTTTTCACCTCATCCGTTTGGCACGTTCCCCAGAGTCAAGCCCTCCATCTCCAATCCCCTTGGGGAACTCGTGTTGAAGCTGAGGGCCGCTGTGGTGTCCAGAGGTTCAAATGGATGTTCTGGGTTTAGAGTTTGCCTCATCAGCAGTGTGCAATAACACTTGCAACGCGCAGCCACTTCTGCAAGGAAAACCTCAAATACAGGAGGTCTTCAAGAAAAGAAAGATACTTTTTTAAAGAGGATGGTTTGATTTGGATGAAATGCAAACATCATGCCTGTAAGGAAGAGTAGCAAGTGCCCTGGGTGATTGCAACTTCACATTTTCCTGCACTTGGTTGTTCAGAGCACTGTGAGAAGTTTAGATTTGCAGGGGAGAAAAATAACAGGGCTTTTGCTGGTTGTGCTTTTTAAAAAGCCATCTCTGTTCCTCAAGCTGTTTTATTGAATGGCCAAGCAGCTGTGCCAGCTGAACTGTGAAGAAGAGCCTGGACAGAAACAAATGCCAGAGCAGGAGGGAAGGGCATGCACTGATTCTGCTGCTCGGGACTTTGCTTCATTAAAACCACCGACTTAAAGGAACACCAACTGTGCAGGGGAAGATCAATGCTGTCCTTACCATCTTTGCTTTTTCCTAAAGGAGATCTGACAGCAAATAGTTTCAAAGACCCTGAAGCATTTGGCCAACTTCCCATTTTCAATATCATCATGCTTTGAGCTACCCAGCAGTTTACACCCTAAAGTGATGTTGAAACATTAGCATGGTATGTGCTTGGTGACCACATCTGTAGAGCAGGGGTCATCCCCATTGGACAGATTGGAGAATCAAGCTCTTTTTCCCACCTGCACAAAATATCTAGGGCTGTCCCACCCCACTAATACCAAAGGATTTGCACCTGCGACTTGGTGAAATCAAGCCCTTCCTGATTTTCCTGTGGTCTGCATGTTTCTGCTGACATCAGCTGGATTTCACCCCACGTTGCCTGGAGGTGACGTGGGGATTAGAGCTGGTGAGCACCTTGTCAGATCTCTCCTGTCCTCCAAACCCTCTTCCCAGCCTGGCCCAGAGCAAGAACGAAAAGCAAATCCCAGCCGCTGGCTCTCATGAGCCGGTCCGTAATCTGCTGGAGGTTCCCAAGGGTTTCAGATAAACAAGAATATGTCTTGACGATTATGTGTCTCGAACCTCCCAGACCTTTTGGAGTCTGTCCATCCATAACTCTGCTGCTTTCTAAGGCGCTGCTTTTGGGTTGAGTCCTGTGTCAAGCTGCATGAATCAAACTCTCCAGAGAAGTAAATAAAACAAGCTCCCGCCTTAGAAAGTGGGTCTGAACAGCAAGGGCAGGAGTGGAACAAGTTTTTCTCCCTTTCAACTGAAATAGCTCCCTGGTGATTCATCCCACCAGGGAGCTGGAGACAACATTAATATTAACCATATTAAAAACAAATAGCTCCGGCTCCTGAGACCCTACAACATCTCCAGGAGCTGCTTCCCCTGGTTTGGTTTTGCTCGTGTCATCTGAACTGTCCTTGGTCTCTCGCAGGAGATGGAGCCTCCTGCCCCATGTGTGAAGTCCACAAATCAAAATAGGGACTTCTACATCTCCTGTAATCCCAATGTGGCTTTTCTCCTGTCTTTTGAAGCTGCTGCCTTATTTCTTTCTCTCTTTCTCTGTCCTCTCCACTTGCACCTCTAGCAGGTGTGCAGGCAACAGCATTTCCCCACCAAAGATTAACCTTTCTACTTAATTGAACACACAGTGTTTAGCGAGTTCCCCTACATTATTCACCGTTTTTTCTACTCCTTTCTCTGAAGAGAAAATGAAAATGAATGAGAATTGCATGAAACCCACCAGCCTGGAGACTTTGTGAGTGAGGGGCTGAGTGAAGGGACAGCAGGAGATGTAAAAATGAAAACATTTCCATCAACAAAAACTGATGTAAACTGGCATTTGAAGATTAAACTATTTGAATGTGAACTGCTCTCCCTGGAGAACAAAACTCCTGGAGAAACTCAAATCCAGGAACAAAACCAGAACCTTTTCTCACCAGCTTCAAACCAAGTGCAGCAAAGGAAGAGAGAAACTGGTTAATAGTTCAGTTTTTCTTTTACTGATGGTGGAGTCAGTGTTTGAGAAAAGGGGCATTCACTTTATGTGAACCAACCACAGATAAAATGAAATGAGAAAAATTATTTCTGACAGATATTACTTGCATGATACTGATATCACCCCCCTTGAATCCATCCATCATTGTGTTATAGTAGTAAAAGCCCAAGCACTGATACAGTCACTAAGCTGTAACCATCTGCTTTAGAAAGAGGTGACTGATAGTGAATTTTTGTTAATGAAAGCTAAAGGATTTCAGTGTTTTAGAATAATAAGATGCTTTTAAAGTTGAAAATATTACATCTTAGTAAAAAACAGATTTACACTTCTGTGGAAAGCAAAGCTTTGCATTGTATTTAAGGGAAATGTAAAATACAATAGGGCTTGGCTTTAGAAAATTCGACCTGACTTTTATATAAACTAGGATTTTCTAAAACTTCACTATTTCCAAATATTGTCTAAACATTAATTCCTTGTGATAACAGTCCAGATGCAGCAAAACACTGTTAGTAAGTCATTGTTCACCCAAGGTGACATTCAAGCTGTCGGGATCTTAAGAGTAGAAAAATAAACCCTGTCATCTCACACCTCGTGCTCCAGCAGGGAGAGTTCAATGACAGCACAGATAGTAAGGAGAGCAGGTGAGCTAAACCAGCATTTTGCTCATTTTACCCAGAGATTGTGTGATTTGCCCAAGGCTATATTAGGATTCAGTGTCAGAGAGCAGCATTTAATCAGCGCACAATGCTGATCTCTGCAGCACTCCTGGTTCAGAGAGCTATAATGCAGTAACACCATAAATAGACTGAAGTCCTGCGAAGAAAGGAAAGAAAAAAAAATCTCCCCCATATTCCATTACTGTAAACACGGAGAATAATAACAAAGCAGGCATATGACAATGGTATTGCTACAAACTAAGCGGTGCCTCCTTAACGTAAAGGATCTAACTCACTGCAGTGCAAGTCCCTGATGGATTAAATATACAGCTGTGTGGATAGAGCCATCCCCACACTGTGTTTAGCCAGTTCCTCAGCCTATTCATAAACACAGCATATTTTATTTATACAGTACCTTCCTCATCTGTGTTATTTTTAAAGGCTGCAGCTCTAAGCCGCCGGAGCCCCCGTCTCTCCCGCAGTTGAG
The DNA here is from genome assembly GCF_964273445.1 of Streptopelia decaocto. NCBI lineage: Eukaryota > Metazoa > Chordata > Aves > Columbiformes > Columbidae > Streptopelia > Streptopelia decaocto. The sequence continues at coordinate 208,862,308 of NC_138663.1, read as the reverse complement.
AGCTGAACTTTCCAGCCGGCTCCCGCTTTTCGCACGCGTCTCCACGTACCTGCTTAGTGGCTGGAGGAGGAGGAGGAGGAGGAAGAGGAGGAGGTTTCGCCTCTGCTTGCAGCCTTCTGCCTCCCTGACTCTCCCAGCAGCCTTCCCAGCTCCAGTCGAGGAAGAGTTTCCTTAGGGAAGTCGTACCTCTGTTGCATGCCAGCTGACTAAAACTCTGCGAGCTCCGAGAGAAGTTTGAAGTCACAGGGAAAAAAAATGCTCCCCATAGACTGGTCCTTGAATTCATTCCTTCGCAGTCATGAGCTCTTATATATTCCCAGGCTCCCACGAGCACGTGAATACATACCTCCGTAATAGTTTTAAAATGTGTGTGTCCTCTGCGCTTCTCTTTATTTTCCATTTCGTTCATTCAACCTTGGCTTGTTTCCTGCAGCTTCTCAGCTGGTAATTACGCTCCTCTCATATTGACACATGAAACAGCCTGCGAATACCACAAAAAGTCCCCTCCGCAGGCTTCGGGGACACGTGCTTGTCTCTGAAGTTTGCTGTGCCTGTCCCACAGATGTAAGAATGTGCATTCAGCTACACGGACATGCAGGTTCTCATGGGCTGCTCTTGCCAGGGTTGGGGTAAATCACTAAATCATGGGGACTGAGCTGTCTGCAAACCCTAAACTCTAAGCCTGTGCAGGATGGGGTGTGTAGGGAAGGGTATATCAGAGGAAATTATTGTAGCAGGGCAAACATCATGTTTGGTGTCCCAGAAGCTCAGGTGTGTCTCTGCGGCACAGCAGTGGGATGGCTGAACACACCCTTGGGGGAAAGGATAAATTCAATTTAATGCTTGAATGGGTAATAACGTAAACGCTTTCTTATAAAGACAACGGGACAGAGAGCTCAGAGAAGGGAATGGAGCTGGGGAAGGGGCTGGAGCACAAGTGTGATGGGAGCGGCTGAGGGACCTGGGGGGTTCAGCTGGAGAACAGGAGCTGAGGGGAGACCTTCTGATCTCTGAACTGCCTGAAAGGAGCTTGGAGCCAGGGGGGGTCGGGCTCTACTCCCAAGGAACAAATGCCAGGACCAGAGGAAACGGCCTCAAGTTGCGCCAGGGGAGGTTGAGGTTGGATCTGGGGAACAATTTCTTCCCCAAAGGGCTGTGGGGCATTGGAACAGGCTGCCCAGGGCAGTGGTGGAGCCACCATCCCTGGAGGGGTTGAACAGATGCAGAAATGAGGTTCTTAGGGACATAAGTTAGTAGGTTAACAGTTGGACTCGATCTTGAGGGTCTTTTCCAACCAAAATGATTCTGCCACTCCGTGGTTCTATGGTATTTATTTCTTTTCTTTTTACTTCAGATGCAAAGTTCTCTTGTAAATCAGTGGAAGACCTGCACGCTGTCCATGTATCTTCTGCTTGGAAGTGCTCGGGCAGGTGTCCCCTGGCTCCACATATTCGTTTGCAGGAATACAAACCTCTGATAGGGTTTTTCGAGTTCCTGACTGGATGTCCTAGGATGAAACTGAGTCTTGGTTTCACCAGCTAGGATCCAACATCTTGGCCACCCCGTTGGAAGCCTCAACAGGCACCAGGGACCACTGCAAACTTCCCACCTTTTCACCAAGGTGCATGAGAAGCACCTCCACCAAGTAGATGTCCCCTCAGAGGAGAAGTTTGGCTTCAGCATCAGGTGTTTTCCCCTCCTTGCACCATGATGTGTAATGATTTTCACCAAAAAGAATCCCAAAACACACACACACAAAACGGAGTACTGAATCCCTTCTCCTGGACAGCATCAATTCTGTCCCACTTTCCTGGATCTACTTATTAAAATCAGTTAAAAGCCATGTCCTTTTATGCCATGTGCCAAGCAGCTTTATGGGTTCTGCTCAACACATGCTGGCTCCCAGCCTTTGCTTCTCTGCAACAGGTTAATGTTGATTTTCTGTAGCACAGCAGCTCCTGGGAGTCAGAGTTACTACAGATCTGCAGCATCCTGGGAGACTCAACATGAAAACTTCTACAGATGTGAAAGATGTGGTTCGTTAAATAATGCAGTAAATATATTTTTCACATGTTGTTGCAATATGTATGTGACAAGGATAATAAATTTAACAGTAACGTGTACATGGTGATAAAGAAGTAAATCATAATGATGTTATTACTGCAATAGCAGATGCCTGTGTACAAGTATAGCTGTATATATATATTTAGTAAAGGCCAAATGGCTTAAAAAATAGTAAGGAAATGATCTCTTATTGACTTGTCTTGGCAGCAGAAGAAGATCCCATGGAGAAGATTGCTTGTGTACAGCAGTCCCAAAACCTTATAGATGTCCTCAGATTGACAGTTTAAAGGCACATTAGTGGTCTCAAAAATACAGGGCAGTATCAAGGAGTGAGCTTATGATCCAAAAGTTGTATTTTCCCGCTCCATGCAGTGCCTAAACTAACTGTCCACTATCGCTTCATCTTGTGGCACCATGCCTAGTGAATATGGCTGCAGCGTTTAGTTTGGCATAAACTCAACATCTATGTCTTGACATACACCTCCTACCCAATCCAAAACTCATCTATCACTCCATCCTAGCTTATTTGGCCAAGACTGACCGACAAAGAGGGTTTACTGAGGCACAAGAATGTATTTTATCCCCTCTTGTCACCATACCAAGCCATCCTGATGGCCAACTTGATGTCACAGCAGCCAACACTGGAGGGCAGATATGGACCTGCCACTTAGAGACAGAAATTCTCCTGACAATAAATTTCAGATTCATATGGAAGCAGAATGACTTATTCCCACAGATTCTATTGTTCTTACACCTCCGTCTCTGTTGTGTGGGCTGCAGAAGACTTAGATCAGCCTATGGTTCATTCCCAGTGACACTTGAATGCTGATGAGACAGTTACATCTCTTCCACTAGAGATGTCTCTCCCAGGAAGTGATCCATGAACTGATCAGCATAGACCTAGCCCTTCTCCAGAGCAAGCTGGCTTTGTCCAGGTGTGTAGCACTCAGGTCTCTAGTTCCGGATGGTGTCCCCACAGGCTTGAGGTCATCGTTTCACCATTACATCTCTTTCAGTGTCCTGAAGAATGCGAACACAGTGTGAAAAACCTGCTGGGATAGCGCAGGAGGACTTTGTGGAGCAAAAGCAGCCAAACCTGATGTAGGCCCTGAAGGCAACCCCAGAACTACACCTAGTTTGGAGGGAACAAGTTGATTTGGTGGGGAAGGGCACCCATGAGAAAGGTAACCCACAATGTGTTTGACTGTGGGGAGCCAGCTTATCTAACAGCATCGATGTACCCATGAAAGAACCTGAGGACACTAGGAAGGACACCACACCCTGAAGACTTGTAACATCATGCCTCCAAAACTGCTTACGAGCACCAATCCTGCAATGATTTCTGCTGGTGCCTGTCTTGCATAAATCCTACACACTAAGGCAGCAGGATGTGGGAAATGGCAAATCCTGCTTGAAAAAAAAGGGCCACAGGTCAGTGCTGGTCACAAAAAGTCATCCCTGGGTCATGTTCTGCCACAGATTCAAGCCTTCTGAGTCTCATGGGATTTCCAGTCTTCCATGGGAGAAGTGAGCAGGTTCGGCTGATGGGACTGGCATGGAGACGAGCAGAAGTTTATAAACAGAAAGCAAAACTCCCAGCTACTGAGGTGCTCCAAGACATCACTGGCAGGATAAGCATCATTATCTGGAGCTGATGTTACCCTACTTGCTTTTCAGAAATCAAACAAAACAAAACAGAAACGAAACCAGCCAGTCAGAGATGAACTGACAGTTTTTGATCACTTGTAAAAGATTAGAGGTTGACCACGTGCTCACCTCACACTTAAAATAGGTTGTATCATGTCAACAGGATGCCCATCTCTAATTATAAATGATATTTCGCCAGACTAAACAAACTTTGATATTTATGCTTCATTTCCTCCAACTCTGATTATAGCATGTTCTTTAAAAAAAATGCATGATGAGCAAGAGAGCTGAGAGCTTTGCCCTGGCCACTCTTTCTCTGTTCCCACTGTTGTTCAGGGAAGTTTGCCACTGAGAGTGTGATGTTGCTTTACACACTGGGATCTTGAATTAACTTGGCGCTGATGCTGACGGTGAGCAGGATAGGAGGAGTTGTCCTGGTTAGTTGAGGTTCTTGTCCCATCTCAGACTCATTATATGATGCCAGCATCTCTCAAACACTGTGTTTTTAGTTGTCTTGGAGGAAGATGTTGGTCTTTATATCTCTCTGGAATAGGCCTGGCTTAGTCCCCTCTATCTATCTATATCCCTATTTATCTATCTATCTATCTATCTATCTATCTATCTATCTATCTATCTCCCTCTATATCTATCCCCTATATCCCTCTATCTATCTATATCCCTATATCTCCTATATCTATCAACTATAATGTTCCTCAGGTCCACCTGGCCTTGGGCCATGAAGACATTGCCATTGCAAGATGTAGACAGCTCCACTTAAAACTGCAAAAGACACACACTTTATCTTGCTCCAAACCAGCTACCAGTAACCCAAAGAGCTGTGAAATTCATCCAAAAAGCAGGGTTAAAAAAATGCATGTCTGATTCCCCTTGGGCACCCCACATTCACCCACCCAGATGTGAAGGGGTCAGCTGTGTCCACACTACAACACAGTGATTTTCTGGAAGGCCATAGTCCTGGCTCATCTTGTCACTTGGGTGGCTGTCTGTCCCCAGGCACTGCTTGACACCTAGTCAGGCAATGCAAGAAAATGCAACAAGAAAGCAAAATGCACATAATGGTGCTTGAGACATTCTTGGAGGGCTTGCAAGATGTTGCACACCCCTTGGAGTGGCAGATATTCTTGAAACTCCGGGCATCATGGCAGGATTTAGATGAGATTACTTTGGTGATAAGGCTTTTCTGTGGAGTGAGAGACCACAGAAGATCTGAAGAGCTAGGAATGTCATCTATCTAGACTTCTCTGAAGCCTTTGACATGGTCCACCACAAAATCCTTCTCTCTAAATTGGAGACATGTGGATTTGATGCTTGATGGGTGGACTGTTCAGTGGATGAGGAACTGGATGGATGGTGGCACCCATAGGATAGTGGTAAATGGCTTGATGTCCAGATGGAGATTGGTGACAAGTGGTGTCCCTCAGGGGTCCTTAACGTGATGAGTACTGTTTAATATCTTCATCAGTGATGTAGAAGGTGGGATCAAGTACACCCTCAGCAAGTTTGCGGATGACCCCAAGCTGAGTGGTGCAGGTGACACGCATGAGTGATGGGATGCCATCCAGGGGGACCTGGACAAGCTGGAGAGGTGGGTCCTTGTGAACCTCATGAGGTTCAACAAGGTCAAATGCAAGGCCCTGCACATGGGTCAGGGCAACTCCCAGTATCAATTTAGGCTAGGGATGGAGGGATGGAGAGCAGCCGCCAGGAGAAGGACTTGGGGATGCTGGGGCATGAGAGATCGGCCATGAACTGGCAAAGTGCACTTGCAGCCCAGAAATCCACCCGTGTCCTGGGCTGCATCCCCAGCAGCATGAGCAGCAGGTGGAGGGAGGGGATTCTGCCCCTCTGCTCCGCTCTGGTGAGACCCCCCTGCAGTGCTGGTCCAGCTCTGGGTCCTCAGCACAGGACACACATGGACCTGCTGGAGAGGGGCCAGAGGAGCCCCAGAAATGATGCGAGACTGGAACAGCTCTGCTGGGAGGACAGGCTGAGAGAGCTGGGGTGTTCAGCTGGAGAACAGAAGCTCTGAGGAGACCTTATTGTTGCCTTTCCAGACTTAAAAGGGGCCCATAAGAAAGATGGGGACAGACTTTTGAGCAGGCCCTGTTGTAATAGGACAAGGGGTGACGGTTTGAAACTAAAGGAAGGGAGATTCAGGCCAGACATGAGGAAGAAATGTTTTCCACTGAGGGTGGGGAGAGCCTGGCCCAAGTTGGCCAGAGAGGTGGTGGATGAACCATCCCTGGAGACATCCCAGGCCAGGCTGGACGGGGCTCTGGGCAACCTGAGCTGGTGAAGATGTCCCTGCTCATGGCAGGGGTGGCACTGGGTGAGCTTTGAAGATCCCTTCCAACCCAAACTATTCTGTGATTCTATATAATAACACAGATACAGTTGGGAGAAAATGATGGCCAGATGTGGTGGCTGCTGGGACATGGGGCATTGAGACAGTAAGAGAAAAAGAACAGGAAAAACATGTGAGCAAAAGTCCCAAGCAAGAACAAGCATAACACAGGAGCTGCAGAGCGTCCTATCATTTATATTTTTTCAGGGTGAATCAGGGCAAGTGGAATTTGTGTTTGGATTGTAGGGGGCAAAAACTGTCTTCAGGGTCCTCTGGTTTTATTTCCTGATGGCTGTGGACCTCAGACTTTAACCACTGCCTAGTGAGACTTTCATGTGTGGCTTGCAGGCAAAGTTGCCAGGTGAACATCTTGAGAAGATGAAAATAAGGGCAGAGACTTTCTCCCTTGCATCTCCCCTGCCAGCTCTGATGTTTGGAAGCAGCCTGCATCCAACCCAGATTTTTCAAGCATCTCTGGGCTTTGTTCGCCCCTCCTGACACCATCTCCAGGGACATCTTCTATCCCGTGCTTTATCAACAGGTTCAGGAAATTGTAATCCATGTGACAAATCTGGTTTATCTTGAAATGGGAAACCAGATGAGAGTGATGTGGTTTCTCTTGCAAATACTTCTCATATCTCTGCCTGATGCTGCAATAGCAGGAGGATCTGTATGAGTCGGGTGGTGCCAAACAGGCTGCAGAACAGTTTTCTCTGACATCTGTGTTAATGGGCTTAAGGATCATGCTTCTCTCTTCAGACCCCCTACTCAATTCAGAATGTGAAATATCATCCATTCTTCTCCCTTTTTTAAATTTTCTTTTAAATGGAGAATGAAGAGGAAAGCTCATCTCTGCCCCAGCTTTTTTAGTCCCCTCTTTTAAGTCAGACCTTGTGAAAATGAATTTAACCTATCAACCACCATTGAAATAATCAATATTCCCTTTCTGTTTTTCGTTCATTTTCCACCTCTTTACTGTGTTTGCTTTGGGTAAGTGATGTCATACTGCAGGAAAGCTACAGTGAAGGGATTACTGTCATTATATCTGCAAGGACATGAAGTTGGTTGTGAACCAGGTAATTCTCAGCTCTTGTGGAAAGGGGTTTCCTCACAGTTGTTTAAGAGAGTGATCTGCTCTGTCTTTTGCTCCTTCTATGCTGATTTTTCAGGCAAACATTGAAAAAAAAGTTTGCAATCATAATCCTAGGGAGAGAAGAAATGACTTAGAAATGACTTAGAAAAGCTCTATTTTTGTCATGTTCCTTAAACCCTTTGATCCTTCCCATAGCCCCTTGATCCATCACTACGTCACCACTTATTGAAAGCATTTTTTTTTTTTATAGCCCACAGCTGGATTCTGGGTTATTTCTAAAATGTCTTTTCTTCCTGTGCAGTGTGTTGGCTTTTCTTGAATAATCTAACTCACTCCCACCCCCCTGTGATGTATTATGGATTTTTTGGAAAAAATACTTAAACTCTGGCTTCATCCCTGAGTGTGCTCCTTGTTGTGCTGACATGGTACATGGTGGCAGTCCCAGTGCTTCAGGTGGAACATACTTCTGGAGGATAAAGGTACCTGCACCATCTAACGATGCCTATGGACCAAATAACAAAGCAAGGAGTGCATTGGGTGACATGGGGGAATGTTATTTCAGTGGCAAGAGAAAGCAGACATGGGGCCACAACCTGAAGGAAACAACACCTCTTTTATCCTGCTCATCAGTATCTTTGGGTTTTCCAAATGCTGAAAATATAATTTGATATTGAACATGTAGATTTCAGAGGTGGGATGCACTCAGAAAAACCTTTACTGCTACAGCACAGGCTACATTTCTACTAGTGAGTTTAGTGCACTGGAATGCTGAAATGTGGAGAACAGGGATGCACAGATAATTATGCTCAAACATATAACATCAGCCCCCTGTCAAGAATGGGTAAAAGAACCTCCAGCAGCAGCACTGAAGAGCTGAGTAAACTCCTGGTCTCCTTTTTCTTATGCAAATTTGTAACCCCACAATGATGTAGTGGGTGAAAAAGATGAGATATCTTTGATCAAATGCAGACATCTGCAAGGTTGGCATCTATCAAACACACAACTGATCTTGATATCCTTCACGGCTCACGGAGGGAAATGGAAGTCCTTCTTGCTTGTGATTCACCTCATTCCCCAGCAGATGAGTCACCCACAAGGAGCTCCTACTTTCTCCTGTGAACACAAAGGGAGTGGTGGGTGAGTAACACAGACACAGATTCAAAATTAAAGGAAATGAGTCCCTCTTGCAGCCAGGAAACAGAGAACTGGATTTTTTGCTGGTTGTGGGTATACCTCCTGCTGGTGTAAATCACAGCTTTTCAGACCAGGTCAGACATATCAATCATTTAATATATTTCCCAGGTTTCCTTGGGACAAGACACTTGAGGATGGTATTTCTGGATGCTTTACAAATGTTATAAGTGATTCTGCCATGCTGTTGTTGCTTTGATGGTCTGACATTTATGACCCCATTGAGCAAAGTCCTGGACAGGATTCCTGTCCTGAGGAGCCTCTATATCCCTATAAACCATTTCCTTGTGGACAAATATTTTTGTTAACAAATTTGGATACAGCTTCTGGGGTCAGACTGTACATCACTTTTCATCCTCAGGTCAAAGGCACTGTGTTTTAGACAACAATCCTTCCAGATCACCTGATCCATCATATCTAGAAGATCTCTCTGTGCCACATCTAAAGCATCTCTTGGTGGGAGAGGCATGCTTCTTAGGATTTACTTTCTGGTGTCAAGGCTCCTGTATTTTAATCCTCTCCATAGCACAAGTGAAAGGTAGCGATGCTCTTATACCTTTCCAGAATGTTCATGTTCCTGCTTGTACACCTCACATCTTAAGGAATGAAATAAGCTGTTCCTAGGCCTCAGGACTATGAGAGTGGCCATATTGCTTCTTGGTTCGTATCAACATGGTTGGATTTAGATCTCGGTTATTTTCAGTTGTCAGGTCTTGATAAATGTTTAACACACCCCAGAAGGGACCAGTCCTTTTAGTGTAGATCAGTGAATATCCACTGATTGCAAAGGATTAATAATATCTTGTGCCCAATGGAAAGTGGAAAGGCATAGAGCTCCCACTGACCTTCTCCTTTTTCCAGAGACACACATGCTAATATCCATTCCTCTTTCAGCCACAGCATTGAGGAAGCTTCTCACCTTTCACCTGTGACACTCTGTGGTTGAACCCATGGTGAACCATTCACAGGTCAGCCCTCTTCATCCTTGAATAATACAGAGAATTTCTAAACAAACAAATTTCAAAAAATAGCTAGTGTATTGTGAAACATGAGATTGTTGTGACGCTTGAGATTCAGGATAAGAAAGTAATTGGAAATGGTCAAAGAAAATACTGGCAATAATTTTGTGTGTACTCACTCATAGACATGTGCAGGGAGCACATAGGACAACTGATATATGTATTCTTTGCCTGCCCTCTGGTGGTGAATGGCTTCTGATTAATTGTATGCATATGTATATATTTATATATACATGTATACACACATGCAGGTGTACATATATATGTGCGCGCATATGCATTGACATATGGCAGAAAATGTTTTCATCTGAATTGTACCTTAGACCCAAATGTTGCCGATGTGACTAGTAGTTAATTATTATCATGGGCTATAGCTGGGCTTTTTAATGCTGAAATTTTCCCACTTCATTATGTTTGTATTAATATTTAGTTCAGTTAAAATAATTCAGCGCGAAAATAATAGAAGTACAGTTAGATATTTGTTCTAGTTCTGAGAGATCAGTGTGCTCTTCATGTATCCTCTTCCTCTCTATAAATAAACTCTGCTGAAACTGGGTGAGCTGTACAAAACTAAGAGCAAAATGTTTTTCTCCAGGACCAGTTCTTATAGCAAATACAGGACAGCATAAAAATAACTGCTGCAGGATGGATGCGCTTTTCCTTACACACTGCCAGCCTGGGTTAGCAGGAGGGTACAGAGACAAAGGTGGCCTTGGGATGGAAGCTTGGAGGAGATATGTTTCTTCACCCCCTCAGTGCGGTTTCTTTTCAGTTCAGCAAGGGCTCAACATCCTATTTCCACTATTTTCCCCTTGGAGCTGCAAGGAGCAGGGAGATCTGCCATGGAACCCTTCACACCTTCTACAAACGTGTCCAGCACCTGGGCATCAGGTAGTGAAGATAAATGAGTTCAACATTGCAGCTCCCAGGACTTATATAGATATAAGAGGTATTGCCTAAACTTGGTGTTCCCAACCTTTTCTATTTAGGATGACTAGTGCAGTGGGAAGGGTAAGAAGGGATGTTTAGATCAGATATTAGGAAAAGTTTCTTTCATGGAAAGGGTTGTTGGGCATTGGAACAGGCTGCCCAGGGCAGTGGTGGAGTCACCATCCCTGGAGGGGTTTAAAAGACACATAGATGAGGTTCTTCGGAACATGGTTCAGTGACAGTATTGGGTTAACAGTTGGACTTGATGATCCTGAGGGTCTCTTCCAAGCAAAATGATTTTATGATTCTATGAAAGGTGAGTGGTTTTGAGGGGAAGGCAGTTTGTTAACTGGCTTTAGTGACAAGCACATGTCATTTAGTCATGCAGGTATCACCATTGCTTTCTCAGGAGCATCCCTTGATGCTTTTCCTTTCCTGAGGCTACAGAAGTCTCATGCAAGGTGTTTGTTCTCAGTGCTCAGGGCCTCTTAATGTTCCAGATATGGGGAAAAGATTGGAGACATCTCAGAATGTGAAACCTACTGTCCCAGCACACCTAAAGGACTATCCAGCTACAGAATTTCTTCACTCAATTCCTTTCCTTCTGCCTATCTTCTGTGGACAACAGTGCTTGATTGTACCACCAAGGCAGGTTCATCCCACTTAAATGAAGACCTTTCTCTTCTAACCTCACCAGATCTCCTACCTCCTGTCCCATTCCACACAGAGCAGTGTTGGACACTCTGCACCCTTCCCAATGCTCATCCACCAGGACAAAAGTACAGCAGTAGGGGCAGAGAGGAAAGGATTTTCAGGCTGATCCATCCTCTTCATAGCCCAAGATGCAGCGTTCGCTGGGTCACCCTGCAGATTGGACCTGGGACTTGGACCCATCATGAGTATCGGGTCGTATTTCCCCCTTGTTCTGACTCTGCTGCAGTCCTGACAGGTGCAGTCAACCAGAACAACTTCAATGACATCTTTCCATGAATAAACTTTGGCACCTTATTTGGATAACAACCTGTGATTATTCCCTCTGGTCCTTTCTATGGTGGTGTTTGGGGAGCTGAAGTTACAGATTTGGCCGGGCAGACAATCACCTCTGCAGGGAGCCCACACAAGTAGGTTAAACAAAAGCTTTATTTCCACACAATGTTCTCAGGAAACGGTGCCAAGATTTCACAGACAGCTCAGAACAAGGATTGGCAAGGAATGCTCTGCTCCTGTGATGATTTCTTATTGCAAACAGCACGGAGCCACAAAATTCATCTTCAGAGCCAAGCCTGAGCTTCCTTTAAAATCAAAAGTGTTCAGATTAATAGTTTTCAGGTTTGTTCTTTAGAGCAGTAATGTACCCATGCAAAGCTCAGATGCAGCAGAGCGTAAGCCATTTCTACAACACCAGACCTGCAACCCATGGTTAAACCCTCTGGTACTACAGCAGACAAAATATTCAATAAGCCGTGGTTATTAAAGCAGTTAATTGCAGCATGTCTGCCATCAGATATTATACACAATGTTTGAATAGTGAACTGCTCCTGGTGAGCAAAGACCTCAAGACTGGACCTTTGGCTACGCAGAGCCTGTTTGCTGCCTTCTCTTCCTGCCCACACTTTTCTGACTAGAATGGAGAAAGGTCAGTTGGTTTCCTGCAGGATTTCAGTATTCTGAAATGCTATTAATAAATAAAGAAGGAAATTGGATGTGGATGTTGGATCTCTGACATTTGCCTCTGGGGTTGCTTTGACTGAGGTAGCCCCGCAGACGGGCAGCTGAGGCATCTGGCAAACAAGCTGTTAGAAAACCAGACCATTTTCCATTTAAGAACTGAAGAACATTTGCAAATTGGCAAACTCTAACAACAACAACAGCAAAAAAAAACTTCAACGTTAATAAATGCCTTCTGCTCAAGACCAATTGGAATTTCATGCATCATATTGTGGTTTTTGTTTGGACATCAGGCTTATGTAGATACAACATATTTCAGCTTTGGTCCTTGGCCCTGTATTGACTCTCCCTGAGCTTCTCTGCATATGTTAATGAAAAATGCTTCAGACATCTAGCTTTGTGAAAATGGGTTTATTTTCAGAGTCTGTTGTACAGTTTTTTTTATTGTGCCTGCAGTCTGTACTATCCAGTTTAGCTTCTGAATAACCCCAGGTTGAGAAGAGATAGAGGCAAAAAAGGGATTTAATTCCTTTGAATAAAATTATTTAAATGTGTCAATGAAAGCAGTCAATAAAAGATAATGAGATGATAATTTTTTTCTTTATTTTCAGTAGATCCTAAACAGGTCCTTTGCAGGAAAGGAGACTGGATTGCACCAAGTAATGACACAGTGAGGGGTAAATGTCATGGATCAAGGCTGATGTGGAGGCAAGAAGCAAAGAGGAAATTACATGACCAGAATACGTTGTGCAACAACTTTTGCGGGTGGTCCTTCCGGGGACCCGCTTCATCCTGGGCTGCTCAGCAGAATTTAGAGGTAGGTTGAGAAAGGAAGGAGAACCAAGGGATGCTGACATCTGTAGATATCATGAAGTCAGGCTTGGGAAGGATTGTGAAGAACTCCAGTGAATGAGGAAAAGGATGGTGAATGAAATTTAATACCAACAGCTGTGAAGTAATGAACATCAGAGGAAAAGTGGTAGGTACTTCTTACACTGCACAGAACATGGAGCCAGTTTCATCAGCTTGTGAACCCTCCCCTGTGGTCATTGCAAGAAGATTGGAGGAATATCCTGGGGTGGTACAAGAACTGAAAAGCCTCACCGGCCTGCCTGCCTCAGCAGTCACTCGGCCACCAGCTGCAGGAAGCTGGAGGAGAGGACTACAATGACCCCCAAGGCCTGGAAATCATCTTGATGCAACAACTCTTGGTGTGTTTTGAGAGGTCTGGTCCAACTTTGTGTGCTAACCCAACCTCCCCTTACATCAAACTCGCTGTGTCCTACAGCCCTGTCCCCACAAGCTGACACATCAATCCCATAGCTCTTCATCAAGGCTGACTTTTGCCTGTAAGAACTTCATCTAAGGCCACCATTTCACACAGCTTCAGTAGGAGCATGAAGAGTTGTAGTTCATTTGCCGTCTCACAGAATCACAGAATGTCAGGGATTGGAAGGTACCTCGAAAGCTCATCCAGTGCAATCCCCCCGCCAGAGCAGGAACACCCAGATGAGGTTACACAGGAAGGTGTCCAGGCGGGTTGGAATGTCTGCAGAGAAGGAGACTCCACAACCTCCCTGGGCAGCCTGGTCCAGGCTCTGGCACCCTCACCAGGAAGAAGTTTCTTCTCATATTTAAGTGGAACCTCCTGTGTTCCAGTTTGAACCCATTACTCCTTGTCCTATCATTGGTTGTCACCGAGAAGAGCCTGGCTCCATCCTCCTGACACTCACCCCTTATATATCTGTAAACATTAATGAGGTCACCCCTTAGTCTCCTCTTCTCCAGCTCCAGAGCCCCAGCTCCCTCAGCCTTTCCTCACATGGGAGATGCTCCACTTCCTTCAGCATCTTGGTGGCTGCGCTGGACTCTCTCCAGCAGTTCCCTGTCCTGCTGGAACTGAGGGGCCACAACTGGACACAATATTCCAGATGCGGTCTCTCACCTATTCTTTTCTTCCAACAATTATTTTTAATACAGATGAGGTCAGAGATGAGTGTCACACTGGGATCTTGTGGCCTGATTGAAGGGGAATGTGTGGTTACAGCAGTAGGAAACCTTTAGCCCACCTTCGGCCCCAACACCCATGGACTTGTATCCAGCCAATGACCACTGTTACTGTGTGCGATTGGGAGAGTGAAGTGGGGTAAGTGTCTGCCTGTGAGTAGGACCTTGCCAGACCATGTTCTCTGTTGCATGAGTAGAAGGGAGAAGGTTTCCCTGGTATCTCCCATGTATTTGACAACAAGACAAATCCATTGCTGATGCGAGGACAGAAGGCTGCATGAAGGGAGGGCTCCTGCTGTAGTGACCATGGTGCTGTTCCTGACCTCACTGCTGAAGGACATGTCTCTACAATGCCAAGATAACCAACCAGAGCTTCAGCAGGACATGCTGAGGTTCTCAGGAGGAGTTCTCATGAGGATCTCAGGAGATAACATAGTTTCATAGGTTCAAAGAATTACCCTCAGCCCCATTCCTGCCTTCACCCAGCTACATTCCGAAACCCCAGAGAAGTATCTTGATATTTTCCAATGAGAAATGTGCTGTGTGGAGTGGTATTGCCCCCTCCCTCCTTTAGTATCCTCTGTCATTGGAAACTTTCCCAGACTTAGGTTCTTGCAGCTCTTTTGACACCCATCCATGTTGTGGCTGCTCCCTACCTTCCCCTTAGGTTCCTCATCATCTCCTCATACTTCTTCTGCCTGACTGTCCTGCCACTTCTGTATTTTGAGACCTGCCTCTAAACTACTGAATAAAGGAGTTAATACATGAACAGGACTCTCCATAGGTATCTTATCTGCACAGAGTGCTGAAAAGTAAACCGGGAAGAAGATGAATATACAAATAAGAACAAGACTTTCAGGTGGAGGGGTAGGTCTCCAAGGGTCTTTATTTGCATTTGGTTTTAATTCATTGTTAAGAATACTGTATGGAATATGAACTATATTCAGAAAGTGTTTATTGTGCATAAATATATCTTCTACAACTCTCAGCAGTTTGCACAATTACATTCACCCTGTAACGTTAGTGGTAAAACCATCTGCAATCACACGGTAGGTCCCTGTCCATAGTGGTTTCTAGAGTGGTTTCTAGAGCTTCACTGACTGAGGAATCCACCAAGTCCATGATCATCTGAGAAGTCTTCTGCAGAGCTACAAAATTTACCTTTGCTGCTTCTGGCTCCCGTCTTCCTCATTATAACATCCAAACACTAGCTTTAGGAGCAAAATAATAAGAAAAGAGCCTGATACAGTAATTACAGTTAGTATGGGAAGGAACCTCTTGAGTAAACCTAAACCTGCCTAAACAGAACAATGCTGGGATAATATAAAGGTATTTTATGGCTTTCTAACAGCAGAGGTTATCACACTCAAGGATGAGTCCTTGGCCTCTTCCTGTTGAAATTAAGAGGAAAAAAATACCACTGGCTTCAAAGAGAATTAAGAATTATCATGGGATTACTGAAGTCATCAGTGATCAGAACTTTGCTTCTCTGCTACCCTTTCCCACAGATTTACTATTTTATTTTTTTAAATAAATTCAAAGAATGCTGTTTATTTTAGAAGACTACAGGCTGAAGAAATAATCCAAAAACTGTGTACAGAAGGGAAGATTGAAATTCTCTTGTTTAAATGGCCTTCAGCTGGAAAATTCAGTTTTTTGGCTACACAACATTTTCTTAAAGTTGTCTTTTCTCAGCCTAACAAAAACACGCACTCAAAAGATTAATTCTTAGTGGTCAATTATGAAATAAAGAACTGGTTACTCCAAAATTGAAATATATATGTATCTGTACCTAGGTGTAGATGTTGAAAGGGAGAATATGTGTACAGTGACAGACGGAACAGTTGTGAGTTTTGGTTTTTTTGGTCTTTTCTCCTCATGCACTTACAAATGTTCAATTTGATATAGAGGAGAAATAGAAGGTCACTGTCCCTCCTGCTCACTGTTCAGCCAGCTAAATGGATTGATGAGAGGTTTTTCGGGAGCAATGATGTCAGAGATTCACACAACTGCCAGGTTTTTTGTGTGGTTGATAGCAAATTTCTTCAACAGATTTTATGTTTTCTACTCGTATGTATCTTCCTTTACATCTATTTTGCCTGTGTATGGGGAGGAACAAGTATTTCAGAGAGGTTTAGCACATCTAGACAAGACAAGAGGCAGAGTTTCCAGGCCCAGGTTAAAGGTCAGTGATGAGATATCTATGTGGGTTCATCCAACTTGACTTCAGTCATCCATCTTGTAGGTTTCTCCATTTGAGCTGATCAGTTCAGCTCCTGTTAAAACTGATGTCAAGAACTTTCAGGGCATGGTTCATCCATCTGAATACAGATATCCAGGATAGGATTCACTTTCAGATTAAGACATCCAACTTCAAATGTATATGTCATTAAATACAGAGTCATAGAATCACAGAATAGTTTGGGTTGGAAGGGACCTTCAAAGCTCATCCAGTGCCACCCCTGCCATGAGCAGGGACATCTTCACCAGATCAGGTTGCTCAGAGCCCCATCCAGCCTGGCCTGGGATGTCTCCAGGGATGGTTCATCCACCACCTCTCTGGCCAACCTGGGACAGGCTCTCACCACCCTCAGTGTAAAAAAATTCTTTCTCAAGCCTGGCCTGAATCTCCCATCTTTTAATTTAAAACCATCACCCCTTGCCATATGGCAACTAAAAAGTCTGTCCCCATCTTTCTTATCGGCCCCTTCTAAGTCCAGGAAGGCTGCACCAAGGTCTCCCCGGAGCTTCTCTTCTCCAGCTGAACACCCCAACTCTCTCAGCCTGTCTGAGTATCTCTGAGTGCACCAGGCTCCCATTGATTGCGTGGAGAACTTGCTGATGGTCAGTGAAGTTTAGGGATGACTTTTCAAGCCAGACATATGCACAAATTTTAGGCTCAGCCTAAAATCAGTTTTTGACTTGATCTTCACTAACTGAAATGAGAACTGAGACGCCCAGCACACAGAAGTATCTGCACATAGGAGCCTAAGAAACACCCCTGGGAAGTGTCTGTTTCCCTTCTCTGACTGTTGAGGGACCTGTCCGGGTGACTGTCTCCGACTGCATCTTACAGGCCAATATTTAGCCAAATTGTTCTCCCCTTGCTTATCATTGCAGGTGTTTCTCCTGCTTTGGAGGCCAGCCTTGACTTCACGTAGGCCTTTCTGAGGAAAATCCATTGATGCAAGAGCATCAGACCAAGAGCAGAAGGAGATGCCACCTGTCCCCCACAGAGAGGACGTGTGCTCTGCCTGCCACATCTTGAAAGTCTCTTTAGCCAAGGTATAAGGTTAGGTTGATGTAAAACACGCCACCATGTAACAGAACAGCACTGATCAGTATTTTTAACGTGGGAAAACAACGAAAAAAACCCCACAAATTATGCAGAAATCGTTTGATTTTAAACCCACATTTGCACAAACCAGTCCAGATGATGTCCCTCCCTGGAGCTGTATTTTGGGATATGTTTAGTCAGAGTTGCCTGGCTCATGTCTCTTCCATAGGGCTTTATTCCTGAATGAATTTGCAAACAGAGAGTAGCACAGTGCAGAAGATGAAAGCTCTTCCAAGCCCTGTTTGACAACTCAAGTGTCATAAAAGCCTTTTGACAGATGCCTTTCAAGGGCCAACATGTCCAACCTGGAATATCAACTCCCACCAAAAAGTAACCAAAAGCTCCTGTTGTAAAAACAGATGCCATGGAGTAAAATTTCGTTATTAAAGAATATCAATGATTTCCCCTTCCATTTTCACTTTTTGTGTGTTTGTACCCCAAACAATTCTTAATCTGAGAGTACCTGTGTTTTACACTTGCTACAGTGAATTATTTTTGAAAATAGTATCTTCCTTAGCTTTGTGGAGTCTGGCTTGCCTCGTTTCATAAAGATATTCACAATAAGCAAAGAAGGTTTGGCTAGTTGCTGACTCTTATTTATCATCTGAGTGATAAAAATCTGCTCTGGTCACTCTGAGTTCAAACTGCGTTTGAAAAGGGTCTCTGTGTTTTCAATGAACAACTTCTGGTGGTAATATTGACTGAATTACCATATCTGCTGTTCTCTTCAGCCTCGCAGAGAGAGAACAACAATTCCCAGGAGTTTGTTTGAAGCCAGATGTTGAACAGCAGTAAAAAACTGGGAAGAAGAAGTGGCCAACAGCAAAATTTTTTGACCTTGATGAAGTGTGTCCTGTTAAAAGTGGCTACAGGCCAAACGCTGACCCTTTGTAGAAAGGTATTTTTACCCCCTGCAAGGCTTACTTTGAAGAGAAGAGCCTTTAGACCACTTGTAGATTGGGAAAGAAAACGAGTGATATGTTTTAGGCTTTGCACTGCTTAACTGATGCACTTCTCATTCCCTCAGCCCCACTTTTGCAGGAAGGAAAATTCGTATCTTATTAATATTACTCAGCTAAGGAACTGCAGAACATAATTCTCAGTTTTCCAATATCTTGACATTCCGTTTTCATCCTGCTCTGGGACGAAAAGCATGAAATGTTTTAGCTATGGTATATGCGAGTGCGTATAAAGCAAAACAAAATGTTCTTCCAGTTGAGATCTGGAATTGAGAAGATGACATATTTTGACATTTTGAGTAGAATCACATTTTGGCATTTGGAAACAAATATTGGTTCATACCAAAATGTTTCATTTCAAAACTGTCATTTCAGATTGAAAATAACATTAAAATGGCATTTGCAACTGAAATGTCAATTTAAAAGAAAATGTTTCAGCTTAAATTGACATGCAGGAACAAAACATTTTGATCCAAAATTTCCCCTTGTGGGGGAGTAAAAAATATTTTTTGTTGTTGTCAAAAACATTTTCTTCTGAATTGCACTGATTTTCGTCAAACTAGAGTTTCCTGCAGCAACAACAACAAATCTATTTAATGCAAAACAGTTAAATAATTTTAGCACTTGGCATTATTGTTTAATTCCAAGCCCAAATACAGTCGGACATGTTTGTGCTGCCATGCAGACCTAGCTACAATATTTTTTGGGCTCATGCTTGTGACAGATGCTGATGAAGAGCTGACTCTACCATCACCATCACTTCCCTCCTCAATGGACCGCTGCCAAAAACACACACATACAGCTCTGAACTGGTGCACAATTTCACCAGAGATGATGGTCAGGATGCATCTGCCTGCTCATGTTTACCCTGTGCAAGAACTAAAGGGCTTCATCAACTTTACTGCTTTTGGCTGGAAGGGAATTAAATGGAGGGTGTGAGTTCTTCTGCTGGTTTGGCTTCAAGGTGTCCATCCCAATCTTACTAGTTCATTGCTGTGCTCTTCTCAGATTTCATCCTCTTCAATACTTATTTCGGCCTCTTTCATGCTCCCCAGCTCTTTAAAGGTTGCTTTTGTCAGTGTCCTCTTTGTGCTACTCAGGACAGATTTGAGTTTCCTGGTCAGCACATCTGGCCAGTTGCTGTAAAATAGAGAAGAGACAAGGAATTAGCAACCCTGCTTGCTAAGGAGTAGCCTTTTGTTTTGCATCATTTTATATCAGACAAAGCAGAAACATCAGATGTTCTCAAAGCCACCAAGAAGCATCAGGCAAGGAGGGATGTTGGCAGAGAACTGCAGGGATGTGGTGGTCCCAGTAGACCATACAACTGCTGGAGCTCTTGCATGGGTTAATGGGATACATAGAGCTTTCATTCAAGGACATTCACTTCACAAATGTAAATTGCATTTACATAAAAACAACCAGAAGGTTTCAGCAGTTCATGAAAAACATTCCTAATTGTGCATCACAAGCCTCATGCAGCCCCTAGCTTGTCACAATAGAGATTCTCTGTTAATCAGCTGGACATCTCTGGATTTGAGGTCAGGCACTGCCACAAATGAGAAATCTGAAAGTCCAGCTGCTCTGACAGCCCCATGATCCCACCAAGTCCAAGACGGGCAGAGAACCAGAAAGCCCTGACATCCATCTCATCTCAGATCCATATGCAGTGTCACTGCCTTGGCCTGGCACTACTCCTGAGAGAATAAGCTCTACTGAGTATCAGGACTTGAGATCTGGGCAAACTGAGAGACTACAAGATCCAGGCTAGTAAACTGATGCAATGGAGCTGGAGAGTATCATCTGCTATGATGCTCTAAGTGTCCAGGATGCCCAGGTTCTACCCTCTGTTGATGGGTACTAATTTATTATAACATAAGGGGGGTTTCAGAGACAAAATAAATATCAAGGACTTGTAGAAAGCCAGAAGCTGAGCGAATGTCTGGGCTCTATGCAGGTCTCAGGTCTGCAGCTGTCCTGTCTGTAAAGCATCATCTGAAATCAAATTTACTGTGTATAATAGAAGAAAATATTATTCCAGATGTTGTAAAATGAAAAGAAGCAAATTCTTACTCATACGAATAACACCATTGTGATTATACAGATACTAAAAAGAAATAGTTCATAAATTGTTAGGCATATACACATATGTATGGTTTTAAATTGTACACACCATTATTGTGTACAATGAACAAGCAGTTACTTTAGACTAGAAATGTATGTAAAACTGACTACATGAAGCAGGCATCTTATTGCAAAAGGACAAGAGGTGACGGTTTTAAACTAAAAGAGGGGAGATTCAGGCCAGACATGAGGAAGAAATTGTTGCCCATGAGGGTGGTGAGAGCCTGTCCCAGGTTGGCCAGAGAGCTGGTGGATGAACCATCCCTGGAGACATCCCAGGCCAGGCTGGATGGGGCTCTGAGCAACCTGATCTGGTGAAGATGTCCCTGCTCCTGGCAGGGGTGGCACTGGATGAGCTTTGAAGTTCCCTTCCAACCCAAACAGTTCTACGATTCTATGACTCTATGATTTTACTTGAAGAGTGTAAGACATGAGGTCTTGAAAGGAGGGGAATGAATACTATTAGGCCCAAGGACTATTCACATTAATGATCAATTATTAATATAGAATTGTTAAGCAGCCCAATGAAACTGCCCTTAATGACAGCACAGGATGAGTTGCCTTTAAAGTGTGTATAAGAGTATTGCAAAGTCAACTAATAACTCTGGCACCAGAACCAGGTATGCAGGGCTGACCACTCTGATACCCTGTGCTGTATCTAATTATTTTTTGTTATAATTCAAGAGAATTGTGTTTTATTGTTTGATGTAAGGTTCTGTCTGATGGTCTGGTTACCTGTTGCTAATGACTGGCTATCAAATCTGGATTCAATAAGAGAAGAACCAGGACCTCCCAACTCAGCAGATTTCATGTTCCCTTCAGTCTCACACTGTGGGAGACCAAGGGCATCCAAGGACAACGAAGGGCAAAAAAAAAACAGGAAAGGGATCTAAAGGCAAACTGCTGAATCTTAAGAAATCTCTCAAATGTATCAACCCAATACAATTTAGGATTCAGTGGAGTATCTACCCTGAAAATTCATTCATTGAACTTTATGAGAAAGAGCTAATGCTCTCATCAAAGATGATTCCAAATGTTTTGCAGCAACTAAGGAAAGAAGAAAAAGAATGGGTTTTTTTGTTGGTGATGGCCTGGGTTGGCTTGGGTTTTTTTTTGCCTTTCTGGTGCTGGATGAAGAAGGTATGCCTTCCAGTGTGTTTCTGGGAGATAAGCCTGCATACCATGCATACCAAGGTAGAAGAAGTATCTAAGACAGTAGAAGAAAGGGGGAAGAGAAGAAAGATATGATGGGAAAAAAAGTCAATAGAAATGGCGTTTCACTTCCACAATTCTAGTTTTAATCTTTGGAGAGTTCATGCAGGCAAAATCATTTGAGATTATCCTTGTAGAGGGGTTGGAGGAGAAATAGCAAACCAATTTTATGAGTTTCTGTGTAGGTTTTGCATTTGGGGACAGATTTTTTATTAAAAACCCTGTCTTGAATGAGGTTTTAGACTTCACCTTCAGATCTTAACTGCTGGTCAGCCACACATTGCTAGTCTGTGTTTTGACCAGCAAGATGAGGTGACTGGGGTGTTTAGTGTATTCTCTGAACAAGAAAGAACCTTGAGGGATCTTTTGTCACTGAGATCATGGGATGAGAGGTGGGAAGAGAGGGAGAGGCAAAGTTCTGAGGAAAAAAAGGAGAGAAAATAACTAAAAACTTGAGCCTTGCTACTTTGAAGTGATCTTAGACTGGTCCTTTGTCCTTGCAGGACACAGTCTTCGTATGCTTATGTATCTAAAGGTCAGCAAAGAGCAATACAGATGACACTAAGATTTATGCACTGTGGATCCCTCCATAAATACAGCAGCTACCAATCACATTGGGGTGAAATCTCACCTCTTTGATCTTCCTAATGAAATCTGACTGACTTGCATGGGGTCAAATCTCATCTCTACAGTGAGATCAATCTAGGGATCACAGGGTTATTGACATCTCCCTGGGCCAGTTTTCCAGTGAGCCTTGAAAGAAAGAGAGAAATCCCTTCCTTCATGTCAGAAGCACTGTAAGATGGTAGGGGTGGGATTCAGCTGTCTGAGAATACTGTCTATAGCATTATTTGAGGTGCCATAGTTTATCCTGCATGGTCTTCAGCTGCTGTTACATGTGCCAGCTTTGCATAAGTGTGTCTGACAACCATGGTGCTCCAGGTTGAAACCCACTTGAATGGATGGGTTGGTAGGTCCATGTTAAGATCCTATATCCTACTGCAAGAGAAAAGAGAAAGATGACTGGTGGTATAGCCGACAGGTTTATCTTCAGGTAACCGGAGGTGCACTTTGGTGTTTCTCACTCTTTGCTGCACGTTTTTATGAAGATATGGCCAGAATCATCAATTCTCTTTGAAAACAGGTGTCCACCAAGAACAAGAGAGTCCACACTCACTCTTCCAAGGTTAAAGGATTCTCTTCCTGAGTATGAGGAGCAGAGACTTCACCTTCGTGTAGACTACAGGCCAGATAAATACTCCGAAACTACTGAGATGGGGATCCCTGTCTTATCACAGAACAGACTGTGTGAGACTGTTAATAGCTTACAGTCCTAGACCGATGGGACTGTAAACGGGGTGAATGGACTATAAATCACTACGTCTGAGATCTGTGTATAGCGTTCCTTTATTGCTGTCAAGGAAAAACAAGCTTATTGATAGCATAACCCTTTTCATCATTAATTGTGAAGGTAGATCAGCTGGAAACAGCACTAAACCACCAATCGGACACATAGGAATAAAGTGGCTGTTGAGGACATAATTGCCTCCATTGAGAGGTTCATGCATGCAAGAAGGCTTGAATTAGGACTGTTGAAAAGCTCCAGGTATAAACTCCATATTGATTTTGCTGCCATTTCCCATAAACCGAGCCAAGTGGGCTAATGAGGACCTTCTGTTCTCTATAATGTAGCGCTAATCAGCCTTGCTTCAGTGCAGAAGTCTGTGTCTGTGGGAGATACATGCACTAGATGTTTTTATATCAGTATATGTGCAGTTTTTGTCAAGCAGAGCGAACCCGAGTGAGTGAGTGTCTCTGGCCTTGGAGGAGTAGCTTGTGCTCATAGATGTAGATCAGCAGTGTGGTCTTCTGTGCCTTGGAGCTTATATGTACCAGTGAGTGTTCACACATGGTAGTGATTACGCAGGTCTCTGCACAATATGTACCATATTGAAATCTTTTTTCTTTTTTTTTTAATTTTAAATGAAGAATTTCTGCTGAGCTCCTAGAATAGGGAGAGCCTCAGACAAAAATTTAAGAATCTCTTAAGGGAGATAGAGCAGTTTAGCAACATGCCCTGAATCATTAAAAGTTGTGGTTTGGAAAGAGTCACACTGCCAAAAGCGCAATGTTGGGTTTTAGCCCTGTGAGATAATTGGATGGAGCTTTAGTCTTTAGATTAATCTATCAGCTTGAAATGGTGTTTCTTAGGTGTTGTTAACCAGCCCATATTTAGGGACTCTGGGCTTTCTACCACCTCTGCCCTTTTCTGGGTGGAAATCAAGCAAAATTTAGTTCATAGGCACTGAGTAGAAGCACTATTGGTGTTTTCAGAGATGTTATTTAAAAAAACCTAACCATACAGCATTTTCACAGGTCATCAGACCCTGTATGTGCACATGTGGGTGTGCACGTTCGTATACCAGCCTTGTTCTGGTAGCACCTGTTTGATCAGGCTTCTCAGGTCATGCTGCTATACTCCATGCAACTTCTGAATTCCAACAAAATCCTCCTAAATCCACATTTATTTCTCATAACACTAGGTACAATGGTGATGAATAACAGAGCTGCATCTTGTTTTATGGAATTACACCAGACAGGAGTTATATATGACAGGAAAGCAACTATAGGCAATTCGGATTATTCGAGGCTTGAACTCCAGCTTTATCTCTGTGTTTACCATGGACTGGGCTCTTCCTGGCACAGTGTGATCGATAATATACTGCAGGTAAACACAGTTATACTGCATGACTGTCAGGAATGAATGTGATAACGGGTAATAAATTTGCTAGGAAATCACCCAGCAAGGCTACTACTATCATCAGACAGCTTTGCTGTTGTTCTGAGCACCTCTAGAATGAGACGCTTTAAAAGAATAATGCACATTTTTGAGGGAAAAAAAAAAAAAAAAGGCATGACACTAAGACCAGCAAAGTGCAGACAAAGAACACAGAAGCAGACACAAAATAGCAGAGCTACGTTTGGACTGTCCTACAGCTACTACCTCAGATCTAGGCCCTTTTGCCAAGGAGTTTTTCAGCTTTCCTCCTTTTGAACTCTGCAATTTCTTCCGGGGGTAACCCATGAGCTCTACACCTGCAGTGAACATGTAGGCCATTAGAGAAAGAACCAGTTCAGGTTTTATCTGCAATAAAGAACAGACCGTAATGGAGACCGAGTGAAAGGCACGTGTTTCCAGATGCAAAAAAAAAAAGGAAAATAAATGTTTGGCCTGGTTCTGAGTTTATTTATTCCCCTCTTGTATCGCTTCTGCTCAATTTATTGCAAAGGGCAAGGTTAGCTAATTTAATTTTAAGTGTCCAAAAGTTAGGTGCCTGCTCCAAGACAGGCATCTTTTGTAATCTGTATAGCCAGGTGCTTCCAGAGATCTCTTGGCACATCTTAGACACCTCTCCCAGGATGAGATTAATGACTTTGATGACTGAGGAGCACAAATTCGGTATTTATCATGCCTATATTCTGAATCTATTAGACAAGATGAATCCTGAGAGAATTATTCCATTATTCCTCCAATTCTCCCCCTCATTCATCAAAGTGAAGAGCAGAACAAAATTGCTGTGAAGATCTTGACTTTGGTTAGTTCAGCTCCTGTCCTAGTGACTTTTGGTCTTCTAGGGGTGTTGTTTATAGAAACTCTCAAAGCTATGGGCACATTTCCAAATGGAAATCCTATTTAAGTGTCCCTAGAGACAGCTGGCTTTCCCTGAAAGCTTAGCATAAATTTAACAGCCTTTCCCAAAAGAAACTGGAGTCAAGTTTCATCTCCTTTGCCGGTTCCATCCTACCAATGGCAACGCCTAACCAAGCTGTCCTTCAGGATTTCTGAAATGGGATGGTAAAAGTTGGTAAGTCAGAAGACCAAGTATGTCACTCATCTCCCTGGGACTACAAATTAACATGATCCTGGCTCTTGGGGTTTTTTTCCTGCATTTCATCAGTTATTGAATTTTTCCTGGTGTTACATTTTTTTTCAGTGTTTTGCCAAACACATCTGTGATTTAGTCCAGGTCAGGCATGTACCTGCTAGAATTGTATACCCTCATATTTTTTCCTGCTGTTTTGGACAAGAGGAGGGATCCACCAGTGCTGACAAGGTGACGCCTGTCCCAGTGCATCGCAGGATGCCAACTTCCAATATCCTATATTAATGAACTAGCAAGTTTGTGCTTTTTCCATGGCTGTTCTTCAGCCCCAAAACTAGTCTGCCGGTGTACCCTCGGAGAAACCTCACAGTCTTCCTTTAGACCTATCTGACTGTGAAATCTCAAAAAAAAATCTGTCTTACAGGTAGGCTGCTGCTTGACTGCTCAGTACACCTGTTTTTGCCATCTCATCACCTTGTTATACCTTCTCTACATCCACTCTAATCTATTATCTTGTGTGGCGGGCTTTTGCGGAAAGCTTTTTTCTTTGCCTTCTTTGTCTCTTGCACAACAGAAGCCCAACCCACAAGATCCTGAGGTGCAGCTACTCAAATTCTAACAAGCTGCAAGGCAGAAGGAGAAATAATTTTCATCACAAGGCAGACATCCACCAGAGAAGGTGTAGAAATTTGCCTTAGAGCAAGGAAAGGACTAAGGAACCTATTGAACTGCCTGCACTGTTCTATGTCATGTAAAGTTAACCTAAAGCTCCTATCTAAAGCAGAAAATAATGATATTTGACCCAACCAGAAAAAAAGGAGGTTATTCTTCAAAAAGTAAAACTCTCTGGGAAAAAAAAAAAAAAAAAAAAAAAAAAAAAAGTGAATGATTTCCAGTAAGCTTTTAACTTCTGAAAACAGATATCCAGACCATGGGCAGCTTGACATAAGGTTAATTTTAAGAACAGCCTTTTTGTTCACTTCATTTTATACATAGTTGGAAGAAAGCAGAGTAGTAAGAAGCATATTAGGTCCTTTAATTTAACTACTTTTCTTAATTAAAATGCTTTGTATCCTGTAAGCGCCATGTCACCCATAGCACCTGGGTTTTAAGAATAAAGTACATTTATCTCAATGTCCTTGCAAAACTGTAAATATATGAAAGCCTAGTGCAGACAATGGAAATCAATGAGAATGTTCTAACTAATGCTTTCAATAAGTCTGTAATTGGGATTAAACACAGAGGCTGATGCATATCAGTTAAATTCAAATTATGTAGGTACAACAGTTATTACTTTGTTAGACATTTAGTGGTGGCTTGAGGTTCATTACTAGACAATCCCAGGTATTGTCTCTGCAATTTCAGCAACAAAAGAGGGGGTTACTATCACAGTGTTTTACGGGACCATTAGTATTAACCCAATTACATTATTACACGTTCTTCCACATTTTTTCTTTTGTTTTCTAACCTGCATGTAAACCCACCTTTGTAAGGCCAAGGACCATTCTCCAGGTGGAGGATGCCAAGCCTACTGCAAGCATAGTAGGATAAGGAAGCTTGATTTTTCCCTAGACATATATGAACAGCTCTACGAGCTACTTGATCATAGGTGTGCTCACGACTGACTGTCAGAGCTGGAAAATTGCCTTCACATATCGAGAAGTCCTCCTGCCAAGGACAGTGCTTACAGATTTGATTGGCTGATGGGTTTTACGTCATTAGAAATAGTAAGAAGTTAGCACTTTTAAATTTTTTTTTACTGTTATCTGCAGTGAAGGCCTGAAATACTCCATATCTCAAGGGTTATGTCTTGTCATGGCAGTAAGAAATGTGGAAGTTGAAGCTTACTTCACTGAAGCAAATCACCTTTCCTTGTTAAGACTTAATGAGTGCGATTCCCTGTGGTGGCCTAAATCAAGAGCTCAAACAGCAAAACAAACTACAGACTGAAAATCTTCAACACACCTCTCAGAGGAGGTTGCTAGCTTCTGTGACCCACAAGGAATTAAAAGATTAGGAATGTGTGGAATGAAGCAATGGGGAATGTGTCCCTTGCTCTTACAAGTAGGAGCAGAAAATCTGATGCCAGATTTGAGGGACTGGGTTGTGCAAGACCTCATGGAAAGGGAAGACCTAAATGGAAGATCAGTTGTTTCAGGACAGAGTGGAAAGATGGTTGAAGAGGACTTTATTCAGCACCTCCTTCCTCAGCACAAAAGCCTAGAGATGAAGAAATTCCTACAGAAGTATATCAGGCAGTGTCATGAAACCACCATATTGGCCAATATGTAGACATAACAGAGAAACAGCTTTCAACCTGTTGTAAACTGGCATAAAATCAAACCATCAAGATAAGCTCGGAAAAATAGGAAGCCATGTCTGGTACCTGTCTGATAATAGCACAGCCTGTGCATGAGGCAGTTCTCCAAATATTTGCTTTTCTTGAACATCCGTTTATGTCTTTCTGCCATTTAAATTCTACAGGGTACAGCTTTTATTTTGACCCTTCACTATGACAGATGCACTTTAATGTAAATTTTGCTTTTTCCTCTGACTACTTTCACATTCATTCAACTGCTGCATGACAATTTATGACGACAGATAAAATGCAAAAGAACAGTGAAGATCGGGGCCTTGGGGCAAGAGCAAAAGACCACGTCCCTCTCTGCAGTGTTACTGGTGGGTTCTTCTGAGGTTACACAAGGGGATCGAGATTCCCTGATCCTGAGTACATGGGCAATTTTTTTGCCTCCTTTTATTACCCCCTGGACCTGATGTATTTTCTGTCATTTACAAACCATGTTTAGAAACAGCTCAGGCCTGTACTAGTCTGACTTTGGCACACACAACCAGAGGACAGGCTCAACAGTCAACAGAGGCCTAACACATGACTTTTAGATGGTAAAACCAAGATGAGAAGAACCTACGCTCAAGGTAGATGCCTCGGTGCTTCTTTGGTTGCACAGTAAGCCAGCTCACCTTGCTAATCTGGCAAAGCTGGAGAAGCTTCATATTTCCCATGAAGAATGCATCATTGATATCAACACACATTACTCAATAGCTCATTTCCATCAAGTATTAACAAGTATTGCCTCCAACCCTAAGAAATTGTGTCTCTCAAAATTATCTTCAAATTACCTTCTATTTTCCACCCTTATTGACACCTGAATGGCTTAAAAGTTATGGCCCAAAATACTGTTAATTCCGTGCTACTCCAAGAAAGCTCTGGGAGGGCTCTGAACACATGGACTGCCCAGTATGCAACTGCCCAAGTAATTAACCATTATCTGCAAAGGGAGGTAAAAACTGTCTTAATTTTACTAAGAGGAAATGAGGCAAAACTTAGAACAAGATTGCTCAGGGGAAGTCAGAGTCGAAATAAAAATAGACCATGTTTGCTGTCAGACATCCACCTCTGACCTAGTGACTGTAGGACCTCTTTACAGTCACCAAAACAGGTACCTTGCAAGGGCGATTCATCTTCTGATACAGACACCCAAGCAGGCCAGTCAAATCAGACCCCTGAGCATGTATTTCTATTTATTGACTATAAAGGGAGTTAGGGTTGACTAGCTTTAATGTGGATAACCACACTGTTCTTGTCAAAGAAATACGACTCCTGGTTTTTATGTGCTGACCACAACATCATTCCCAGGCACATAGCATGTGACAACTGAACAGGGAGTACACCATTTGCAAAGTCAGGCATTTCAAAACTACAAAATGGCTTAATGAATTTTAAGCCTTCAATCTTTGCTCACTATTATTTGTATGGAGGCAACATCATTAAGTCTTTCATTACATTATGGTGCCATATTTTTACAAGGCAAAGTTTCCTTATTGTTCTGTTTGAAAGAACAGTGCTATAGGGAAGAAACATGTTTATGGTAAAAGAAGCTGGTGTTTTCTGCAGGAGTTTGGAGGAAGGAGAGAAAAATTCAAGTGTCACCCATACAGTAATGACACCAGAGTTACGAAAATGTCCCTACCTGTGCATCTTCAATATGCACACAGAGTAGGAGGGAGATTCAGCAAGGGACCCCCTGGTGTTACATCTCCAAGGGACTATAGGGAGGAAGCAGCAAGTTTTTTCATGCCACTTCTTGGGAATTATGATTAAGGAAAGGAGTTGAAGGAACCACATCACTTCTTCTGAGACCCAGTACTAAGCCTGGAAATGTAAGTCATCTAAGGAAAATGATGCAGACTCTGCAAACAGTTATCATGGAAAGACAGATATTCATTCTGTGAACTACAACAAGGACCAATTAATTAATGTATTGAGCAGTGATGAAGTCACACTTACCCTGACTTCATTTCAGGAGGTTTAGGTAAGGGCTTCAAAAAGCCTTTTTTCCCAACTAACCAATATGTGTCTTCTACTCCTTTACCCTAAAATAAAACCAAAAATCCAGATGAATACCAGCTTTCTGACCACCCTTTGCTCAGTATGTAGCTTCCTCACTGGCTTTCTGAGGGCTTCATAAATGTCCAGAGACAGAGCAGGGCTGGAAAATTTGGTCTCTCCTTCACAACAGTTCAGGGATTATTTGAATTTCACCATCCTAAAAGAAAAGGCTTTGTTCAAACTGTCATCTACAAATGACCCTCATTGAACTGGGTCATTGAAGCTACACAGCTTAACAGAAATGAGAAACTACAGGACCTCTAATCATCTTATTTGTCAGTACTAACATAATTAATTGAGAGATTTTACAACAGTTGCTGGGCTGAGTATCAGAAAAATAATGTCTTCTCCCACTACTGATGATTTAGCTGAAGGTGAGCTGCACTTGATGAAATGCAGCCATCTATAATATATCAGAGTCAATCACCCTTGACTGGAGAAGTGGAGCAAAACAGACGCTTCTAGGGCAACATCCATCTCCACATAAACTGGACCTTGAAAATGTCAGGTTAATAATTTCCTAACGTGCCAATTTGTCTCCACTAACTATCTAAAGGTTTCTTTCCATTGACTAAACCTGGAATAATTACCTCAGATCGTCACTTACAGGCATATGAACTTGGGTGAGATGATTCCACTTGTCATGAAAGATTGTTGAGACACCTGAGGCCACATTCAGATCTCTTACTGTAGGTGTTCAAGGCAAATAAAGCTCCTGCTTCTGTCTATTGACTATATAAGTGGCAAAGTGGTGTTTTGAATTATTTAGTGTTGTCTTGTTTGGACGCTGTGAAAAGTAGAAGCTTCTGTCAAGGGTGGACTAAATAGAGTCCTAAATAAATACTTTAATCTAGCACATACAGCTGATTGCTCAATCTTGTCAATAATTATCTCATGTACTGAAACAACTGATGGGGAAAATATGGGAAGGATCCAAAAAAAGAGTGGTGGATGAAAGCCAAACAAGAGCTTAATATGAGAATTCCTTAAAAAAGAAGATTCCCCTGTGAAATGTTTCTTTCACACAGCCCTGGCCTTCTTACCTTCAGTTCCGTTTTTCCCCTAGGTACAATCTGATAGCCTTCGTTTAGACTCCGAAGCGTATCCACTGTACTTTGGCTGACATGAATTCTGTAAGCTGGGAAGAGAAAGCAAAACAGCTGGATCACTATACTGCACACACACTGCAAATTCCCCATGGCTTCATACTGGCAAGAAAAAATGCCCAAAGGCATGTAGGCACGTAGCTGGTGTATTTGTGTGGTGCTCCTCTACATAGAGCGTGATGCTGATGGATGGATCCTTCCAGGTAGGGCTGGAACGAGCACGGGGTGAGAGGAGATCTACACCAGAGATTTCCTGGAGGATACCAAACACTAAGTGTGGAAGTCCAGCTCTTAATAAAGATGGTAAGTGTTTTTTCAGCAATGTCTTAGCAATACTGTGGCCAGCAGGACCAGGACAGTGACCATCCCCTGCACTTGGCACTGGGAAGGCCAAACCTTGAATCCTGGGGGCAGTTTTGGGCCCCTCACGCCAAGAAAGGCCTTGAGGTGCTGGAGCGAGTTGAGAGAAGGGAATGGAGCTGGGGAAGGGGCTGGAGCACAAGGGTGATGGGAGCGGCTGAGGGACGGGGGGGTTCAGCTGGAGAACAGGAGCTGAGGGGAGACCTTCTGATCTCTGAACTGCCTGAAAGGAGCTTGGAGCCAGGGGGGGTCGGGCTCTGCTCCCCAGGAACAAGCACCAGGACCAGAGTAAACGGCCTCAAGTTGCTCCAGGGGATGTTTAGATTGGATATTAGGAAAAATTTCATCCTGGAAAGGGCTGTCAGGCATTGGAACAGGCTGCCCAGGGCAGTGGTGGAGTCACCATCCCTGGAGAGGTTGAGCAGACGTGGAGATGAGGTTCTCAGGGACATTGTTTAGTGCCAATGTTGTGTTAATGGTTAGACTCAATGAATTTGAGGGTCTTTTCCAACTAACGTGGTTCTATGATTCTATCTCTCTTGAGAAGTTCATCAACCACCCATTCCAGGGACTGCCCCAAAAACTCACGCAGGCCTGTGGACTCCATTCTTGACGCCGTGTTCACCGTGTCTCCGAAGAGACAGTACCGAGGCATGGTAAGCCCCACCACACCTGCCACACAAGGCCCTGAAAGACATGTCATCTGTATAACTCAGAAGGTACTGCAAAAATTCAGGGGTTTACTGGCAAACAAATCTCATCCTCTCCTCTGGTATTCAAAAACCACTTGGAAATACAGGTTTTTTAAATAGCTCATTAGCCTTTCTGCTTGCTACAAGTAATCAAAATGCACTGGTGTTTTCTGACTGAGAAAGGTCTTGGGTGGTAGGACCTCAGTTCACCATAATCTGGGAGAAATTTGTTCAGAGTTCCTGGAAGCTCTAGGACTATCGGAATCTCATTTTAAAAAGTCACCTCTGACCTCATTTTCCATCTGAAAAATGTTCAGATCCTGTGACATACCCTGTGTCCCAGTGAAACAGGATTGAAAATCAGCCTTGGAAGTCAAGAGATGCTGGCAGCATGCTGGACCACCCTGTGTCCCCTCCTTGGAAAGGAAGACATCATTAGCCTGCCTGTCTAGCCAAAAACTGTTTATTTTCCCTCTCATTCCTTAGATGAGATCCACTCCCTTCCAAAGTAGCTCCCGAAGAACCAGTGCCAAGTTCTCAGGGAGAGGTATGTGTGCAGAATTCACAGGAACATGCACACAGATAAAGTGTGTGACAGCCAAAAAACACAGGCAACTGTCATCTGGGGCACTTGGGTTAGCTAATATTTGGACTGTGCTCCAAAGGATGAGGCGCTAAATTTCATCACCCACAATTTAAAATGCAAAGCTTGCAAAACAAATGAAAAAAATTAAAAAAAAGAGAGAAAAATAAAAGAAAAAAAGAGAATGCTTTCAGCATTGAAAGGAGGTATGGGGCTTTGTGCAGAGAAAACAGAAGTTTCTATCTATTTTCTATTGGATGTATTTACGTCATAAGTCTTTTCAGGCTCTCTCTGCCTTTTCAATTTCATGATCCTTCTGGGTTAAAGTTTCAGCAAAACTGACATGTAGGAAATCTGTTCCCATGAAAAGTTGCAAAAGATGTGAACACAGTACGTCACCAACACTATCTGAAGTGAATGCTATATATAAAGTTTTCCATAATATAAAAAGTTGTAGGTTAAGATTTTGTTATTATAACATCAACATAATAGTAATAATAGTAACAATAGTAATAATAGTAATAATAGTAATAATTGTAATAGTAACGGTAATAGTAATGGTAATGGCAATGGTAATAGTAATAGTAATAGAAATAATAATAGTAATTATAATAATAATAATGTAATTGTAGCCTAATTTAAAAGTGATCAGTTAGTTGTTTTAGGACAATGTAATTTTACTGTAATTTTAGTCTTCTTAGTTACAAAAGTGGAGTCTTCATATAGTTTTCAGATATATCTTAAGGACAGTGAAACTCCACAGCTGAAAGCCATGGGGAACTTTGCAAGAACCCTTCTTGCTGTGACCTCTGAAAAGTTGTTGCTGCAGAGTCGAAGTAATAGGATTTTAATATAATTTATGGAGGATGCAAACTGAGAGGTAAGAGATTGTAACTCCAGCCTAGTAAAGCATCACTTATTTAAAGTTTGTTTTTTTTTAAAAAAAAAAAAAAGAGAAGAATGGTTCATACAAAAAATGTTACATGGACTTAATCAACATGTCTGGATCAAACACAGCATGCAGGGACTACTGGAGATCAGGAAAAGCTGATTTAATGCTGTTTTGTTTAAATTGCCAATGTGTCATGCAACCTTGGATAAGACACTGCCCCTCAGAAACTCTTCTAATTTAGTTCCCATCCTTGTCAGTACTCGAGAATTTGGTTCAAGCTCTTCAGGAGAGGGTCTTTATGTACTAAAGGAAGCTTTTTCAGGGTCTAGTCTTTACACACTTCTATGGCACAACTGTAAAGACATCATTGATACTACTGGATCAACGTTCTAACGCTTGTCTAAGCAGTCCTTAATGTGTGCACACTAACGTGGCATATGCATAGAAAAGGATCTGGTTGTAGACACTTTAATTCATGCTTCAATATCAGCTTTGCCTGAGAAAACACTAATTCAGGAACACCTCTCTTTGTCTTGTGGTGGTGACACGATGGTGGCACTCAGAAGTAAGTATCAAAGCTCCTTCTGTGATAGGTGTTACAAGGACACAAAAAGGTGGTTCTTGTCAAAAAACAGTCCTCAAGGGGGAGGATTTCATTCCATTTTAAGAAGCACAAATATAAGCTGCTGAGCTCCTGCTGTAGCCAGTGGAGGACAAATCAATGCAGTCAACTGAGCCGCTGTGAAAGCCTCTCCACACCCGCACCTGAACAGCTCTCCAGGGTCCACCACATCTCTACTGACCACAAAATGAATGCAGGGTCCTGGAAACATCTCCATCTGGTTGCCTAAATTTACGTTTCCTACTCAGTCAATGCAATCATACAATCATTTCTACAAGGCTCACAACCTAGGATAGGCAAGCAGTTTAGGGTGAGGTGCTATCTATCTAGAGCACTGCTTGTAAGTCTGTCCTCCTGTTGCAGAAAGCTGTAAGTTCAAAACCAACCCTGCAGTGCAAGCATGGCCAAAGGACTTCTCCACGATGATAGCATCCAAGAGTTAATTCACTCACTGCCTTCGCTGCCTGCGTGTGTTCCCCTTTGTCTAGACAGCCTCAGTAAAGGACTAGTAAAAACTTCCAGCAATAAACCTCCCACAGTAACAAGTTTCAGAGGAAACCAGAGACAAGAACATTATGGCTGAGTTGTTTAATTACACAGGTTCGCTGGTTTGTTTTGAAATGGCGCCTTGCCAGGGTTTGCAGGGTCACTTAATGAGCCGTGCTGTCTACGACTCTGCAACAACCATCACTGGTGCTGTGGAGGTTAATAAGTTCAATCGAAGTGCAGGGCTGCCTGCCAGAGGACCTGACTGATAAACACATCCTCTTCAGCCTTCATGGAAAAGATTGTCTTGTCACCAGTGCTTGCTGTGGTCATCCAGCTCCAGACCAGACGTGGTCAGGGTGGAACCAGCTGAGTCAGCTGAGTTTTTCTGCTCAGGCAATCAAGTTGAGCGAGGAGAGCTAAGACTCCAGGGTCCATTTAAAGCAGGGGGAAAACTGTAGACCAAACATCGATCTTCTTGTCCTCCTCATCTTACCATTGCATTGACACAAATGGACTGTGGGCATGGGCCAGCAAAAATTCCCAGAGCTACAGCTCTCCATTTGGGTTTGGAGGGACGTGGGCAGACCAATCCCAATGACATTTACTGCTTTTCCAGAGAAGGGATCACGAGGTCTTCTTGGCACCAGTTTCCAGAGAGCAGTTGGCCCATGAAACTGGTAGTCACACCCATTCTGCATCCTTTCCAGGACAGTGAAAGTGTTACCCAAGATCTCCTCTCCCCCCAAGCACTTCCTCAAAGCTTCCATGGTGCTGGTGATTCCCTCTTCATGCTTCTTTCCTCAGGAGAAATGGGGTCTAGGGTTAATCAAACTCTGCCGTCAGCTCAGTGGCTCAAAGAGCTGGTTTGCTTTGGAGCATGCTTTCCTCACTCATCCCATGACAGTATGATGTTGCCAGATCTGCACAAAACAAGATCTGGCTTCTGCTTCTTTAGAAAGGAAAGAATAAACCAAACAATTCCTCCCCCTCTTCCTCTTACACTTTACACAACAGTTCATAGCAACATCACTTTCCAGATAGCCGAAGTTCATAAAAACAAGAAAAAATGTAACTACCCCCCATACACATCACCTAGGGATGGATTTTTGGCTGGGTGTGTGGAAGACGTGTTGCAGAACTGCTGTCAACAGGCAGCAGCAGATGTTGCACACAAAATTCCCCTCTTTCCATGCTGAAAATGTGCTACTGGTGCCCCAGAGGCTCCTGCTCTGGGCACGATGAGCCTAGATTCATCTAATTCCTGTCAGAGTATAAAACCCACAGTGCTCCTGCAATCATTCCTCAACACTTTAGATTTTTGTGAAGGACCAGCTAAGACCACCACCCTGCAAAGACAACAGAAGGGAGATGTATTTTCAGAGATAACCCCAAAATGATGAATTATATGGTCTAGGAGATACAAAATACTGATTTTAGCTCTTCTCAAGTCACAGTGCATTCTTGGTATATTCTGTGTGAGATCCTTCTCTTTCTTTGCTCTTGTTTCCTTATGTATACATCAGGGCCCAGGATATAGGTATGTAAAACATGTGCATGCCAAAGCTGCAAAAATGTGGGCATTATTGGAAAGGTGGAAGGATTAAAAAAAGCCCTTTAATACTGGGTGAGACTCCTGGTCAATCTTACTCGTTATTCAGCTTCCTGCAGTGGGCAGCATCCAGTACTTTAAAGGAAGATGCAAGAAGTCTGGTGATTAAGAGGTGGGAAAAAATGTTAATGGATGACCCCAATATAAAATTATGAATGTTCGTATGTCTTAAAAAAATGTTGATTCTATGATAACGGCAGATGACATTACCTCCATTTAAAATCTCAGTCATACTTTTGGTTGCATGATGACTGCAATCCTCCTGTTTGTTTTGTTTAGTTTAGTTTTGCAGTTTAATTTCACTTTATATAAAAAAGAACTTGTTTTCTTTTTAAATGAGCCACTTTCCTGTTCATTTAACAGATTGTGACTTCTGTATTAGAGATAATTTACTTTATTTATAACATGTAGAGATAATTTACTTTATAACATGTTTTCTTTTTTATATATATACCTGTATCACATATTCTTCCATCTACGTCCTACCTGTAATAAACCTCTAAAATCTTTTTCATTCTTTCACTCTATTTTCCTGTTTTTCTGTGCTTTTTCATTTCAGAACAGAGTTACAAAGATGTCTGCATATCACACCGGTGAAGATCCTTTGGCACATCAAAGAGCCACCCTTACAATGAAACCCTTGTGACAGGCATTTCTGATGTAGTTCTTGACTGCGACAGAATATACAATTTCTCCCCCTAATGGAACTAAGCCATTCTCCTTCTTGGGGTTTGTGTTTCCATTTTAAAGCCCTTGTTGCTATGGAAGATTTTAAAGCATCTTCTAAAGGTGCTTGCTTTGGGGCAGAGAGGGAGAAAGCATTCAAAGCTGAAAATACAGTTGCAAAGGAGTTCTTTGATGTTCAGGTGTAGCTGC
The DNA here is from genome assembly GCF_964273445.1 of Streptopelia decaocto. NCBI lineage: Eukaryota > Metazoa > Chordata > Aves > Columbiformes > Columbidae > Streptopelia > Streptopelia decaocto. The sequence continues at coordinate 208,825,171 of NC_138663.1, read as the reverse complement.
CTACCTGTGTGCAGCCCGATCCGGATCCTGAGGGGGATGTCTGGCATGTGTCTCATTTTGAATGTCCCCACCGAGCTGAGGATGTCCAGGGACATGTTGGCTATCTCAGCCGCGTGCTTGTTTCCATTGCGTTTTGGGAGCCCTGAGGCAACCATGTAGGCATCACCAATTGTCTCCACCTGGCAAATACCGTGGCATTAATAAATAAATGCATAAATTGAAAAATATTGGAAAGAGCAGTAGAATAAAACTACAAGAGTGTTTGACGCAAACACAGCTTGATCCTCATGCCCGGGTACTCCTCACCTTGTAAACATCATGGTTTCCAAGCACGGCATCAAATAACGTGTAAAGATCATTCAGAAGGTCAACTACTTCAATGGGTTCACTGAGGGCTGAAATGGTTGTGAAGCCCACGATGTCACTGAAGTAGATGGTCACCTGGTCAAAATACTCCGGCTCCACAGTGCCACCAGTCTTGAGGGCTTCTGCCACTGATCTGAAACAACACAAGACGACCTGGGCACAAACTCTTGTTGTAAGGCATGCCCAAGAGCCCAGAAAGTCCTGTCCTACTGTGCTCAAAAGATATTCCATTCAATGCAAGGTTCCATATGGCTGTAACAAGCACTGATGAAAGTTTCTTACTTTGGAAGGTGCTTGTCAAGATTGAAGGTCAGCTTTGCAATGTATTAGAGAGCAGCATAGGGGAAAGGGACCCGGGGTTCCTGGGGACAGCAGGATGACCATGAGCCAGCACTGGGCCTTTGTGGCCAAGAAGGCCAATGGCATCCTGGGGTGTATTAGAAGGGGGGTGGTTAGTAGGTCAAGAGAGGTTCTCCTGCCCCTCTGCTCTGCCCTGGTGAGACCCCATCTGGAATATTGTGTCCAGTTCTGGGCCCCTCAGTTCCAGAAGGACAGAGAACTACTGGAGAGAGTCCAGCGCAGGGCAACGGAGGTGATTAAGGGAGTGGAGCATCTCCCGTGTGAGGAAAGGCTGAGGGAGCTGGGGCTCTAGAGCTGGAGAAGAGGAGACTGAGGGGTGACCTCATTAATGGTTATAAATATGTAAAAGGTGAGGGTCAGGAGGATGGAGCCAGGCTCTTCTCGGTGACAACCAAGGATAGGACAAGGGGTAATGGGTTCAAACTGGAACATAAAAGGTTCCACTTAAATTTAAGAAGAAACTTCTTCCCAGTGAGGGTGGCAGAGCCTGGCCCAGGCTGCCCGGGGAGGCTGTGGAGTCTCCTTCTCTGCAGACATTCAAAACCTGCCTGGACACCTTCCTGTGTAACCTCATATGGGTGTTCCTGCTCCAGCGGGGGGATTGGACTGGATGATCTTTCGAGGTCCCTTCCGATCCCTGACATTCTGTGATTCTGTGAACTCACTGGGTTCTGGGAAATTCTTTTGTCCAGTCTAGCTATGTAGTGCCAAGGCTTTTTATTTATTTTGTTTTTAATCATCTAAAATACTAGTACTTACGGGGGGAGCATTTGTGACAGTAGCTTTTCTGTCTTCTGTTTTTCAATCTCCAGCTCTTCAGTCCGCTCCCTGATTAAATCTTCCAGGTTGCTTGAATACTGCTCAAGCATCCTGAGCATTGAGTCAATGATATTGGTCTTTTTCCCTTTGTTTATGGTTTTGAACTGGAAAAACAAACCGGAGAGTTATTTCCCCATCTCATTACACCATTGTAGCACTCTAAGTTTGGAAAAGAAGAAAAAGCAAACACTTATTTTAAAGGGACAATGGTAAAGACTGGTTTTGTTAGTGGTAATAGTTCAAGAATAAAAGAAAAAGGCAAAATAGAAGGCGAATTTGCATCAATAACTCTGGAAGTTGCCTGGGAACATGTTGCTGCTTTATGAACTTTCAGTAAGGGTTAAGTGAAACACCACCTTCCATGGGATGACAGCATGTATGTGAGTTGTTATGGAGTTGTTTGCACCCTCATTTGTGCCATGACTAGCCTTTAGAGTACCTTGCAGCCCTCTGCACTCAGAGGTGCAAATTTCAGGGCAGTAGCGACAATTAAAATGTGTTTCTTTCTTACTCATCTTAAATCCATCTCTGCACACTGGCATGTATGCATACAACCACCCCCTATCCCAAACTCCTCATTTTGTTAGGCCTTCTTCACCTGAAGCTGAGCCTCTGGACCATTTGGATAATCTGTGGCTTCAGATGCTGCTTTAGACTCAACAGTGGAGTCAAACAGGTGTAAAATTAATCATAGTTTCATAGAACTGAAAGGTAAAAATTATGGATGTTGGTTCATCTAGTTTGACCTTGTGAAAACGTGGGAACAGTACTGCTGGATTAGACAAGGGACTAATTTTGCAACTACCTGTCCATGGGTCTGGCCAGTAATAGATGTCTGGAAATGCTGTTCATACAGGGCTTAGGCCCAGTTTTATTTCCTCATGAGATGCTCCCAGCCTCCTCTAATCTGCTGTTCAGAGACCTCCTATGACAAGCGCTGTATTTAGATTTAACAGCCTTTGGTGAATTTTCTTTTTAAATGAATCACCTTTTAAATACTTTAGAAGATCAAAGAACATATCGATCTGAAGGTGCCATCACAATTTACAGATTTTTGACCTCCATCAGACCACCCAGGCAGGCACACTGCAAATGTGAAGACACCAAGCCCATGTTCATGCTGCTGCACACCCCACATGGTGGTGCTGTGGCAGCCCAAGTTCAGGACAAGGTGTAAGCCAGGACAGGCCTGGCCAACAAAAATAAATATCTAGACACCACGAACAATAAAATGCAATAGCAAAGGCGAGACTAGAGCTCTGGGATTTATTCTGTCATTATTTGAGGGCTCACTTAAAGAAATAAAACACTTTCCTGCCAAGTAAAAGGACTGCATCTGCTGCTCTATTCACCAACCTTATGAAATATCTCCTCAAAGGTTGGACGTCGTTCAGGGGCTTCACCCCAGCATTGCTTCATGACCTGGATGCACTCCAGGGGGGCCAGCTCAGGAGCTATGGTTGGACGGCACAGGGGAGGGGGCTTCTTCACTTTCTTTATAATTTCTGTGACAAAGAGAAGAATGGGAAGCACGTTGTGAGATGGAGGGTCTTGGTAGGGAAAACGGACATGGACATTTTCACCTGTCCCCTGCTTGCTCCTTCAACCATCACTGTTGTTCCTGACAACCCAAATGCTTTGTCAAGTGAACCTGAGGATTTCAGCTTTCCTATGCTGGGAGTATCTTGGAGAATTCAGAAGATAATTGTGGTAGATGCCCCATCCCTGGAGACATTCAAGGCCAGGCTGGATGGGTCTCTGAGTTGAAGATATCCCTGTTCATAGCAGGGGGATTGGACTAGATGAGCTTTGAAAGTCCCATCCCACCCAAACTATTCTATGGTTCTCTACTTCTATGATAAGAGATTCATCCACCTCATTCCTCTGGTGAACCAGGTTATGAGCAATAGAGTGGCTGGATGGGGGAAGGTTGTGTGACAGATGTTTGTGTGAACTCACAGGCTTGTATTTAATGGAATTACCTCTGATTGTCTCCATTAGGATCTGTGGTCCTCTAAGGGAGCAGAGGACTATGGGCGAGCCCAGACAGGAAGGATACCAGCCTCTGAAAATTCATCATGAACTGGGATCCAGTACGTAGGAGGTTGATGAGAATGGAGACAGTGGAAAGTATTTTAAGGGGGAGAGTTTGGGTTCAAAACAACATCTGGGCAGTGACTCCCTATCCAGAGGTTAAAAAAAGCTAATAAGGAACTGAGAAGTCGGTCCTTGAATTTGCGCTTTTTAGATAAAACAGCCCTACAGTGAAGGAGAGGGGCTGCAGGTTTTGTTGAGAGCTGAAGTATGGATTGAGGAATCTGTGATGTCTGAACCCAATCTTGACTTGAATTTTCAATTTAAGTGTTTCTGAAGGAAAAATGTGGTTTTCTTTTTTTTTTTTGTTCATCCCAAAGTGATTTTATTTGAAGGTTTCATCGTCTGTAGTGCAGAGCAATCATCTGGAGTGAAAACCACCCTCTTTCTGGCAGGAACCCTGCATTTCCACAGCTGCGACTGTGAGTACCCAAAGCTTTTCAGTGTTGACAGCTCATTTTAAAGTTCTTTGGCTCATCCCACCAGTCTCCACCACATGAACTAAACAAAGCACCTGGCCCAAATATTTCCAAGGGCAGCCAAGGGGAAATGCCTTCCTCAGACAGTTTTAAAGTTCACACCATGAGTGAAAGCTCCTTGAGGATTAGGATGCAATGAGTAGAAATTCATCATTTTAGCACATTAGGAAACTGGAGTGCACTACGTGCAACTTTTGCTGGAGGTTCCCTATAGGGACAAGGTGGGGGGACACCTGCTAATTACATCATAGGCTACATCATTGATCCAGCTCTTAATTACAGAGCAGGTTACATCATAGTCATCATTGTCATTGCATTGGTGCAGCAGGTTGGGGTGCAGCAAAGTCAGGGCCCCATTTTTCCACGCACTGGAAAATGGGCAGATATTGAACGGCCATACCCCACTTGGTGACTGTCCAGCTTAAAATGTGTTGAGAATGGGCTTTCACTGAAATCAGATCTGTTTTGATTGTTCTCACCCCCTCCCTGTTCAAATGTTTGTGAGTTGTCTGCAGTGTGTTTGCTTTACCTATGCATGGACAACAGTTTGAACTAATGAGAGTTGCACCATGAGCAGTTCCTACGGAGTTCACCTATTTGCTATTTGTGATAGAAGCCACCTTATCTATGTCAGCGGGGTCATGATGTATTATTTTGGTCTCTGCTGAAGAGAGAACATCTTCAGAACCTGAGAGAATGGCAGGAAGATGTGCCAAGAGAGGTTCAGGTTGGACATGAGGAAAAGGTTCTTCACCCAGAGGGTGCTGGACACTGGAACGGGCTCCCCAGGGAGGTGTCACAGCCCCAACCTGACAGTGTTCAAGAAGAGACTGGACAACGTCCTCAGACACATGGAGTGAACTGTGGGGTTGTCCTGTGCAGGGACAGGAGCTGGACTCAGTGATCCTTGTGGGTCCCTTACAACTCAGGACATTCTATGATCCTATGAGAACCTCTTTGAATGGGGAAGGAGTTAAAGAAAAATAGATGGACATACAGACAAAGCAGGATGTTAGAAAAGGGTCCAGCTAAAAAACCTCAACCCCCATGACAGACGAAAATGGGCCAATGGGTAAGGAAAGGAATTCCCAAGATATGGGGAATTCTGCTATCAGATTTCACCCCACAGCTTGATGAAAAATCAGAGCTTTGACAGAGAACAGGAGGTGAGATCAGAACAAAATATTCTGGTGTTTATTATGGATGTTTTGTTGAAGACAGCCTTTTGTCGCTCAGAAAGGTCATGAGATTGGGACATTATTTCCATAGTAAAGTTTTACCCAAGGGCCTTGGCCAGACCTTACATGAACACTGTGTGTAAAGCCTTTAGAAATGTACTCAAAGAGTTGCCTACCTTCAGCTGAGAGTTCTGACATGCAGTATGGTGGACCCCGAACAATCACTTCTTGTAGGATGATTGCAAAGCTGTAAATGTCCCCTTTGAACGTGCCTTTTCTGTGCATGTCCGGGTCTCTCAGTAATTCTGGAGCTGTCCATAGCAATTCTAAAAAAAATCAAGAGTATCATGTTGAGCTCAGACTATTGCAAATTAAGTGCTTAAATGAACATTTTAGTAATTTGAGGAGAGGTTCGAACAAACGTTATAATTTACTGTATCAAGTCTTTATTTCTTGTGACGTGTTAGAAATATTAAACATCAATCCCAACAGAAAAAAAAAAAAAAGAATTTTCCAAATTTCGTTCTACCTTTTAAAAAAAAATATTGCATGACCAACAATTTATATCCTATGGCATCAGCCCTGAACTTCAACATGAGAAGACTTCTCACCATTGTCAAAAGCTTTAACAACTTTTGTGGTTTGAAAATATCAGACAGACAAAATATTGGTGCTGAAGCATGGATTTCTTGTTGCTCTTTTACAAAGCATCTGTAACTAAAATATTTTCTGTAGTTCTTCTTAAAATGAAAGTAGATTCCATAACAGAAGTTCGTGGCAGTCTGAAGTATGATCAGTCTTCATAATCATATAGTTCAAGGAATAAAGACACAGCTGTAAAACACGGCCTCATCAAGAAATGAGTCTTTGTCAAACTGGGTTATTTTTACCCTGATAACTGTATATTTTGGGTAGTGAGAAAGAGTAACATTTCTGCTACTGCAATATATATAACTTCTGTAAGGGAGGAGAAGGTCTTCTAGGAATTGCTGTATCTGAGACTCTGGAAATGCATAGGAACCAAATCCTGTGACACTACATACCACTTGAAACCAAGTTTCAAGGATAAACTGGGATATCAGACCAATCCCAAGGTACCAAGGAACCAGGCGAAAGAAATAAAGTCGAAGTCTCCAAATCTGGTCCCATGAGACACTGTTCCTAAGTGGTGGGACATGTGGCAGCCTTTGGTGACTGGGATGAAATGAACCTATTTCAAAGCCACCTGTATCGTCTTGTGTTTCAGATGGTTCAGTTTTAAAAAACCAGGCTCTTTGCATTTGGCTTAACCTAAAACTTCAAATATAGGGTTGGAAATAAGGATGTGAAGCCAGTTCCACGAGTCACAGAAATTCAAGATTGGGCACTACGACAAGCTTAAGTTCTGCCACTGCTTACAATAAAACATCTTCCCATTCCCATGACACTGTGCTATTCATTTCACTTTCAGAAGTCTGTAAAAAACTTTGTTTAACCTTCCCTGTAACAATGCATTTTACATAAGCAACTAGATGTTGAGAGGCTGAGCCCTGCAATTGCATTAGGACCAACATCTGTTAAATCAATGGACAAGTATTTCCCCCAAAATATTTCCTTATGGCACCTACCTTCTGGGGGTGGCTGGATATATGGGCATTTCTGTGCTTCTAAGAGCTCATTATAACCATAGTCAGTGATCTTCAGCACAAACCGACCATCCACAACACAGTTACGAGACTTGAGACGTCCATGGGCAAAATCTCGGTGATGCAAATATCTAATTCCCTATGAAACACAGAGAAAACTGAGGCTATTCCTTAAGAATTATCCATCAGCATTTAGAGACACCAAGTAAAATTGTCACCTTGGACAGCATCAAATACGGTATTGACTCTATATTAGAGTGCCTATCAACCCAATAAACTGTGAGAAAAGTTTAGAAATGGATTAGGAACAAGAATTAGACTATCTGCACCCTAAAGTAATACTGGAAGGGACTGGTAGCTTTAGGAACACCTAGATGTCTCCCTCTGTAGCCCTTGGACTCATTGCACTTAGAAGTTGTGCTTTTAGACAAGATTAAGAAGGTGGATACAAGTGGTACCCAATGAAAGCCATTACGAGCTGGATGCCCTTACCCAGCTCCCTCAAGGAGGATCAGAAGGTGGATCATGGGCCGTAAGAACAGTTCTGTCAGTCTACCCTCTATGGGCCACCTGTCCCTGTTCTGTGGTTCACCATTAGGAGTTGAAAACACGCGAGACTTGATTGGAAGTGTGTGAACACTCTTTTAAAGTGACCATAGATTCATTTTGGTTGGTAAAAGACCCTCAAGATTATCGAGTCCAACCATTAACCCAACACTGTCACAAACCCGTATCCCTAAAACTCTCATCGATGCATCTTTCAAACCCCTCCAGGGATGGTGACTCCAGCGCTGCCCTGGGCAGCCTGTTCCAATGCCTGACAGCCCTTTCCGGGAAGAAATTGTTCCCCAGATCCAACCTCAACCTCCCCTGGCACAACTTGAGGCTGTTTCCTCTCGTCCTGGTGCTTGTTCCTTGGGAGAAGAGACCAACACCCTCCATGCTACAACCTCCTTTCAGGCAGTTGCAGAGAGCAAGAAAGAGTCCCCTCAGTCTCCTTTTCTCCAGTTCCCTCCAATCCACATGGATGCATTTCTGATTTACGACAAGAAATGGCCTTTGGAAAGCACTTAATTAATTTTTCTAGGTGATCTGTTCTAGCCTGGGGTGTAGTTTTAAACTCTCATCCTGCTGTGTGGATGTAATCCTGTTCCCCCAAATAGTCCTTCTCTCAGATTATAACCAAACAGGAATAAGATGTTTCCATAAAAGACCCTGTGTACCAGTATAATTACATTCACATTGCTTTCCCCTGTATTACTATATAAATCCCAAAGTCTTGGATGAAGTAGCTATGTCAATATCAAAGTCATATGCAGGTCACATCTCAGCAGGGGCAATGGATTTACTTTAATTAGATCCATCACAAGAGAGGACTTGAACATCCAGTCCAGTTTCATATCTTCGTTTCTCAGCAAGTCCTCCAGGCTTCCTCGGGAGCAGTATTCTGTCACTATGGCAAAGATGCCACAGTCAGAGAAAAATCCCAGGAACAGATTCACATTTTCGTGACGCAGATCCTTCATCTGAAACAAGACAGTGAATCACAGCAAGACCAAGTCAGCCAGACATCTGCTCAGCAGCTTCTTTATATCATCAGATGTCCTTACTACTTCTGTAGTCCCAAAAAGCCTTTCACACAAGGATGGGGAAGAAATCAACCTTTTTGCTGCTTACTTTCAGCTCTCCTACACTCTTTTTAAGCCTTGCTTTTCTTAGTCTATCCATTATGACTAGGATAAAATGGCTTTGCTGGGGTAAATTGAGTTCAGCATGTGGAGTCTTGGCTCTGGTTCTGGTTCTGGAAAGCAATACAATGCCTGGAGGATCCAAAGTCATCCATCAAGGGTGCCTTTGGAGGCACACCCTGGTAAATTTGTTATATTTACATGCATAAAAATGCCACTCCTATGTTAGCAGTAGCTGCCAACAACTAATAGCTTTGAATCTGGAAAATAAATGCATTCGCATGTCATTTAGTAATGATAATAAAATTGAAGACTGAAAGTAAACTTCTAGCAGGAATCTTAGCTGGAGACAGAAAGCAAATCCCAGAGAAATGCGCAACCTTGTCTGTGCCCCACTGTTAGGCAGTCAACAAATAACACATGGAAATAGCTACCAAGTGCTTCATCCTGCCCTGACACAGGCGGGGATGGATGAGTTCCTCCAAACCACTCTGCCTTTGCAGACAAGGTTGCTTAGAGGAGTCATTGTACATTTAGCACTGCACCAGCTTTGACGTGTCAGGTCCAGGGTGGAGTTTTGCCAGATGCTGACCCTTGACACATGGGTCGTCATTAAGTTTGTCAGATGCAGTCATGCATGGTCCATTCCACCAGATTTCACCAGGCAAGGCTCGTTGGCAGCCATGTGTGATCCAATGGATAAACAGAAGACAAGGAGAATAAAAATACTATGCAGTTGCAAGAGTTCCCCAAACAACCTTCCCTCCACATGCCCAGTCATCCCCTGTTCCTACCTTCCTCAAGATGCTGGTGGAGCTTTGCCGCAGATTGTGAACGGCTCCCGTCTCGAATTTTTTCAGCCACACCCAGTCTCCCTGTCCACAATACAGGTGGGTGAATAACAGAGCAAGTCTCTGAGCAACAGCTAACATTGGGACCTAGGTCTGAATTCCAGGTCCTTGAATTTGAAAAAGATTGGAGATTTTTAATGTTCTTGGCAGTAGATTCTTTCTATATTGCACCTGAATAAGAATATCCACAGGAAACCCTCAAAAACTGAGGCAAGGCAGGACCTCCACCTGGATCAGAACTTCATAGCTGGGAAGTATCAGTGTCACTCAAACAATGATAAATTGATTAAAAAGGAAAGTAACTCTGCCCAGAGCTTTTCTCTGGCACTAATAATCCAGTTTATTTGCTTCTTTTCAATAAAATCTGCCATGCCACTTTTTTTTTTTTTTTTTTTTTAAAGCTGTCTTTTTAGGAAAGAACTGAAAGATGGGGTGAGTTTTTTGGGCCATTGTCTCTTCTTTTACTCCATACAGTCCTACTGGCACAAAGGAAAGTTGGTAGCCTTTATTCTGTATATTTGGATCCTAGCTTGTAAGAAAGGTACATATTAGAATTGTCACCACATAAAGGCTCTGTCTTGTAGAAAGATTCTTTATGCTGCCTTTAGGTGGTGACATCTCTAACGTTAAATACCACCACCCAACAGGACTCCAAGTGTCGGAGTGAGGGTTCAGGCAGAGTCACCTTAAGCACCTGTAAGTTCATAAAATCATAGAATCATAGAATGGTTTGGGTTGAAGGGACTTTCAAAGCTCATCCAGTGCCACGCCTGCCATGACAGGGACATCTTCACCAGCTCAGGTTGCTGAGAGCCGCGTCCAGCCTGGCCTGGTATGTCTCTAGGGGTGGTTCATTCACCACCTCTCTGGCCAACCTGGGACAGGCTCTCACCACCCTCAGTGTAAAGAATTTCTTCTTCGTGTCTGGCCTGAATCTCCCCTCCTTTAGTTAAAAACCATCACCCCTTGTCCTATCGCAAGAGGCCCTGCTGAAAAGTCTGTCCCCATCTTTCTTGTAGGCCCGTTTTAAGTATGGAAAGGCTGCAATAAGAGCCTTCTCTTCTCCAGGCTGAACAATTCAAATACTCTCAGCCTTTTTTCATGCTTGGGAGTAACTTATTTGCATTCTCGGGGGCTGTCAGCAGTATTCAAAGCCTGAGATCTATGGTACTGCAGCCCAAGATGTTCTACACTTGAGCAGATCAGTGAACCAAAGCATAGAGAGAAGGCTTCACAAGGTCCCTACGTACCTCATACAAAGCCACGTTGGAGGTTTCATGGGTGGCAGCTGTGCTTTTCAAGGAATAGGAGTGGGTTGCAGATTTCAGGCTTCTGCCTTCAGCTGTTACGCTGTTTGCATCAGTCAGACTGTCCAAGGTCAGCCTCTGGAGGGCAAGGAGAGCAAGTTAACCTACATCCAGTTAACACCTCTGGATATAAACCTCCCCCACAGCTCTGCCTTGCGCCATACATTTCACCCATGCTAGCAACCACCCAAACTTCCCATCTCATCTCTCTGAATATCTGTCAAAGGCTCATAAGGTTGACCTGGTTTAGTAACTTGAAACACTTCAGCAGCACTTCAAGTGATGGAAATGCCATGGCTTGGGGGAGAGTCTATAGGGGTAGCTGTCTCTCTGAGCAGGGCACGGGGAAGTGTCTCCTCTGGAATAGACGAGAAGCCTGTATCTGTGCCAGTGCCCTAGGCAAAGGGATTAGTCCACAGAAGTCTATATCATTGGCGTGGTCCTGGGCATTGCCCTGTCCTATGCCAAATAGCACTCCCCCATGAGATCCCCAGCTCTGAGCAGGAACGATTCTCTGTTTGTATGCAATCACCTTATTTTAGAGCCTAAGATGGTTTAAATACACAAACATGAGCTATGCTACACCATCCAACCTCAAGAACAAAGAATAAGCCCTGGCTGTTAGAATAAACACAACCAAGGGTACCATTTTACATCATCATAACAGCTCTGACACTGCATGTGCATCTAATTTGAGACTCAAAAATATGGGAAATTTTCTGATATGCAGGGGAAAATGAGGCATGGATAAGTGAATGAGCTTCCCAGACCTTCATGGCTATGAAAATACCATGCAGCAAACCTGTCTTTGAGTGTGCCACTTCCACCAGATTACTTTCACGAGTGGAAGTGTTTACCTTTTTATGTAGCTCTGGGTTGATGAAGACAAGGTCATCCAAGGTCAGTATTATCTTGTTAGGCCCCCGGAATAGCTGGCTGTTCAAGATGCTATGCCTAGGAGATTTGGAGAGCCACAGTTACGATTTTTAGGTAGGTAACCAGTTTACACTACTGCTGAGTCTCCCACATCTGGATTCCCCAATTCCCCACAGTGTAAGGAAAGTGCAGCACTTAGTGTAGCAGCAAGGATGGACACAGGTGAAAGAAGTCAAACCACAATGTCCTGACTTGGACTGAAATCTCCTCAGTCAAACAGCAAGGGTTACACCACTCACAGACAAAAGCTATAATCTCAAAGGGTCTCATCACAAATAGGCATCTTGAGTCAATCTGGTTACAAATAGAAATTGGATATGTATGTGATGCATACTTTGTTTTGCTTGGTTTTGTTTTTCATATCCTAAATCCTTCTCCATTAGGAGACAATAATAGGTTTTATTAGACCAGCCAATCTGGCTGATGAGCAAACAGCTTTTGGGCACACCAGTCTTTCTGTGGATCTGAAAATGAACCATGGGTAATTTATAAAAGCTGCCTGGACAAAAGTCACCACCAAAATGTACTGGCTGAATCTGTGTGTTGCAGCATGGTGCAGCACACAGCAAGATACGCCCTTGTAATGACTGCAAGCTTGTACAGAGAGAAAAGCTACAGGGAATGAGCAGTTTGGTGTGCATGGCATAGTGTAATGCAGCGTGAAGGTCTTGGAAACAGTATTGCTGAGCCAGGACTGTTCCTCTTGGCCAGGAGTAATTAGATCAAGAAGAAGATCTGTGCTGATTCAGATATACTTCCTCCAGGACCCGAGCCAGACGGGATGTCTATCACACACTGTATAACACAGGACAAATGTGCTTCTGGCATCTCCACAGGATGCTGCTGCCCATTTTCTGAAGGGTGACACTTTAGGCTACCAGATTTGCAGAACTGCCATGAGCAAGAGACAAAATTCAGTATAGTTGTCAGACCAGCAAAGACACTTTCTGTTGCTTCACTGAGTCCTGCTGTTTGCCCAGCTTCTCTTGAATTTACAGGGCAGAAGAGACCGCAACAAGAAATGGTGCACTGTCAAGGACTACACGTTCATGGGATGGTTCAAAGACACTTAAGTCCACTTTGTGACAGCCAATAGGAAACACTCCAGAGTTTCAATGTTAGTTTTTAGCGGGGATTTATCTGACACTAATACCCACCAAATGGCCTTTTTAGGGGCTCAGGGTAGAGGCAGAAGGCACACACCATCATTTTGAATCCACTGTTTCACTGATGTCAAGGCCTAATGCTGAGCACAAAGTCCACTGTATCTGGGACAGTCAAAAACTCATCAAGCAGGAAGAGAGAAGGGAAATGTAAGCTTCTCCATGGCCCCCAGTATCACTTTTTTGTTCAAAACTCTTTGTTTACCCTCCAGCTGATGTCTGATCTGTAGACACCAAAGACTTTGCTTGATGAAGCTGGCAATAGGATGCCTTTTGTGAACCATATTGCGGATAGAATTTCACAAAATCACAGAATGGTTGGGGTTGAAAGGCACCCCTGGAGATCATCTGGCCTAACCCACCTGCTAAAGCAGGTTCACCTAGACTAGATCGCGCAGGAAATCTGTTTTACAAAATATCGGCAGGTCACCATGACTTGCTTTTCCACTGCACGTACCACCCTGGGCATTTGAGAACAGACAGCTTTTTGGAGTTCAAAGGGAGCCTTGGCCATGTAACCACAGGCATCACATGAGATTATTTTTTTATTATCTTTCTTTAACCTCTTTTCCCCAAGCCATCTAACTCAGCTTCATGCAAGAAACTCATCACTTATTTACTTTTCACCTGTCCTCCTGAAAACCTTGTTTGGTCAATCACATCCTCTCCCCCAAGCATGGAGAAAAGCATTTCTCTGCCAAAAGCAAAACGCAGAGAGTGGAATGACTCATTTAAGGTCTGCAGTAGATCCCTGGCAGACCTAGGACCAGAGCTCCCACGTTTGAACTCAGACCATGCTGTGGTTTAAATTTAGTTCCAGACATGCCCTTCCCTAACATAAATCATGCTTTGAGTCACGCTAGAGTTTTTTTTCTTTTCTTGCAGATGGTCATACATCTTTACTGATGACTGAGCCTTCCCAAGGACAGTCTGGTACTCGTGGAACAGCTTACAAGCAGAGTAGGCAGAAAGATCGTCTTTTATTTACGTAATTGTAGAGGCAGGTGGCCAAGGGATAGAGCAGAGCTTTAAAGTGGGGGTGTATGGAGGCAACCTCCTCAGTGCCAGCAATTATAAGGTATCAGAAGCAGCTGTGTGTTATGAGCAGGGGAACTGTTTGGGGTTTTGCTTGTTGGGTGGCCTTATATCATCTGGATTTGGAGGGATGATTCAGGAGTGGAGAAAAAACATGGTTTTGGATGATTTGAGAGGCAGAGGTGGATGGGATAATCCAGGCCCTGCTCTGCTGAACTCTTTGCTTCTGAGTAAATATGCCTTCTAATTTCAGCCTCTACTCTGCCCTGGTGAGGCTGCATCTTGGAGCACTGCATCCAGTTCTGGGCTCCCCAGCTTAAGAAGGACAAGGAATTACTGGAGGGAGTCCAGCGGAGGGCTACAAAGATGATGAGGGGTCTGGAGCATCTTTCTGATGAGGAGAAACTGAGAGAGCTGGGGCTGTTCAGCCTGGAGAAGAGAAGCTGAGAGGGGATCTTATCAATGTTCATAAATATCTCAAGGGTGAGTGTCAAGAGGATGGACCAGACTCTGTTCAGTGGTGCCCAATGACAGGATGAGGGGCAATGGGCACAGACTGAAACACAGGAGGTTCCATCTGAATATGAGAATAAACTTCTTTCCTTTGAGGTGCCAGAGCCCTGGAACAGGCTGCCCAGAGAGGTTGCGAAGTCTCCTTCTCTGGAGACGTTCAAACCCACCTGGACACCTTCCTGTGTGATCTGCTCTGGTGACCCTACTTTAGCAGGTGGGTTGGACTGGATGATCTCCAGATGTCCCTTCCAACTACAAGCATTCTGTGATTCTTTAATTTCACTCTAATTTCAGTCACGCACCATGTAGACATCTATAATGAGAGATAAATTCCTCCAGGGGACAGTTTGGAGTGGATTAGCTTAGGTTATGGCCATAGTGTCCCTGACAAAGAGCAACCCATAGCTCCTGCACCACTCAGTCCATGTTGCCTCATGTCCACCTTGGATATAGAGCTGGGACACAAGTGTGACCTATGCAATTGGTGGAAACTGTTACTTCCCCAACAGACTACTTGGTTTGCCTCAAAGATCCCATGCACAGACTAACACATAAGCAATGTGAATGACCAGGGAGCTGGATTCCAGTTCAAAACAAGTAATCACTTGGTAATAAAGAGGCATCCTAATTAATTGCTCCAAATCCTCTCCAGTTACATTATTTCTCCTTAGTACACAGAGAAAGCAAAGAGAGTCAGCCTAGGTGCTTCATCAGAAACATTATTATATTAGACAGAGAAATCTAGAAAAGAATGATCTGGAATAAGAAAAAAGTCATTTAAAATGGCAGCCCACTCAGCCTCCACCACAATGTTCTTAAAGCAGATTCCCATAATTGATCTATACGGTGTGCTTTGCACTCCCAAAGTTATAGTCACCTTCCTAAAGCTTCAGAGCCATCATTCAGCTAATTCTTACAGCAACAGACTGTAAGGTTCTTCCAAACCCAAACTGGATTAATGGCAAAATAGCTCCTCTTGAGACTGCAGAACCAATGCCTGCAGTATTCAAACCACTATCTCTTAATAAAGTCAAGAAATATGTGGCTGGAGAGTGAAGACGACAGTCAAACCTGCTTTGTGTTCCCATGGTCCAAACTGCTGGTTAAAGTGCAGTTCTCCCACAGAAGGTAAAAGTGGCACCGAATCAAATAAATAATGCAATTCTCACCTGATGAGAGAAGCCAGGCCCACAGCACAAAGCACCAGGGCAAATATCAGCACTACTGCCAAAATCATGACTGCAGGCTCAATCCCTGTGCAAAGAGGGGAAAAGAATCCGTGAATTAGGCAATAATATTGAAAATATCAATATCAGATCATTAGACTACAAAGTCAAATATTCAGCCAGGAGAAGGCTAGAAGACAATTTTTATGCAATCTTAATTAATTTATGAATAGAGAAATACTAACTTTATTTACATGAGACTGCAATTGCTTTAATTATTCACTTCCATGCATTTTATTTCCTAAACCAGACCTAGAGCCCTGGATCAGTGGAAAAATAGTTTTTCTTCAAGTAAATAAAGACTGGACTCACACAGAAGTATTAAGATTTAGAGGCAGCGTCTGCAAAGTTCATAACTTTTGAACATTTGACCCTCTTCTCTCCAGGAACTGAAACGCTGAAAAATCTTTATCATGTGGTACCACACTGACAGCCAGCATGAGTCACCAGCTCATCGGGGATTTTTCATTCCCCATTACACATTTCTAATGCTGAAAAGAGCAGAAGAGAAGGGAGAGAAGGTTGATGTCTTCCTCAATGGAGTCGTCAACAGAAACTACTGGAGACAGATGCTTTGCTCATGAGTGTCTTTGCCAGAGAGCTAAGGAAAGCCAACATGAGTGGATGAGCTAAATTCCAGTGAGAACAGTTTGCTGTCTCTGTCTCTTCTGCCTTCTGTTTATTTCTATTTTATTCTGTCTGTATTCAGAGATCCTTAGGCACAAACAAGAGAAATTCGGGTTGGGAAAAGGCTCGTGACTCTATGTCATGCTTGCACATGAATTACAGGCCTTTTTGCAAGCACTGAAACGTAGAGCTTCCCCATGAAAGCTGCAGGGATTTTTGAAAGTTGGTGTTCTTTTCAGGAAAAGACAGAGCTTTTTAGCTCAAATTTTCCTGATGGCTTTGGACTTCCTTTCTGCTTCAACCCAGGGCCTCAGTCCCTGATCGTCCTCACACATACACTGGAAGAGGATTCCCAAAGAAGTTGTGGATGCTCCATCATTGGAAGTGTTCAAGGCCAGGTTGGATGGGGCTTTGAGTGACCTGATTTAGTGCAAGATAACACTGCCCATGGCAGGAGAGTTGGACTAGATGATCTTTAAAGGCCCCTTCCAACCCAAACCATTCTGTCACTCTATGATACTATGATTCTACATAAGAAGTCACTCTGCTTTTGTGCTCCAAGCTGGCACTAGCCCTGTATACCTCCATCTGAGAAGGAACCTGGGCACAGTAGAGTGGAAACTTCACACCCATTTCTCCATCTCGTAGACAGTGTGGATGTAGATAAAGGCTTTGCTTCACTAAACTGCAATGGAGACACAGCCAGCTTTCTCTAGGAGGTGTCTTGAATACAGGAATGAGCAAGACCACACCAAGCTGGCCTGGAGGCCAGGAATTATTCTTCATGCATGGTCAAAGTCAGAGTGTTGTCATCCCCATAAGAGCAAGTGAGCGATGTTCATCCCTAGGAGGCAAGGGAGCTTTGAAAGATGTGTTCCTTTCCAGAAGGACTGGTGTGAGTATAGAGCCAGAACATATCCCATAAAGGTCTTGCACAATGCTAGATCCATGGAAAAGGAGGGACTAGATCATCTTAAAGGCAGACTTGCAGGAGACCTGGCACTCTGATCTTGTGGTCACCTGCTGGGAAACTTGTTACTGAAGAGAGAATGACCTTTGAATAGCCTAATCATAGGGGTACGGGCTGGTTTTCTTGCTGGACAAAGGAGGAAATGCCTCCTGGAGAAACCAGTGATGAACTGTAAGGGTACGAAAGTCCCATCTCACATCTCTACATGGCCTTCTAACATTTTCAGGGAGAATCCGTAACCCAGACCACAATGTGGTAGGAATAATGTGGAGTTTGTTAATGCTCTCTTCTGTATTCAATCAAAGGCTTTTTTACTGGTGCTGTCTCCTAAGCTACCTCAGGTGGCCCCCAGAGATTGTGCTGTCTGAACAAAACTCCTCTGAGAAAGAGCCTGAGAGAAATTGTTTTGATTATTACCATTGCATATTATTACCCGTGAGGGCTTGGCCATACTTTAGAGGGCTCTATGGCAATGTGGCAGTGCAGAGAACCAAGGAATAGCAAAGGGTCTCTCCCTGGTCATGTAATTTGCTTCAAGTAGGGACACTGTTACACATCATGACGTGAGGGCTCTTCCACAGCTGGTAAACATCCCAGGTCTGTCCAATTTCATTCACTGAAGTGGCATCTGACAAGCTGAGAGCAAGAGCTGGTTGGAGCACAGAATTCACTGGGGTGAATGAGAGATAGTAAAAGGACAAGAAAAGTAAAAAATAAACACCGAGATAAACAAACCCTGAGGACTCAGAGATAGTGAAGGGAATATCAAAGACCAGAGCACTCATGTCACTGATGGATGGGCCATTGCAAGAACGATGTGAAGCCTTGAGGAAGCTCAACCAGAACTTTATAACTAATCAGAAGTGAAGGCAAGGTTATCATGGGCTCATGGGAAAGAGAAAATTTGTGGCATACTTGAGGGGACTTGTGAGATTGCGCTAAACTCACTAAGGGACAATTTAAAGGGACTATGGGACTATAAGAAAATTCTTACAGGATGTTCAGAGGAAGGGAAAAAAATGAGGAAAAGGAGGGACGGGGATGAGTTGGGGACGCTCAAGCATGGGATACTGGTCACACATAAGCATGTTGTGCATTTCTCTAGCCAAACCCTGCACCTCATCATCACAATCTGTCCTCCCTTTTTCTCCCTTCTGATTTTTTTTTCCTGGATGAGAGTAATCTTTATTCTGCCTATGTGTGGCATTTGCAGACTACAAATCAGCCTAACCAGCAAGTAAGATTAGAGGTCCTAGAGCCTGCAACCCACAGAATCTTAGAATAATTTTGGTTGGAAAAGACCCTCAAGATCATAGAGACCACAAGTCTGGAGACTGGCTCCTGCAAAGACCAGAGGGTCTGAGAGCTGACTATTATGGAATTACCAGTGTGGACCACCCACCAGAGGATGCATTTATGTGTCTGAAGGGACTGGGGTTGTGAGACGTGCTAGCAAGCTTGCAGCCTGATTAAGCGGTGGATATAAGGAGGAGCAGCTGAGGGAACTGGAGTTGTTGAGCCTGGAGAAGAGGAGGCTGAGGGGAGACTTCCTCGCTCTCTATGACTGCTTGAAAGGAGGTTGTAGCGAGGGGGAATCAGTCTCTTCTCCCAGGTAACAAGCAATGGGATGAGAGGAAATGGCCTCAGGTTACACCAGGGGAGGTTTAGATTGGGTATTGGAAAGAATTTATTTGCTGAAAGGGCTGTTGGGCATTGGAACAGCCTGCCCAGGGCAGTGGTGGAGTCACCATCCCTGGAGGGGTTGAACAGACACGGAGATGAGGTTCTCAGGGATATGGGTTAGTGCCAGGGTTGGGTTAATGGTTGGACTCGATGATCTTGAGGGTCTCTTCCAACCAAAATGATTCTATCATTCTACGATCAGACTATTTTTATTGTTTCGGCAATGCTGGTTGTGGGTAGCCATGCCCCTGAACACATTGATCTCCTGAATGAGTTAGTCTGTTGGTGGTTGGCTGTGTCTGCACAGTGTGTCTGTGTGTGCACACGCACTGGGAACACTTGCTCAGCCCCGCTTCTGGTGGACCTGGGGTCAGGAACCACAGCAGTCTGGCATCTTCACATCCAACTCCCCCTCCAACCCTAAATCTATACAAAAGCCAGCCTGAGATCTGGATTTCATTCTAGTCATGAAATTCAGTCTGTGAAATATTAGTAATAATAATAATAAACTACTGCTTCACTGCCAAGTGCCTAAAGCTTTATGCTTTTGCAAAGGTGCGAACATAAAATCTGATCTCTCTAAAAATCAGTGGGATTTTTCTGTGGACTGCAATGGGATGTTAAAATGCTACATCATTCCTAGTGGCAGTGCAAAATTAGATAGATGACAGCATTATACTTGTCTCTTCTATAGCTTGCCAGCTGCTGTAAAACCTGTATATCTCCAATTTCGATGGAGTGACACTGATTTAAACCAGCCATGTCTGGGCCAAGGGGAACATTTTTCCCAGCTGCTGAACGAAATATCCTGTAGATGCGGTTAATTTTGTCTGTTTAAGTCATATCCCGGAGCAGTAGGAATAAATGCTTAGTGTTATAAGTAAATATGTCAAATTGAAGCTAGGTATCCTACACTGAGATTTTGGCTTCCCTGTGAACTTTAAAACTGCACCACAGTTGCCACAAATTAAAAATAATAAGTAAAACCGATGCCCAGTCTTGGAAAAAAAACCCCACAAAACCGTAAGCAGCACAGGCATCTCTGCCTCTAAGTCTTCAATTTCTCTTGTCTACATTAACTCTAATTATTTTGAGTAATGATTATCATCTTTTCTTGATGAGGTGAGCTCTGATGATCCTTAAAGCTGCATAGCTAACTGGGTAAAGAAGCTGGGGTTAACCAGGAGAGGTGGAGGGAGCATCTGCTGTTGTGCAGCTCTCTTAGGCTCCCTTCAGTGCAAATCCTCTTAGTGCTCTGTCCCTCAGAAGGATATATAATCAATATATCTCTCAGGGATATATTGATTGCTATCAAAACAGGCAGATGTTGACTGTTAGACCTGGAAAACCTGCAAAACAGTGGCAACAACCTTATTGACCAAACAAGCAATGAGAGAGACTTGTGGCTCAATAGTGGGATGTCTGTGTAAGGCTCCCATCATTAATAACATGATGACTTTATTTTAATTTCTTGAGTTTAGACTTTTCTCTTTGGGGAGCTCTGATTTAAAGGGGTAATCACCGGGACTAAGAGAAAAGATGGAAGAAATAAGAAGACTGGACTCAATGCCATTGGAACTTTTTGGTTTTTTGTCTATCTTACCTCCGGTGCAGAGAACATCTGGATCAAACCAACAGCTGGAGTCTGGCTTGGGTGGAGCTCCACTGGGAAAGTGGATGGCCCGGTCTAGGGACTTCACAGAGTCTGAAGACATGTCCAGCAAGTGGGTTGGGAAGAGCTGGTTCCCACGACCATCTGTGTCCAGTATCACGTAGTTGCTCAGCCCCTTCCCACTGTTGTCTGTCTCTACTTGATAACTAAATCCAGGGAAACTGAAGTTTTTTGTGTGCTCAGCTATGTTAGCTCCTGAGACTCTGTCCCCTTTCCTCCAAGCACTGTCTATAGCCATTGCCATGAAGTAAATGGCATCATAGATTGTTCCAAAAAGTGGAGAAACCTAAAAATACAGGAGAAATTTAGGTCAAGATTAACTACTACCAACCTCTGGTTAGAGATTTGTGCCAAAAAAGGGTCCCACTGGCTAAGCTGTAAACTCAAGAACTGAGACACCTGAGTTTTAAGGCTCACAGGGTGAAGTGTTTGAAGAATCTTAGATTGAAGGTAGCCCTAGATCAACCTAATATATGTGTGACTTTGAATATCTGCCTTTTCTTATGGTTGCTTCCCAAAATACAATTTTGAGATATTTTTAAAACCGTGTGAAATTGCTTTATTGTGGGAAGAGCCAAGACTTTGAGCCTGACATTCAGCTGGCATTTTATCACAGCCTCTCTCAAAGCACTGCACTAAAACATCTTCCACAAATAGAAAATCAAAGCCAGAGGCTCGCCTCCCTGCCCAGGTAGGAAAAATGTCATGCCCAAAGGATCGGTTCTCTCTGTCAGAACATTGTTTATTCCTAAGATATAAAACCCACGAAGCAGAGCCACAGTGAACCCATCCTCTGGGGTACCAGAGCCTTTTCTCCTTGCATTGCTCCCTTCTGTGCCGGACTTGACTTAGGAATTTATAACTTCGCCCTTCTGTAAAAACACACGTAGTGGCTTTTGCCATCACATGGGCATTCACAGTTGGTAGGTGAAGAGGGATTATAGCCATGCACTCATGATAAAACGAGGAGTGCTGTTGCGAGCAACAGAATTTAACATCTGTGGTGGGATTCATTGACCAGACGTAGACACCTACAATGAATAACCCTACACTGAATATATTGAATGTGGGGTCTCATTATAGTGAAGGAATATGCTTTCAAGGCATAATTCATCCCCTCCTAATGTAGACATCCATGCAGATTTGATAAATTGTGCCTTAAAAGTACTTATAATTTATTGAAATATCATAGTGATATTTGAAGATTAGCTCAGCTGAATCCTACATCCCTTCACCAGCATGACAGATTCCCTAATTCTTCTTGTAATGTCTACAAGGTAGTAACTGACTTCACAGAATCACAGAATCACAGAATGTCAGGGGTTGGAAGGGACCTGGAAAGCTCATCCAGTGCAATCCCCCCATGGAGCAGGAACACCCGGATGAGGTTACACAGGAAGGTGTCCAGGCGGGTTGGAATGTCTGCAGAGAAGGAGACTCCACAACCTCCCTGGGCAGCCTGGGCCAGGCTCTGGCACCCTCACTGAAAAGAAGTTTCTTCTCAAATTTAAGTGGAACCTCCTGTGTTCCAGTTTGAACCCATTACCCCTTGTCCTATCATTGGTTGTCACCGAGAAGAGCCTGGCTCCATCCTTCTGACATTCACCCTTTATATATCTGTAAACATTAATGAGGTCACCCCTCAGTCTCCTCTTCTCCAAGCTCCAGAGCCCCAGCTCCCTCAGCCTTTCCTCACACGGGAGATGCTCCACTCCCTTCAGCATCTTGGTGGCTGCGCTGGACTCTCTCCAGCAGTTCCCTGTCCTTCTGGAACTGAGGGGCCACAACTGGACACAATGTTCCAGGTGTGGTCTCCCCAGGGCAGAGTAGAGGGGGAGGAGAACCTTGGTTTTTTATAGGCTGCTAGTGACATCTAGGTAGTTGTGCTGACAAATAACAAGTTTGACTACAGTGCTAAAAATAATGAGGCAAAGATGATCCTAAGCATTTCCCTCTAGAAGTATCCAGTATTTCATTTGTCCATCACATCCCCCCAAATTTTCAGGCATTTGGACATCTTATTCTGATGCCTCAAAACTCCATGAACTTTATCCACCTCAGGAGACATCTCTTCATCTTGAGCCTACTGTAGTTAGCATGTAGCAAACAAAATCTGAGCACCTCAGAGACAACCCCTTTCTCTTGAATTCCCAGCATGGTCCTGCCATTGAACCAATGGAGTTAGATTCAGGAGAAACATCCTTTCCCAGAGAATACAGACCACATTCTAATTTCACCATATCTTTCTCAAAATAAGAGCATGATGCATTCTGGGTTGTGTCTTGCATGTACTTTTTCTGTAACTATTGCTTGTCTCATGTCTCCCACTACTGGGTCCTGGAAAGTCCCGAGAGATTACATATTTACCTGGGTGGCTTCCAAATCCCTGGTTATTTCACCACTTTCTTTAGCTTCCCTAAATGCATCATAGAAAGTCCTTTCTCCAGATGCCAGTGTGATAGTCAGCACAGCATCATATGCTTCCTGGAGCTTGCTGTCATTATCAAAGACATCAAATGAGTTGTTTTGGTAGGGAAGGCTGTACAGTAAAGTGTCATATGGAACGAAGACGTATCTTCCATCTGCTAGTCCCATTTCCAGAGCTTTTGTGAGCAAGGTGGCCTGTTCCTCTCCTCCAATGAGCACAGAATGCATGCACAGGACTATAACTGAAACACAAGGATTGCAGTGTTGTTAATCCGTGTGGGGGTTTTCACCAAAAAATAGCTCCCTCCCCCCAGTAAAAGAGCTGTCTGAACTGCTGTATCAGGTCAGACTCTAATGGATTGCCACCAAAGTGATGTGCTGAGGAAGCAGGGGGCTACACTCATTTTGTTCAGCCTCTGGAGGTCTGCACCATCTAGCAAAGGAGGCTGTAAGCATTACCCATTCCAGGAGCCATACAGAAGGAGGAGTGAGGAGACATTTTCACAAAAGTGAGGCACAGGCTAACGTGATGGGAAGTCATGGTCCTGTGCTGTCATCGGCTGAGGGATGTGAGCTTCTCCTTTCTGTGCCCTCAGCTGACAGACACCATACAGTCCATATCAGCTCCCAAGATCCACCTGTTCACCCTGTCACCATATACACAGATTTTAGGTTGAACACCATATTGTCTTTCAACATCTGGTCCATGCTTGGCCATCCCAGAGTCTGTGTCTTTGCTTGCAACATGGGGACAACGTCCCCATGTCCCCATGTCCCCATGTCTGGTGGGGAGATCTGAAATACAGGTGTATCTGTTTAACAGGCTTTCTATAGTGCTCAGTGGCCCTTCATAGAATCATGGAATCATTTTGGTTGGAAAAGATCATCCACTAAACCATGTCACTAAGAACCTCACCTACACATCATTTAAACACCTCCAGGGATGGTGCCTCCACCACCTTCCTGGGCAGCCTGTTCCAATGCCCAACAAGGCTTTCCAGGGAGAAATTTTTCCCAATATCTAATCTAAACTTCCCCTGGTACAACTTGGGGCCATTTCCTCTTGTCTTATCGCTTGTTCCTTGGGAGCAGAGCCCGACCCCCCCTGGCTCCAATCTCCTTTCAGGTAGTTCAGAAATCAGAAGATGTCCTCTCAGCTCCTGTTCTCCAGCTGAACCCCCCAGGTCCCTCAGCTGCTCCCATCACACTTGTGCTCCAGTTCCTTCACCTTCATGAAAGGAAGCTCTCCAGATGTTTCATCCAGTGCACCGTTTCTAAACTCAGTCAGTGAGAGGAGAAAATTAGGGCAATGATGGGAGGGAAAACTGCAAAGGAGACCTGCCTGCTGCTAAACCTCCTACTAAAAGGAGAGAGAAGGATCTCCAGAATAGCTGTGGTCCCTCTAGACAGTGAATCATCCCATACTATAGCACAGAGCTTAAGCTAGTCAGATAAATCATGTCTGAAGAGGCACTAGTTCTCTCCATTGATTAAGAAAGGAGCCCATCATCCCTAACCTACATGGAGAGCTGTGATGATGAGGAGACAAACCCACCTAAGGGGGATTTGATCTCAAGTGCACATTTAAGCAATGATAACACTCCAATTTGGACATCACGTTGCTACCCTTGTCAGTCTTTGGCATAAAAGTCAAAGTCTTTGCTAAAATGCATCGTCATCTGGATTCACAGTGCTGACTGCAGGGTGTACCTCCAGGATCAGAGCTCCATCACAGACTTCCTACCAACACTCTGAACCCGAAAAACATGACTTTTTTCCCACGTTTCTCAAGAGAAAACAGAACATTCTTTACTACTTGTGCTTGTACTTGTACAAAGGCGCTTTCACTGCCTTAGTAAGTTGTGTATAACACCAGATTTTATTTCTGATGCATTAGTTGAACACACATAGCAAGGACACATCATCAAAGCATGAGATCTTTTGATAATCCATAATCCCAAACACCATAAATATAAAACCTTCCTGTAAACCTCTCCTCACACTTGACAGGGTCAAGTACAGACACCTGTCTACTAAACTTTGTCTTTCAGACAAGCTGGACCTAATCTTTCATGTTGTAGTAGACTATTTTGCCCTATCTCTATCACATTCAAAATTCCCAGCATTCTTTTACATGAAACCCTGGATCTGGTAAGGTCAGAGATAAAATTCTGCTTGATTTAAATGGCTTCAATATTTCATTCTCTAAGTTATGCCTACTGAATACTAATGAAGTCCTAATATGGAAAAAATAATAATAATTTTTTTAAAAGGCTCAAAGTACTTACTTCTAATGCCATCAACTGCTTTAATCTCATTCCAGGTATCTTCAATGCCCTTTTCTCCTTTACGCACAGATGTAACAACTCCTACAGGAAGCCCCTGGTTCCTGAGGGCACTCGCTAACTTGTTGGCTGTGCCCATCCAAATACCCTCGTTGGAAGCAATGATGCCAACATGAGCCCAGTTAAAATATTTCATTATTGTAAACAAAACTTGGGTTGGAGGGGGTAAGGTCCTCGCGAACGTAGGGTGATGGATGCTGGAATCCAGTTTATAATTAATGCACATCCATGAGAAGATGGCTTTATTCCAGTTTTCCCCTAAAAGTGTAGCCACCTCACAGAAGCCAGGGTTCAGGGGGCCTATGAAAGCTGAGGAAAGCTTTCCAAAGTCAATGAATCTAACCAGAGCCCTTGATGTCTCACATTCTTCCTGCAGGACCACATAATCCAGCCTGTGGCCAAGATTTAGTGAAGGATCTTTGCTTATTCGTCCCACTGCGAGCCTGGCAGCCACATGGGGAAAGGCTTTGGAAAATAAGGGGTCACAGTTCCAGGGCCCGAGAAGTCCGATTTTAAAAACAGAACAATGTGCTGGAGGGCAAAGTAGGATTATTCCCAACAGCAGCCAGCAGAGAGCCTGGAAAGATGTCTTGAATGAATTTCCAACATTGAACTGATGCGATGTGATGTGCCTTGACAGCACCCAGAACAAGCTGTTAGGACACAGTAGGAGAAATGACATTGTTTTCCAGGTGGGTAGAACTGCGACAGGTTCTTCTGGAAGCCAGGTAGTGCATTAACAACTGCTGGAAGAAAATGAGATTATATTTGCCTTCCTGTATGCGTATTTATTCAGTGCATGCAGATACAGCTGAGTCAGCCCAAATTACACAACTGTTCTCAAGGTGTAAGTCCATGAGATGCCAAAACCCTGGACATGTGCCACACAACACACTGCACCACCCCAAGTGTCCAACCAACGTCAGTTAAACATACCATAGCCCTTACATACACACTTACATAAACATTTTAAAATGCTTTGCAATATGTTTTGGAACCAGGCAGTGAAGACTGACTCCACTTTGTTTGCAGTGGTAAACACAGCACTATGTTTTTGGTTCTCCAGAAGGATGATTCTCAAATCACACAGAGAAACATGCATATAAGCAAATAAAAAAGTTAAATGCACTAAGCCAGCAACTTTTGCCAATGCAAAATCTTCAGTGAATTTTGAATATGAATCCCAGTCTATGCAAACATAAATATTCACACACACGCACACATATATAGACCCATATATACATATACTTAGAGATACATATTTATGTGCATATGATTTTATAGCTTTCTGGAAAGGTTTTTCAAGGATAACTCATGGCAGAGTCTCTTAAACCTGGCAAAATGAAAGGTGGATAAACAGGTAATCACAAAATGAAGGAAAAGGAGGATTATGATTTGAATTTAGATGAAGAACTGTTAAACAACTGTCAGGGCAAAAGCTTTGTGTTCTCTCTTGGCTTAAAATATTCTTGGTTAGAGACTCGGAGCCATAGGGTTTTTTTGGGAACAACAATCTCACCCTTCACAGCCAGGCAAAGAAATCACAAACCCTCAACACCCTTCCCACCATCCATAGTGTCACCTTGTGGCTTAGAAAATTTTACTGATCCAAGCAGGTTTGTGCTCTAAAAATAGCAGGCCCCTTACCAGCTTACCTGTTCGTTACTGGAGGAGTATTTTTATCCCAGATCCTCAATCACCGAGAGGTGCAATGCAGAGCGCCACAGCGTCTGCTGCAAATTCACCCGCAGGTCCTCTAGAGTGATGGAGAGAGACCTCCAAAAGGAGACATCAGCCAGCAGAGCAACTTCTCACCGGTGGCCGTGGCTGTCCTTGGACGTGGGTCCTGCCTCAAGGAGAGGTGACGCATGGTCAACCTCCCCTCCAAGTGCACTTGGGTGCCCACCTCCTTCAACTTCTTGCTTACATGGGCCACTCCAACTGGGTGGGTGCTCTGGAACCCTCCACGCCACGTCAAAAGCTTCCTATGTTCATTGTGGTGAGGGCCATCCTTCTCCTCTGGGGTTCCACAACTTGGGGTACATCCCCCCACACCCTTAGTTGCTCGATGAAGGTCTCGCAGAGCTCCAAGGCTGCCTCACCCTGAGCTGCCTCAGCGCAGAGAGGTTCTCGTATCTAACTTACTAATCGTAGGGATGGCGTCTTAAAGCTCTGCCCTTGGATTAATGGGATTTAGCTCCTGGGATCTGCCCCCGCAGAACAGCTCCTTAAATCTACACCACAGCACGAATAGCTCCTCTTCTGCCTTGTAAGCAGCAGAGAAAAGAGATATTGTATGTTTGGGGTAAGCAGAATATTCGATTTCGGGCTTTACCATCTTGTTGATGTGTTACACTCCCCTTTTCGCCGTTTCTTCCTTGTACCCATCATGACATACACAGAACTTTTTATACTTGCGTCAAAATCTTCTTGGTTATTTCCCAGGTCCCCTAGACCTCTCTCTATAGCTGAGCCCTCCAATAACCCTCTCCACACTGCCAAACACCTTCCTTCCCCCGTGGACCTGGCAATAAAACTGTCACCCTGGAAAGACCTTGAATATCTCTGTGCCTTTCCTAGCTAGGAAGCCCCTTACAATAATTTAGCTCAAGTGACAGGACCAGCACTTGTGGTCTAGAGGGAGCCATTTATAATTCAACCTTTTAGTGGTATTAACTTCAAATACATCATATGAATTATACATCTCATTGCTGGGTGTTCAGGAGCGGTCCTTTCTTCATCACTAATGATTATGGGAAGCCACAAAGTCTTTCAGATGCAGTAGGGAGAGCAGCTCTAGCCATTCATTTCATTAATTTCCTTCCTTTCATTCATTTTCTTGCATGGCCCAGATCTGGGCAGTTTTCTGGACACATGTTTCATTGAAAACTAACACAGCTGAAGATGGTTATCAGCAGTCACCAAATAGCTTCACATTTAAAAAGTGCCTAAAAGACACGTTAACATCAAGCTAAAATAAGAACCTTGCTTTGTATGTTCCTGGTGCACCAGGTTTTGACACCAGGTTGTGACCAAAGCCTGAAATTAAATAAGGTTTTTGCAGCTAGGTGTCTGATTCTTTTGAACAGAACTTAAAAGTTTGATTTTTCCATATACAAATACACCAACACCTCTATTCATATATCACATGCTCACTGCTATCTCTTTTCTTTTGGCATTGACAAGAGTACTGTACATTTTAATTTCACTCAGTGTCAGCAGTTTCAAAGTCTCCTGGAACAGGTGGAAAACTCCAGTGACTCACTTCTAGGGGATGTTTATAGCATTAAAATCTCCTGTGTTGAAAATAATGTGTGTCAGGCACCCAGCAATGAAAGATTAAAAAGTAATCGACATGGAGGTCTATTTATTAGTGTAATTACTCTAACCCTTAACAACTCATACTTCTATAGCCAAATAGGTTGAATCCTTCATCACTCTCTCTCTTTTACTCTGCTTCTTGCTTACCAGTGAAAGAAAGGACTCTCCTGCAATCAAGTGAAAAGCTGGTTGTCCCACACAGCTCTGCCACATCTGTCCCATGCTTAGATCATCCAGGACTGGGGATAACACTCCTGCCTTTGCTAAACAAGCTCGAGTCCTGGCATTGCATTATTTGCCTCAGGAATAAACAAGCAAGGTAAATAATGAAGAAAAAAAATAGTTATTAAGGTAATTTATCTGGCTTGAATTAACTTTACAGTTTAAGACCTGGTGCAAGCCTCCAAACCTTGCTTTTGTCTCACATCTTGACCTCGTCGTTACTGCAACCACCACATCACAGAGCAAAGATCTCTTTGTAATGCGGTGTTATTTGCACGGCATCAGATAAATTCCAAACACTCTTACACACTCATTGAGGTGAGCGAGAGATACTCATACAAGCCATAACGTTTCCCGTGGGAAGGTTAAGCCACAGCTGTATCGCTTTGCTTTAAATTTTTAGAGCAGAAGAGGGTGCTCTAAACTCTCGGTTTGACCTCCCACATCAGCCTGGCCAAGCAGCCTCCCAGGAGCTGCTGCTGCTGCTCTGAGCTCTTCAGGCATCCTGGAAATAAACTGCATTTTCTATCGAATTATACCAGAGGGTACTGCTGGATAAAGCTGATTTCTCTGCAAACCCTCTGTGGCTGGCAGAGGCAGGGAGAAAGCCTGGCTCCCGTTCTGACTTTCACTACAGGAAAGTCTCATGTCTGCACTGATTATAGAGCGAAAGCAGCATGGCAGTGCTCGCGTTAGCCTTTCTTCACGTCCTCTGAGCCTTAATTAAAAGCTCCAGCCTTGGAGAATCTACCAGGTTCCCACGTCTATTATTCCAACTGTTAATTACCCTCAACATTAAAAATACCCACTAGTGTGTCTGGCTTCAGCTTCCTGCAACAGGCTCTCGCTCCGCCTTTGCTGTGAAACAAAAAACCAGGAAGCACAATAAACATCACCTCCCTGTAGACATTTGCACACCATAATTAGCTCTCGTCTTAGTCATCCTCTGAGCAAAATAAATAGACAGCTCCATAAAGCTTTTGACATGGAGGATGCTTTCAGGATTTCATCTTTGCAACGCTCTTTTGACATTCATTTTTAACTTTCCTTCTTTTTGCTAGATTAAAAACAGCATCCGTTAGTGACTCTTGCTCCTTAATGCTGAATATAAAGGTGATGGCATCTTTTATCCCAAATTTTATTTTTCTCTGCTTTAATTCTATAGCTCAGATGAACGCTGTTGCAGCATCACAGTTTCCAAGCCCATCTCTGCTTTCCTTAATGCAAACCTCTGCGTTGGAAGTGTGGTATGAATTATTTGTTCCCAGATGTATGCAAACCCGTCTGGTTTTAGTTTAGTAGATATTTTTCAAATATGTCTATTTAATGAGAGGTCCAAGACCAATCTGCCAGTTTTATGAATAATGATTTTTCTGCTTCTTCTAGATAATGTGATACAGTTATTGAGGAAAAAATGAGATCCCAGAGGCTCCACTAGAAAACAATAATAAAAGAGGCATCCTCACCTACTATTTTATTTCAAAATATCATTTAATAATTTTTAATTTTCTTTATGACGTGGACACACTGACTATGTAGCACTAATTTTCTCTCTCAATATCACCTTTCAGTAGGATGACAGTTTGTAGGCGTTTAAGATGACAATGTCACCACTTGACTTTACATGCCAGACTTGTGACTCGATCACAAAAATTATGTAAAGTCAAACTGACAAGATTTATTATCGTTCCAGCCTCACTGCCTGGCATTAGTTAACCTCCATCCGTTAATTCTTTGCAAGCTCCTCTTCATTTTGTCCTTTCAATGACTTTGAGTTCACTTGCTATCAACTCAATCTGACATCAGTTTTTGGCCGTGCACCAAAGGAAAGGTTTGATGTCCATGGTTTTGGTGGGGCTGGTTTTTCTGGGGGAGGGAGTGTCCTGCTGTTCCATATTATCCTGTTTTCAAGTTGCAGCCTGGCATGCAGAATCCCTTTTTTTCCAGATTGCCTGGTTTTCATCACAGCAGCTCTAAGTCGGCCCTGTAGAGTCCTATAGACTCCAGTTCAAGTGAGTCCACTTCTTTCCCCAAATGGCTGGATTTATTTAATTTTCTTGGAAGCTGATTTTGGAGCCTGTGAGATCTGAAGTCTCTGACATTAGTGGAAGAGTGGAATATATGACATTACAGGTGATTTGGAGAGTCAATATTAGAGCTGGCAGGAAACAGTCTCGTAACACTGGATGAGATATTTATACACTTATTTATTTAGGCATCAAAACCTGAGTGTTTAATTTGACAGCCTCATCTCCAGAAGCTTGTTATACAGCAATACATAAAGAAACAGTCCTCTTCCAGGGGACACTTCCAACCCTCTTAGAATCCAGCTACAATTTGACCTAAGAAGTGGCTACCGTTCATCATTTTTTTATATGAGGCTTAGCAAGTCTGGATTTTAATAAACAAGTTAAAGCCAGGTACTGGAGGAGACGGCATGTCTCCAGTGGTGTTAACTGAAAAAGCATATTCTTGAAATACATCAAATTCAAAAAAAAGTCACATGTCTGGATCTATGTCTGGAGACCTTAGAAATTGCCAGGTGTCTTATCTGGGAATAAAGATATCAAGTAGGTCTGTCTCATGGCAGGGAAGCTTAAAGAGGATGAGTGTTAGATACATGTTTTGCAAGCCCGGCCTGCACGGAGAATCCTGGAAACCAGCCACATCAGCTCAGTGACAATGACAATGTCATTGATGGCCTTAACAGAAAACCTGACGGGAAGAGCAAACCCACCCAGGACTCGTAGAGTTCGGGAAGTTTACAGTTCCTTGGATAGTTAAAAAATAAATTGTTTCAGCACAGTGTGGCCAAAAAAAATGAAAAAAGAAACACACTGGATCTTCTGGCAGACAAAGAATGATGGGTTTTGGCCAGAGCTTTTCACTGTGAATGGTAACAAGGCTTCCAAATGCGTCATTTGACTCATGAATGGCTGGCTGACAATCTGCATGATGACTTACCCCTTGCTATGTTGCAAACTTTCCTGCGACCACATAACCTCACTGGAGCATTCATTAGATCCTGCCAGATCTGATAAATGTTATTTATCCCTAAAATAAAGCTTGAACATGACACTGAGTTGCATTTCCTTTACACCGAGGCTTTACAAACCCCATGGAGGAAATAATCCCAGAACATTTGTCCCAATAGGTCTCGCCTAGCCTCTGGTACCTTTGGCATCTTGAAGAAAAGAGACAGTTTAACAATCTTTGCTAAACATCTGAGCTTTCAAATGTTTGCTGGAGAGACTTTAACTCAGGTACTGAACTACAGCACAGTGCTGGTGTTATATCTTCCTCCAGCTCTCATTTTGCCTATCACAATAAGTACCTTTGTCCCCTTTTATCAGGCTACTCAAACATCCAGACAATATTTGGTGGCAGAACAGCATCATTAGCACCATTTAAATGTTTAGAAACTGAGGACATAGAAAGTTTAGCTATCTAGCCCAGGTTGTATAGGAAACATGTTCACTTGACCCAAAGATTTACGTTATTTTTAGTGTGGGACGAAACATGATCCAGGAGGTATGTTTCCACTGTTATAACTGTTGACTTCCACCATGGCATTTGACTTCCACAAGGTCTCTGCATGACCAGCCAGATGTTACACAGAAGATCATACAAGAGTAGAGAAAGAAACCACCCCAGGTTCTGAGGTGCATGTCCGTGCAGCACTAAATCACTTCTCTGACAGCATCTGGACTTCCCTGACACCCAACTTCTACTGTGTAAGAGTTCTCCTGTCACAACACACTTTATTAATTTACCAGCAGGATATACAATAGTTTATTGTATCCCTATTTTCTAACACCACTTCATCCATAATGGCCTCAAGTGGCACCAGGGGAGGTTTAGATTGGATATCAAGAAAAATTTCTTCCTGGAAAAGGTTGTCGGGCATTGGAACAGGTTGCCCAGTCCAGCAGTAGAGTCACCATCCTTGGAGGTGTTTGAAAGACACGTAGATGAGGTTCTTAGGGACACGATTTAGTGACAGCATTGGGTCAACAGTTGAACTTGATAATCTTGAGGGTCTTTTCCAACCAGAATGATTCTATGACTCCATAAAGCGGAGTTTCAGAAAATAAATAAATAAATGAACAGTGGAAGTAATAAATATGGAGCATGAGTTACATATGAACTTCCCTGGGTAGGCAGAAGGTCTTAGCGGGCAGCAGCCTCCAGCAACTTGATGGCTTTATCTCTCCTGCTTCATTTATATATATTTATATTTTTTATGTTTTTTTATGCTTTTTCTTTCCCAGTTATATGTCAGTGAGCTGCTCTGCATTGCAGTGTGGTAGGAGATTCGCCACCTGGCTGCAGTCTGGCTCTGCTCAATCCCTGCAAAGCCTTCTCCCATGGAGAGCCCACGCCCAAACCTTCCCATTCCTCCCCTGTGTGCCCACAGAGCTGGGCAAGTGCTGGCTCAATTTCCTGGGAATCAACTGGCCCTATCTGAGACTGGCAGAACGACTAATCTGTAGGCATTTATACTGGTGTTTTTTAAAACTGCATTTGAAGCCTTTCTGAGGACCCTATCTGAAGGAAATATTTTCATTTCACTTAATTTCCAGAGCCCGCACAAAACTTAACGAGGGTCAATGTACCTAGTTTCGGAGCACACCTACTTAATTGCCATTCATAAAGACAACCTTTGAGATAACTGTTTCCAAGAGACATTTGAACCACATAGGCTGCTGCAGGTGATTATTTTGTAGTGCTGCTCAAACTCAGTTAACTCAGCTAGAATGACACATCTGTTAAAAACATGCTTCAACCCTTCAGTAAAGCTAAGACCAGAGATAACAGAGAAAAACGCCCCCAGTGTTTAATTTTCTCTACCTCCTGAAGGTATAGAAACAATCAGTCCTAACTGTCACCCAGCCATTAAATAACCAGCAATGCCTGCAATTCAACTTACTACAGAAGAGGCTTGAAAAAGAAAATAATCGATCGCTCTTACCTATATTCATAGCAATAATGTGATTTTTTAAAGGGAATTATAATTAAATGAAGACATTGACAGAAGCAAAACAAGAGATAAATCCTGGCCTAAACATCGCCATATTCCAAAGTTGGAGTCTGCAGAAGTCCCAAACAAACCCCCAGGTATTAATCCCTTCGTCTGAAACACGCACATCCACTCTAACACCTCACTAAGTCCCCATTATGTGTTGCTGCACAGCGTGGTACACTGCAGCAGGGCAAGTGCAGCACGCCCTCGGAGACAGGGAGAGAAAAAACAGATCAAAACTACTGGTGAAAATAAGCACTGACCCAGAAGAGAGCCAGGCATTTTTAAATAGCAGCAGCCTGCTGTGTCCTGGCACAGCGGCCGTCACGAAGGGTCCCTTCCAGAGAGGTGAGAGAAATAAACAGCATGTTCCTTCTGGAAAAGGGAATCTTTTAGAGAAATTCAACTTTGCAAAGTACATCTGTGGCTGAAGAGCTGGAGCATTAGTAGATGGGGATCAGACTGGTATCGCTGAGGTCCACGGAACAATTAGTTTCAGCCAGGGTGAACAGAAGAATCATAGACTCATAGAACAGTTTGGGTTGGAAAGGCCCTTCAAAGCTCATCTAGTCCAACCCTGCCATGAGCAGGGACATCTTTACCCCAGATCAGATTGCTCAGAGCCCCGTACAGCCTGGCCTGGGATGTCTCCAGGGATGGTTCATCCACCAGCTCTCTGGCCAACCTGGGACAGGCTCTCACCACCCCCAGGGGCAACAATTTCTTCCTCCTGTCTGGCCTGAATCTCCCCTCCATTAGTTTAAAACCATCACTCCTTGTCCTGTCGAAACAGGCCTTGATAAGAAGTCTGTTCCCATCTTTCTTACAAGCCCCTTCTAAGCACTGAAACACCACATTAAGACCTCCCTGGAGACTTCTGCAGGCTGCACGCTCCCAGCTCTCTCAGCCTGTCCTCAGAAGAGGTGTCCATTCCTCTGATCATTTCTGTGGTTCCTCTGGCCCCTCTCCAACAGGTCCATGTGTGTCCTGTGCTGAGGACCCCAGACCTGGAAATGCTGTCCCAGGAGCTGCAGCTCAGCTCTTCCCATGCCCATTTAAGGGAATTGATAATATCTTTGTCTCTTTAGGTGTGAAAGTGTCTCTCCTGATTAAAACTCCCTGAAGACCTACATATCCTAAGCTGATAATGATAAGCTGCTCAGGCTGACTGTGTGTTGCTCTGTTACCCCCAGCACTGCTGTGGATGAGTAGCAGACACAAGGCACAGATAGTCATTGCTGAGAGCTCTGCAAGCCAAAATGGAAATCATAGAATCACACAATCACAGAATGTCAGGGATTGGAAAGGACCTGGAAAGCTCATCCAGTGCAATCCCCCCATGGAGCAGGAACACCCAGATGAGGTTACACAGGAAGGTGTCCAGGCGGGTTGGAATGTCTGCAGAGAAGGAGACTCCACAACCTGCCTGGGCAGCCTGGGCCAGGCTCTGCCACCCTCACCATGAAGAAGTTTCTTCTCAAATTTAAGTGGAACTTTTTGTGTTCCAGTTTGAACCCATTACCCCTTATCCTATCACTGGTTGTCACCGAGAAGAGCCTGGCTCCATCCTCCTGACACTCACCCTTTATATATCTGTAAACATTAATGAGGTCACCCCTCAGTCTCCTCTTCTCCAAGCTCCAGAGCCCCAGCTCCCTCAGCCTTTCCTCACACGGGAGATGCTCCACTCCCTTCAGCATCTTTGTTGCCCTGCGCTGGACTCTCTCCAGCAGTTCCCTGTCCTTCTTGAGAGCCATGGGGCAAGAAGAGAAGAGCAACATCAAGGTCGGGGGAAGCAGTGAATTTGCTGCTCTGGGAACCACCCGTGGCCAGGCCAGGCTGGACATATTTCACAGAATCACAGAATGTTAGGGGTCAGAAGGGAGGTCAGAAGATCGTGCCTCTGCTGGAGCAGAACACCCAGATGAGGCTACACAGGAAGGTAGGTGTCCAGGCAGGTTTTGAATGTCTCCAGAGAAGTTTCTTCTCAAATTTAAGTGGAATCTTTTGTGTTCCGGTTTGAACCCATTACCCCTTGTCTTACCATTGGCTATCACTGAGAAGAGCCTGGCTCCATCCTCGTGACACTCACCCTTTATATATCTGTAAACATTAATGAGGTCACTCCTCAGACCCAGCTCCCTGGAGGAATCAGTAGAGAGAGATGAAGGGTGGGTCAGGAAAGCCACTTCTTGTCCTTGGCTCTGATAGGCAGGTCCCAGCTTCATTGTCTTTTGTTCCCTATTGGACACCAAGAAGTCCCAAATGTGATGCGAGCCCAGACTCCAACCCTGGCCAGGCTGGTCCTCATTTGACCTTTCAAATCTATTTCAGGGTGTCTCTGTGAGGCATGCAGTGCTCAAAAGCAGTCAAAACAGAGAGGTATGATGACAAACCACTTCCCCAGGTTCTGCCTCCTTCTCACATTGTTTTAGCAAGGATATAGCTACGGGGAGGGGCTGGTTGCCTTTTCCTACTAGGCCTGCCAGCTGTGAAAAAGAGACACCATCCTTGCCTCCTTTCTTCTATTACGTTACCTTCTGCAGCTGTAACTAAAGCAGACCATGCAGTCTTACACAATAAAACACTCAAGACTGGAATATCTTTTGATACCTTTTGCTGTGTTTTAAAGAGCATGCAACACTTCCCAAGCTGGCATCTGGATCAGCATCACCACAAGCGACTGAAATAGTGAGTACATAATGCAGCAGGTGCAGCAAAAAGCTGTCACTTCTGCGTCTTCCCTATGACTGTAGACATATGTGCAAGCCATGTTTTACCACACATTGAGCAATTTATGCTGTTTTTCCTGAGAACTACACTCTGCCAAAAGATTTCATATCTGGCTGTCAGGGCGGATTTCAAAGAGAAGTGTAAAC
The DNA here is from genome assembly GCF_964273445.1 of Streptopelia decaocto. NCBI lineage: Eukaryota > Metazoa > Chordata > Aves > Columbiformes > Columbidae > Streptopelia > Streptopelia decaocto. Next base: position 208,788,362 of record NC_138663.1, on the reverse strand, counting down.
ACACAGTCAGGTATTCAGCTGGTGGAGTGAAGATGCTCATCCACAGCAGTATTAATCTCTGGTTATGATCCTATCCCAGCCTCTGGGCATTTTCCTTTGGGTGCAAAGACCAAGGAGGAGTTCTCCTGGGCCAGGATGAACCTCAATACAGTAAAACACGTAAGGATACGCTTAACATTTCACAACATTTCCCACATTAGCTCAGCTCCACATATTGCAGCAGGGTTGGCAAATGTCTCTAGTTGTCTTCCTGGGATTTTCTGGTGGCTGTTCTGCTCTCTGAAAGCTCCTGTGCCGTGAGAAGCAACAGAGATGGGTATGTGGGTGAGCTGTGATCAAAGTGACTTGTATGTTATTCTTGAGATGCCAAGGCAGGTCCAAAGAGATGGGAGGGTACTCCAAGAGGTGAGAGAACTGGTTTGAGGGTTTCCTGCTTTGTCATAGGCTTTTTGTAAGACCGAAGGCAAATCACGTCACCCACACAGCAAAGATAAGAAGCCTAGCTGCAAGACTTTAAAAGGGGAGATATGAGTCAGCCCTAAGCAAACCACCATGTACCAATTAACAGGCTCTTCTTCCCATCCTTCATCTGTGTTTCTTCTTCTTCCTTGTGTTCACCACCATAGGCAGAAGGACACCCACATGAAAATTCTAGTCCTGTTGCCATTTGCTAAAGACCCGACATGGGGGAATTTAGAGCAAACTTGGCATGTCTATGACTTGCAGCGTGATGTCCCACATGTTTCTACAGTTCACAGCCCCCAGTCGGGGACATGGGACACGTTGGACCTTTCCTTTCATCTCAACTGGCCTTAAGCAGCTCAGTGGGTGCCAAAAGTGGCTCTGGCACCCACGGGCTTATTTGTCTTCCCTCTCCCTTGGTTCTTCCAGGAGAAGATCAAAACAACCTTACATCTGGTTGCACTTTACTGCCGCGCTGGCTTATGTCATGTCTTTCTTCCACAGCCTTTTATTTTCTTTATTAATCACCCCTGAGCCAACATAGCTGACACAGGCTCTGCTCAGGCAGCGTGTAGCCCACGAGAGAGCGCTCCCTCGCTGGGCAGCTGCACTTTTCCAACTGGTTAAGCTGGAAAACTACTCAACTGGGGTAATTCGGTTCTTGGATTTCCCTCTAGTCCTCTGCTCACCCCCAAATCTCACCAAAGTCAGCTCCTTGCTAATCAGACATAACACAACAGCATCTGGTCTGTCAGAGGGTTTTTTTGGTTGTGTTTGTGGGTTTTGTTTGTTTGTTTGTTGTTGTTTTTACATGAAAGGTATTTTTATTATCCTTTTTTAATCCTTTTAAATCCTTTTATGATCCTTATTTTTTATTATCCCTTCCACGAAAGGATACAAGCACTTGCAAGTGAAATAGGAGGGCACGACAAGGGAGGGGGTTTCTGTTCTCGCAGACACACAATTTACCAAGTGCAAGTGTTATTTTCTGGTTCATCATCCAGACTAAACTGCCACCAGCAGGATTTTGATCCTTAGAGCAAGCTAAAATCAATGCTCATAAAATACATTCCACTGTCCTCAGCCTTTCTTTTCATATTTGGGGACCTCCTGTCCAAAAGAGCCTTGGTTGTTCCACTAAGCCACTGAGCACAATTTGTTTCTCCAATTAAGCAGTGAGCTGCCCTGCAGAAACGAGTGGAGAGCCTCTCTCAATGCCTCATTTTAATTAAGTTTCCCTCATGGTGAAAATCTGAGGATGACAGACAGTTCAGAGGGCTCCCCGAATGCCAGACTTATAACCACTCCTGATTTTATGTTATTCTGAGCTGGGTTGGTTTTTTTTACCCTGCTCAGATGATCACCGGGTCTCATCAAGCAATGTGCGTAAGTGTCCTTGCGTTAATGAGCAAGTCAGAGCGGCAGCCCCCCTGCCACTTACCGCACCCTGCAGCTGCAAAGTAATGCTATAAAAACACTTAATGAAGCGTGATGCCTGAAAAACACCCAGCTCATTCCTCCAGGGAACGGGAATGTCCTCAGCCCTGATTAAAGTGATGCTCAGGCCCAGTGGTGAGAGGATGTTGGTGCTGTCTGCCCATTGTGCTCTGTGTTGGATAGCAGTGGAGCCTGTGGTTTGATCCACCACCTTTCTGCTTTGGGAGAGGAGAAAAAAGATTGTCCTGTCCAGAGAAGTGGGGCCAAGACATAGTGGATGGCAAGGTGAAGCCTTTGCTTTAAAACCGGGGGAGCTGAATGGCTCAGCAGTGGGGCTGAGGGCTGGCCCAGGCAGTGGTCTCTTTGCATGAACAGCAATGGACATGGGGTAAGAATCATACACTCATTTTGGTTGGAAAAGACACTCAAGATCATCGAGTCAAACCATTAACACAACACTGGCAACAAACCACGTCACTAAGAACCTCATGTACAGGTCTGTTCAACCCCTCCAGGGATGGTGACTCCACCACTGCCCTGGGCAGCCTGTTCCAATGCCCGACAGCCCTTTCCAAGAAGAAATTGTTCCCAAGATCCAATCTGAACCTTCCCTGGTGCAACTTGAGGCTGTTTCCTCTGCTCCTGGCGCTTGTTCCTGGGGAGCAGAGCCCGATCCCCCCGGCTCCAAGCTCCTTTCAGGCAGTTCAGAGATCAGAAGGTCTCCCCTCAGCTCCTGTTCTCCAGCTGAACCCCCCAGGTCCCTCAACCGCTCCCATCATGCTTGTGCTCCAGCCCCTTCCTCAGCTTCGTTCCCTTCTCTCAACTCACTCCAGCACCTCAAGGGTTTTCTTGTCATGAGAGACCCAAAACTGCCCCCAGGATTTGAGGTTTGGCCTCCCCAGGTCCCAGCACAGGGACGGTCACTGCCCTGGGCCTGCTGGCCACACCAGTGCTGGTACCAGCCAGGATGCTCATGGCCTTCTTGGCCACGTGGGTCCTCAAAAAATGCCTTGGACATAGAGTTTATCCCTCCTTTCCTGACATCCTTTGAAACTTTACTTCCTCTGAGCCCTTCAGCTGTAAGAAATCACCTCCCATCTGTGCCTGGTGTGAGACACCTCCTTTGTGGTGGCACAAGTCTGAGTTTGAGCCCTCCAGCTGATACCAGGACAAGTTTCCATGTCCACAGGGTACCCACGCTCCCACGGCAGTTAGTGTTATTAGAGCCAGCAGGGAGCCTTGAAAGTAATTCTGCTCCCACTAAAACCTCGGAGAATCACAGAACCATATAATGTCCTGAGTTGGAAGGAACCCACAGGATCATCAAGTCCAAATCCTGTCTCTGCATAGGACAACCCCAAAATTTTCACTATGTCTCTGAGGACGTTGTGCAATCACTTTTTGAACACTGTCAGGCTTGGGGCCATGACACCTCCCTGGGGAACCTGTTTCAGTGTTCAGCACCCTCTGGGTGAAGAACCTTTTCCTAATGTCCAACCTAAACCTCCCCTGGCACTTTTTCCTGCCATTCCCTTGGGTCCAATCATTGGTCACCAGAAAGAGTAGCTCAAAAACTCCATTCAGGTGCAACTCTAAGTATATAATGGCATATATGATGTCCTCTGGGTCTAACACATCAGTGTGCTGTGCCTTATGTAGGAGTTGCATGGTCTCCAGGAGCCACACTGCCCTAAACTATCTCCTGTTCCACTAAATACATTGGTGTGGTCACACAAATTAGCACCGCCTGGTTCCATAATGCCCTCTGAGTTTTCCAGGGTGTCCCACCTGGTCTCCTATTGACTTTTCAAAAAAAGTAGAGGTCTTCCATAGGTTGTGATGCTATCATCAGCTCCATGCAGATGTCTCAGATACTCCAGGGCATCTCAAATGACACAAAGTGCCCCTGTACAGGTGGCTGGTCTGAACCCAGATGTGCTCCTTCCACTCTTCCAGACTGTTAAGAGGCACGATCCAGGCCAATGGCTGAGATACCCAAATCTCTCAGGAGCATGGAAGTGCTCTGTGTGCCGATAATCTGACAAGCAAGCAAATTAAACTGCACCAGCAGCTGACAGTCTCAGCAGAGCAGAGTGGTGGTCTCCATCCCACTGCCAGCAGACAGACTTCCACATCGTTAGTGTTGTAATTAGCATCCTCAGGAGATGGCTGAGCAGATTGTGGAGGTGAGCTATGGGCTTGTCATTCTTCATTAGTGAGGAGAGTAAGGGGAGAACAGGAATTTTGTCTCATCGTAGGTCCCAGTGGATAGGAGGGGAAGGAGACGGGTGTTCCGCATCAATGGGAGGGAGCACTGATCTGCTCAGCCAAAGGTTTCTTGCAACCACTACTCTGTCTTGTATCCACCAGCAACAGGTCAGTGACCAGAGAGCACCAGTGAGGACTGGAACTGGGAAGGGTGGAATAGGAGGGAAACTGGCCAGAGAGGAAAATCATTGAGGGGGAGTAAGATCAAACACAGTGGACAGGCATGAGGAGACAAGAAGTGAGCAGACCTACACAGCCTTGAAAGGAAACACCAGAGAGGTTTGTCTTGGCCCCGAAAGGTCCTCCCTGTGCTGCAGCCACAGTGCAGATGGGACATGGCAGAGCCTGTGGGTCCCTGTGTATTGTGATGCTTGTATTGCTCGGCAGAGTGACCAGCCACAGCATTCAGATACCAGGATAAATACTAAATTGCCAGGTCCAAGGGTATAAATGAGATGTTCTTTCTGCATATTAAAGCCACAAGCAGCCCAGCTATGTTCCAGAGGGATTGTCCACAGATTTTACCAAAAAGACCGCAGAAAAAATTGTTAATTGCTGAGTTCTGGGTGGCACAGGCTTGAACACTGAGCCCAAGGGAATTAGTTTAATTTCCTGCTCATACAGTTCATTATCTTGTACTTTCAAAGCCAATGGCCCTGTGTGCGCACAGTTATCAGTATTTCGTTGGCAAGGGATGGTGAGGGACAGAGAAGAGGATAGTTGCCCAGAAAGAAGGTGTGTAAAAGGAAGCTCTCATCACATCCCAGTTTGAGTGGATGGGAGCTGATGATGGGAGCTAATCACAAGTTAATCACCCTGAAATGGTGCCTCCAGTTCCAAGCATGCATGTGAATGTGGCCACCACTGCATCTATGCAATTAGGGATGCAGTAAGAGGGGTCACCTTGGATTGGTGTTCAGCTTTGTAATCTTCCAGAGACCTCCTAGCAACCCTTGGCTAAGCCTTGCTGTCTCTCAGCATCATACTTAGGCTCCATTTAACCGGTAAAACACCTTATATCTGCAATTCTCTGTCCTCCTGAGCAGGAGGGGACATGTGATGTGTCAGGGTTGGGGTCTGGTTCCCTCCTTGCCATGAGCCAGGGTGTTGAAATGAACATGCCACTTCATTTAGGTGCTAAAGGAAGGGGAATAAAACACCTCCTCCCGTGCCTTGTTTCCCCATCTGTAATGTAGGGACAATACCTCCTCACCTCACGGGGGTGTTGCAAAGAAAAAAACGTGAAAATGGTGAGGCACTCCATTGCTATGGCAACAGGAGCTATTGAATTATCACAGATGAGTGGATGGAGTCAAGTCGAAATGATAATGGAAATGTATTTGTGCCTCCTGCTCACTGTTTATACATAGGTCTTTGTTCACTGGTGTTCCCGACGTGCATTCATCCAGGAACAGAGCTCAAAATGTAGTCACCACTCCCTGGCCATGGGACATGGTCTCCTGCAAGGTTTTTATGTATTTTTATCAGTGTTCTTTATTTCTGAGGTCTTGTAAAATATACAAGTCTCCTCCACAGTCTGTTTAGCTGGAACTGGTTTGATGTAAACATCCAGTCAAGGATGGGAGTACTAAACCCTATTATTTCATTGTCTGGCAGTAAAACAGATAAATAGAGGAAAAGTAAATAATTCCCCTGAGTGGACATCTGTGCTGATGCTAAAGGAGCTCCCAGCAAGAAATACAGAAGGGGTCATGCTTTGCAACCACTTAAGTTTTGTAGCAGGAGGACCATATCAAAGCATCTGTTCTGCACAGAACTTGTCCAGCCCTCACCCCTGAAGATGAACCCTCCAGCTGGGTAGGCATATCTGTTCACAGCATCCATCTCATCACAAGGAAGCTTTGTTCCAGGGAAAAAGACATGTTGTTCCAGGGAAATGAACCCCTGACACCGATTCAAGCAGTGAGTAAGCAAAAGGAGGCATAGCGATGAAGGACGATAAAGTTTATTGCTAGACAGGTTTCTGTTTGCACCACTGAAGTGTCAAAAAGCTGTGGATTTAAACTCACTTAGCTTAGTGACATGGCTAGTTCAGTTCAGAAGGACACCAAGAGAGAGGACTGGCTGTACAATGAACAAAACTAGAGGTCTTCACAAACTGTACAGCCTGGAGCTCAGCAATGTTGGCTTAGACTTCTGTGCTACATGAATGTGATGCATGAAGCCAAACACATCAGTCTGAGGTCTTCAGGTCTTTTGGGAGGCATCAAAGATACATTGTGGCTCAGGATTCCCAGCAAACTTGAGGTTTGATTAAGAGTTAGAACATGGCACACTCTAGATGTGGGGCTGCATCCCCAGCACGTGGAGGGAGGGGATTCTGCCCCTCTGCTCCGCTCTGGTGAGACCCCCCTGCAGTGCTGGTCCAGCTCTGGGTCCTCAGCACAGGACACACATGGACCTGCTGGAGAGGGGCCAGAGGAGCCACAGAAATGATGCGAGGCTGGAACAGCTCTGCTGGGAGGACAGGCTGAGAGAGTTGGAGTGTTCAGCTGGAGAACAGAAGCTCCAGGGAGACCTTATTGTGGTCTTTCTGGACTTAAAAGTGGCTGCTAAGAAAGATGGGGACAGACTTTTTAGCAGGGCCTGTTGAAGGTCCCTTCCAACCCAAACTATTCTATGTTTCTACGATTCCATGTAGTAAATAGAGGCAGAAGACAGGAACCGAGCTGGAAAAGGGGAAGAAATTACTGTCTTGGCACTGCTGTCTTGTTTTCTTTGACAGTCTGCTGCCATAGATAACTGATGGCCATGCTTTGAGAATATAACCTCAACAGTTGGTCTTGACGACTTATATCTACTTATCATCCTGAATTAGCCTGAACCAACGCCACAGCTTGATGTTTTGGGTGCAAAAGGGTAATTAACCTTCTGTTGACCACTTCTCTTCCAAGCTGTGGCATCTTTCAGGGCCTTTTTTAAAGGAAGCTCCTTCTCAGTGACTTTGAATCTCTGCAGGTCTCCCCTGTAGGTTTGCAGTGTTACAGGTAAGGTGCTGTTGTCCAGGCAGGTGGGCTGCTAAAGTCATTACCACTGTGGAGGTAGGGAGTGATGCCAAGAGCAGCCATCCTGAATAGTAAGGTCCACACCAGCACCCAACCCTTTTCTCCTGCTATCAAGGGCAGTCAAGCCCCATGTTTGCTGTCAGCTCCCCATGGTGGGAAATGGCAGCACTGAATCCAGTTGTAGAGCAATAAACCACTCTGTATACCTCGGTCTTCGTTGTTTGATCTCCCCTGATAGCAAACTATGCTCTCAGCTAGCTGGTCAGGGCAGTTTTTACAGATTTTCTCTAAAGTAATAGATATCAGAATCTGTTCCTGTAGTTTTAAGGCTCAGCTGTGCATCATTATCTAAATTTCTTTATGTAAATTCAGAGGAACAGTTGACTTCAAGGACCCCTGGGTAACATCCTGAGTTCAACCAGCTCATATAACTACAGGAGGTGTGGTCTACATCCATCCCCGCAGAATAGCCCATGCCAGGGCATGGACTCCAGCACAGTTGTGCAGTTGTCCAGTCCATTTCAGTGTTAGCATGAGCTGGTGATGTGTTGTCAAACAGACGAGGCAATGCCCAAGCAATCTGGAGGAAAATACAGGCCAAAGGCTGTTCTCATTAGGCAGCATGAAGGAGACCACTCGGTTCTGGGGTGAGAGAAATAAGCTATGTGTACACAGCCTAAGCAGTATTACTTGGCCCCAGCCCTAGAGAATATTCCTTAGCAGAGTAGGTGAAGCCACAAAGTCCAAAGAGATTAATGGAAAACCACCAAAAATATGTCACAGCTTCCCAGAAACCTATAGAAAACTGAAAACCTTTAGCAGAAAAGCCCAAAAGCTACAAGAACTAGAAAGTCGAATAGAATCATAGAATACTTTGGTTGGAAGAGAGCACCAAGACCATCGTAGCCAACCATTAACCCAACACTGGAAATAAACCACTTTCCTAAGAACCTTGTCTATGCATCTTTTAAATCCCTCCAGGGATGGTGACTCCACCACGGCCCTGGGTAGCCTGTTCCAATGTCCGACAATCCTTTCTGTGAATAAATTTTTCTTAAGATTCGATCTAAACCTCCCCTGGTGCAACTTGAGGCCATTTTGTATCGTCCTGTCACTTGTTCCTTGGTGGAAGAGACCAACATTCTGCATGCTACAACCTCCTTTCAGGCAGTTCTAGAGAGTAAGAAGGTCTACAAGAAGGCAGAAAAGAATCAAGGATATTCACATCTGTAGAAACAAGCACTGATTATGTTTTTTAATTTTTTTTTTAAAATAAATTTTAACCATTTAATATTGTTTAAAGTGGGTCACATCTCTAGACAGCATTGCACCATGCTGAGTCTGGTTTTACAGGCAGTGAAAACCTCTGCAGCAATTTGTTAGGAAGTGAACACTTCTGCTTAACTTGTAGGCAGCATAGATCTCCATATATGTCTGTAATACATGCAGAGAATCATTAAATTTTCATTGTGCAATTCTGGAGGGGAAAAAAAAAAAAGCAACAAACCAACCCCCAAAAACCATGCTAGCAAGCAAAATTTTGAATATAAATGGGGTATGTTTACCTCATGTTTGATATTTTGACTAGAGATGACACAGAGGCATTTTGGAGCTGTTTACCCAAGATAAAATTAAAAGAGGCTTATCTGAGAGACAAAAGGTGAAATCTCAGAGGTCTTTGTCAACATGCTTGATGGATAAATTTCCAGATGTTTAAAATAAGCCTCAAGGTATCTGATGGCTACTGTTCTACTGTAACACCACCAGCAATATTAGAGCGCCTCATCAGTTTTGGTCTGATGCACTTTCCTGCTGATAATGGGAGAAGAAGTATAGCATAACAGCAGTAACAAATAATAGAGATGAAAACACAAAGCAGCCATTGGAGCTCACATTGTGCAATGCGAAGGTTCGGCTTGAATGGATTTGGCTTTGTGGCTTGGCCCATTATAATGAGCGGGATTGTTTGCAAAGCTTCAGGGTGGGATTAGATTCCCAAAACTCTTTGAATTCTGAGGGGTGCTTGGATGGAGAGCAAAGTTTTAGGCTATTTGCTAAATAATAATAACAGCAGCTTCTGGTTGCTATGTTTAACCCAAATATTTCCTTAGAAACAAAAGCACAGAAGAAGCTTTAGCCAAGTGGGACGAAGCAGATTTTAAATCAAAATCAAAATGTAAATGACAACAATCTGTTGGAGGTGAAGAGACCTACCAAAATCCCAGTTAAGTAATCTGCAGGTGAATTTATTCACTCGGGCTGCTTTTTAGATTATGATCTGTACAACCATGAGCAATGCAGAGAAGGGGAGTATTATTCATTATGTGGTGATGAAGGAACTTCTGAAGAAGTTCCTGGTGCCAGGTTTAAAAGGAGCAGCAATGACATGATTCTTTTTCACTCGGCGCATGGCAATTTGCATCTAGATGGCATCCAAAAAATATATGTCTATGGTAGCTGTGCAGAAAGTGTAGCCCATATTAAATCTCTCTCCCAGGAAGTCTCTAAATCTCTTGCTACTAAAAGATGAGAAGGTCTGTTAGGATATATTAGCTTTATCTTGGTCCATTACACCTTTTCCTACAGGTCCTCAACCAACATGTCAGAGATAGGAAACTCTGATTGACCCAGAAAAAACATTCTTGCATTTTATTTCAAGTTTTCAAGTTTACCTAATTCACAGATCTTTTTGTCTAAGTAATTACTATAATATTAATAAATTGAACTTTCTTAGCTGGGTTAAAAACACATGCCTGATGAATACTATGTCCCAAGAGCTGTCATTCCAGCCAATATGTGTCATTCTGTGTCACGGTAGTTATGTCTGAAAACCCCGCCAAAATGAAATAGTATGGGAAGATATGACCCTTGTGAGGGCTCGCCAAGACCCGGAAAGATGAATCTGTGGTTAACAAATGTAGCAATGATCTTGTTAATTACTGGTTTCCTTTGTGAGTCTGACTCCACAATGCAGTTCATACTTTAAAACAAATCGAGCTAATGAGGTAGGAAAGAAACAGTGAGCAGGCATGTCTTCAGCTATGATCAAAAATGACGTATTGGTGTGACTGGCAGATGATTAATCTAACCAGGTTCCGGTTCACTCTTCTAGACCATCACATCCCCAAATGAACCCACACAATCCTCACTACTGTCCTTTTAGATTGTCTGCCAATAAATTATTATTTTGCACACCAAGGTGTCTTGTATCCAATTACAGACTGGTGTAATTAGTGATTGTTACTAATGATGGCCAAATGTTTACAGCAGGAAAGCCAGGAACAAAATTACATGCTTTGCAGCAAAATGGCCACAGGATATTCTGAACCTGATGGTCCCCCCAGCCTGGTATGGCTAGTACATCATGTTCTCTGTAGCTCACAGAACACACAGGACAAAGTTGGCTATTAGAATCACAGAATCACAGAATGGGTGGGTTGGAAGGGACCTCTGGAGGCCTTCTAGTCACAGAAGAATCATTTTGGTTGGTAAAAAGACCCTCAAGATCATTGAGTCCAGCTCAACACTGGCACTAAACCGTGTTGCTAAGAACCTCATCTCTGCATCCTTTAAACCCTTCCAAGGATGGTGACTCCACCACTGCCCTGGCCAGCTTGTTCCAACAACCCCTTCCATGAAGAAATTATTCCTAATATCCAATATAAACCTTTCCTGGAGTAACTTGGTGTGCAGCAAAAGACAGTCAACCAAGACACAGGTTCAGCACAATTCTAGACTAGAATTACAACTATTGGCACTGCTGGGAGTTGTGTTGATTGCTTTCAGGCTTTGCTGCTGTCTCAAACTGTTTTGTTTGTACAAGATGGGTGCACAGTACTTGCTCCAACCCATTTCTAACTGAAGAGGACTTACATCTCCCTCAGCCCTATGTAGGTGAGTCTGTGATGACTTGACTCACTGTGTGACAGACCCTGGATGTCTCCTGAAGACATCAGGTTTAGTTCTCAGTGTACCAACAAGGGTGGTGGCTATTTTAGGCACTCAACTCTGCTACAGGTGCCTTGGCTGATGGAGGAAGGGTCTTCACACATGCCCTTCCTGTGAGAGAGCAGCCTGAGTACCTGAATGCTCAAAGCTCAAAGCTGATCAAATCAAACCCAGTGACAACCAGCCCCAGCGACTGTGCAGATTTCCTGAGGTTAAATAACATCTTACAATTTCAGAAGCTAACCAAGAATCCTGATTTTGTGGTGGGCTTACCATTCAGCCTCTCACCCACCTCATCTAAGAATGCTGCCTCAGCCACCGGGACATTCAAATTGCACTGAAGACACGGTGGATCAGATACACTGTCCTAGCAATGTGACCACTATAACCCATATAATCCTCTGCATGGCAGCTCCTCAGCTTCCTTGGGAAGTAACATGGAATCATTTGGCCTTTCAGAAATTACAGAGCCAAGTGCCTCTGTTCTCAAGTAGCTTCTTTGACACTGTTTTCCAAATGGAGAAGATTTTGTGGCTCAGGATCTTCCTAAGGGAGGAGTCTGTTTTTCAGGAGGCAGAAGATGAATAGCCTTCAAAAATAATTTGGTTTTTATATGACTATCAGGGACATCTCTAGTTACCATCTTAAATGCCAAGAGGTGTGAGAGGGAATATTAAATCTCACGTATAAACCTCTGGCTATTAGACCATGTTTACATCACAGTCCAGAGAGACTCCCCCCAAAATTATCAAAGACCTGAGTTCGTAAGTCCATGCCCAGCCCAGATCAGTGGAGACTGGATCAAGAAACTGTGAACATCTGTATTAGCACATGGATGGTTGGGAGTCGTTTGGCCCCACTGCTGGGAACACATCACTGAGGTTCCTACAAATAATCATGGTTCATGATGCTGTTCTGAAGTTTCTCACTGTTGCAGCTCTGGGGCTTGCACAGATGTGTTTGCAGATGCACAACCATCTCTCCCAAGGCACCTGATAAAAACATTCTGCCCAAACAGATGATTTTTCATCTAATGATGTAACTGACTCTGTGTTTCACTGAACATCTCTTGGGTTAAGGAGAAGTCTGAGTCAGGCAAGAAGCAGTGAGTCCAACTAACAAACACCAAGGGAAAGAATTTGGGAACAGGAGAGAAGGACTTAAACACCTCTCTCAACAAGGCTGCTAATAAACACGTGAAATCAGATTTTTCCATTTCAACCCAGCATCTGACACCTGCGCCTACACCACTGGTAGAGGCAAGATCTGAGATGACAGAGCAAACGTATTGCATCAGCTCTGCTTTTGAAGAACTCCCTGCTGGTTCCTCCCATTAATGTGGCACTCAAAGAAAATGTTTCTGCATTTCTGTAGATAAGGAGTGACTTATTTCCCAGTTTTGGTTCAGGAAGATGTAGAAGTACCTGGGGGACTAGTTTTTTCATAATACAAATGTTTGTGACAAGCAAGCTCACAAGTAACATGACTGAAATGTATCCCTCTGAAACATACCTTCTTTCCAAGGAAGAACTCCCCATCACATCATTTCTGCTGCCTTGACATCCCTGTTAGCCATTGCCCTCTATGATGGTGAGAGAGATTCCTGGAAACAATGTGGGGCTGTCTAGGGACAATGCTGTGAAATGTCACCATCTATTGGTTACATCACTTGCCCAGTCTTATTTTTTAGAATATGATCCTGTTGCTCCACCCCATGCAGGCAGAGGTCTCAATGCAAACACCCTCAGATTCATCCAGACCATAATACAGACCTTATTTAATGTTTATTTTCCTTTGCACTGAAATGGGAACAAAATTTCAAGATTTGAAGGCAACTGTTAGAGGGAATTGGAAATGAGTTTTTGGAAAATGTATTCTCAGCTTCTCATTATCTGATGCATTTTGCAAAGCACTTTTCTAGCATTATTGCCTGGAAAGTTTAGATAGAAATAGGTCCCCTGTTACTGGGGATTTCATCTCCTCCTGTTCAGCATCAGATGTCATATGTGGTTACTACAGCAGTGGTTTTTTGATGTTTGCAGACTGAAGATGGCAATGCACAGCAGGACATAATCCAAAGCAATAAAAATGTTGTTCGCCCTAGTTTCCTGGGGAAATGAGTACCATGCATCCATGCTACCTTTGTAATTGCCTCCCTGTGTCTTTTCCTGCCTAACCGTTCTATCCTCCTCTTTTTCCCCCCCCAGGTATTTCTGAACATGCTGTCCAATTTTGATGACTTTTGACAGAAAGGTGAAGACCTCAGAGGTGTTCTACAGCTAAAGATTTTCTGCTCATAGTCAACAGAGAAAACCTTTAATGGTTGTCCAGATGGAAAGTCTGTAGCAAACTTGAACCCTTACTAGACATTACAGGATCAACTGCAAGACACGGACCCATAGGCAGGTCTTGGTAACTCCAGTGCTCAGAGCACCACATGTTAGAATGAGCCATCACTGTAATAAATACGGGTGAGGGAAAGAAGGACAGAAATATTAGGAGGTCTTGACCTCACTGGGAAAATGGTATCTACAAGTTAACTCACTTCAGGCAAAATTCAGCAATTTGTAGACACAATTCCCCATTTTGTCTAAGGGCCGTTTTTTTATGTTAAGCCATTAAAGAGGAAATAAACCTGGACTTGGAGGTGTGTGGAGGACCTTACACTCATTGCTTGTTATCAGCATCATGTTAGTTGTAAAAAATCCCTGCCATTCTGAGAGAAATGTGGTACAAAGCTCAGAATTGACAACTTAGGCTTTCAGCAAAAGGCAAGAGGTAAATACTACAGGGAAGGAGGATATTATCTTAGAATCACAGAATAATTTTGGTTGGAAGAGATCTTGGACCTGCCCTGGCCAGCATCAAGTGTGTAGTTTATTACTCCTGTAAAGTAACACTCTTTGAGACTTTGATTAGACTTTTATAGAGCAAGTTGATATCTACCTCCAAGGCAGAAGTAATTTCTTGTCTGCTGGTCCCAGTACATGGCATAGAGATTAACTCCAGCCTTCAGGGATGGTGGTGAGTTTTACTATCAATGAGCCATTTGTAGGGCATGTGTGAACCTCTAAAGGTAGATCTTCCTAGTGCATCTCTGTCTCTTGAGAGTATCATGTTGCTGTTCTTCTTACCCCATGCATCAGGTGACAGACAGAAGAAATGGAGGTCACATAGCAGAAGGGTGTCCATAGGGACTGTTCTTTCTAACATCAATTCTTTAAGCCCTATCTGAGCACCCTTCTGGCACAGGACAGCCCCTTGTCATGGCTTTTGCCTGCTCTGTGACCCCACAGACCAGTTTAGATGCTCAGATAGCCCTTTCTTTGTGTCCATGTGGCATCACTCATTTCTTAGGAATGTCCAAGAACATTTTATCAACTCCCTCCAAGCAGCTGAAGGGCCACAAAGGGTTGTGAGGCATCTGAAGTGGGCCATTCTAGTGCTTGCATCTGCAGTGCCAGCCTGAGTCCTCCTTCATTAATCCTGGCGTATCTCTGGCCCTGGCTTTTCCTGCTCACACAAGGCGTCTGTTATTTAGTGTTTTGATTTAACCCCTCCCAACAGAACCCCAGAAGGCCTTCTGGAGCTCTTTGACATTTTCGTGCTCCAGGATAACTCAGCAATGACAAGTCCCACCCAGGAGACATGACTGCACGCTAGAAAAGGAGGGGTTGTTAAGAAGTGCTTGATGCAGTTTTACTAAGTAGGACAGGGCAAAGCAACTCAGAGGAAATTAAAGAGGAAACATTTCCAACCAAGAAGTCTTGTTCAATGTGATGGTGAGAGTGTGTCATCAGCCTTTTTAAATTTCCTTTTCTGACACTTTTGAAAAGCTTGCACGAAACTTTTCTTCTCTCCCAAGAAATCTCCCAAGAGATCATTTCTAGGAAAATGCCTAAGCATGGTGCCTCAAACCGCTACCACACAACCTGTACTAGCCCTGGGCTATGGTGAAGGAACTGCAGGAGGGAAACGAGGCACCAAAGTTGCAGCTATAACAGACTGACTTGTAGTAATTAGCCCCAGGCCATCTCCTACATGTTGAAGCACAGAAGCAGTGGTGCACTGTACTTCTTTGTCCATCTTTCATACAAAGCAGATGTGATTTCTTCAGATTCACCCTGTGGTAGAAAAGCAGTGTGGATCCAGGTCTTTAGAACTCAAGTTTCTTGTGCAGTCCACCATTGCTTTAAGAGGCGTCAGGGACTCTGATCAGTACAGCTTCTAATTTTCTGAGGTTGTTTAAACACCCACAACATGGACCAGAAGAATATCCTGGATCAAAGAACTCTTGACCATCTCCTGTGGCACAGGAAGGATGGAAGGTGGGATCTTCAGGCTCACAGTTCCCTGCAGTGGAAGAGCAGAGATTTTGGGCTGAATTTCTGTCCACCCTTATATTGCAGCATGTATCTGCTCTGGAGCAGTCATCTCCAGCCTGTGCACCCTGCAGACCTCCTGCAGACCCACCAGGATCAGAGTTCATCACAGTTACCTCCTAAGACTTTCCCAGGCTCTCATCCATGTTCCTGACACGTTCCTCCAACAGCCGGGATCAGGGATTTGTCTCCAGGTAGATGTTTATAACAGAGCGCTTTGAGGAAACTGGTTTACCATCTGTCTGTGTCTACCTGTGGCAGCTTAATGGAGAGTAATGATCCTCCATGAACCCTCTAAATGAAAGCCATTAACTGAACTGATGAGAGAAATTGAATTATTGTCTCACTCAATACTTCCAATTTACCTGCCGGTTTGTCTTGACCAAAACATTGTGAACACAGACGTAGTCTCTGTCAGTCACAGGTCACAGGCAAGCAGAAGGATTCCTCTCTTTGGCTCCCCAAGAAAGTTAAAATGTGGTGGCAAAGTCATCTCAGTTGCCATTGGAGTTATATAACTCAATTTCTGTCCTTGTAGTCTGAATTAGTTTGAGATTTTAGTTTGTTTATTTCTTTGTTTATTTGGTTTGTTGTTGGTTGGGGGGGTTCTTGTGGGTTGTGTTTGTTTGGTTTTGGTTTTTGGGGTTTTTTAGAATTTTTTTGCATGTTTTTTCTGTGGTTTGCACTGAGAGCAGGTGTGTCCATGAGCTGCTTTCCCCCAACCCAAGCTTCCCCCTGCCTGTGGCTGGGACCATGCAGCGAGTGCAATACCAATGGTCACAGACCCATGGCATGAATACACGCCATCTTTTCAGAGACAGCCTAAGAATTCCATGGAGACCCAATTTATTGTCTGTACGAACTCTAAACATGAAAATACAGAGATAAACATGAGCGCCTGGCTTCAAGGATGAGCACCAGCAAGTGTTCTCAACACTTAGCATGTCCTCAGTCCACTTGCAGGCAGCACAGCAGACTGAAAAGAAGAAATTCCCTGTAAATTTTCCAGTTTGAGGTAATATCTAATATATTAGCATGCCTAAAACTGGAGTACTCTCCAACCAATTTGATGGTCAAAGAACACGGCTGCTTTGTGACCACTTGCTGCAAAACGCAGGACTTAGAGTAACTCACCAATGTGTTAGAAGTTGTGTATTTTTTTTCTTACTCATAATGCATTGAACTATGAAAAGGGGACGTTTTGTCCTTGATGATGTTTGATGAAGTAGATTTAATCAGACAGGACATTGGCCCTGCTAGCTTCATGTTAGCCCATCTATTATTCAGCTTTTCTATCTGCTGGTCCCTAGATGGATTGGTGTGTCTCCCAGATGTTCTTCCCTGTTCATGCGATGTATTTTTGTTTTCGTGGTCGATAACCTTGTGCTTGCTGTGTGCAAATCTAATTATCTTTTGGTCTAAGAGAAAATGCCAGCTTGCGTGTATCTTCAGGAATGATGGATATCCTATGTCTGGTAATAGCAAAGCCACAAATTGGAACTATCTACAGGTATGAACTTAACACAGTCTTTTTGGAAAATAATAAATAAATAAACAAACAAAACAACAACACATCTGTATTATTTGCTTCTGCAAAACTGCAGCAATAAATAGAAAATGGCAGTAAAGAAGGAGAGAATAGCATCCAGAGGATGTGAGCAGGGAACACAAAGATGAAATCTCTGGTTGGTTCTTGTTCTGTGATCTTGGTAAAAGCTCATTTTAACCATCTCTTTCCTGTGCTGGCACTTTCTTGACTCTTTCTCCTCACCTTTCATTCTGAATGCGTGCTGACCCTCTTCTGCTCCTCCTATCCTTCTAAAAATGTATGGACCCCTATCAAAAAAGGCCATCAGCCCTCAAATATATTTTGCACCACTGCCTGTCTCCATCAGTTTTGTGCTATCCTAGGCCAACCAAGACCTGTTGGGACTGCTTGTGTGTTTAAAGCATATGTGGAGGTTCTTTCAAAATTTGGAGCTGATGCCACAAGGAAACACAAAGTAGACACCCCAAAACTCTGGACCCACAAGGCCTTCAACAATCTCAGCCCACTTTCCCAAAAACTGCACAGAGATCTCCCTGAAGTCAAAATTTTAATTAAGTTTTATTTAGGGAAATTGTGATTTCTTTTGTGTGTGTGTGTTATCTCTTTCTATAGATTTTCTGATACTGTGGTGGCTGGAAAGGCTCTTGCTAACAACTCGTGCTGGAAAATGCACTATATACAAAATATGATGCTGCTGACAGAACTTACAGATGACTGAAGCACATCAACAGTAGCAAACAGCTGGTGTTACTCGAGATGCAAATTAGTTTTCCATGGTAGGCAGGAAGGCAAAAATAATCATCCCAAAACATAGCAATAAAGACATATTCTGTAATTTAGGTTCCTATACAACTCCAGGACATAGAGCCTCCTGACCATATGGGTATGTTGTGCTGGAAACAACAGCTGAGCTATGACTCCTTTGGATCCGGGGTTCCTGCATTAGTCCCTATAATTAGGATGAGGCTAAATGAGTAAAACTGAATGACAACAGGTCTAACGAGCACGGATCTTTTATTTACTGCCTCGAGCGAGCGTGTTCAATTTTCTTTGGCCTTTTTGGTTCAGATGCCATTGGAAGGCAGTGCCGGACCCTAATTATAGACATCTGCGATTAATGCATTTCGCAGCTGTCATGCTATAACAGGCAGGGAGAAGCTCGGAGAGCAGCCAGCATTTTCACAGGGTGTTGGATGCTGATCTCCAGGTCTCCGCTTGGTTCAGAGCCCAGGGGTTGCAGCTGCTCTGGTTGAGAGCCGGGCAGCACACTTGGGAGAGCAAGTCCCATGGTGGAGCCCAGTGCTTGTAGAAAGATGAGCTATACCTGGAATAAGAAGTTGACTCCAGTTTTCTACACCTGTGGCCAAGGGAGGTTCCTCCCCTGGGGCCAAACAAACAATGCAAATATCTCCAGAAGCTGCAGGGCTGTGGAGAGGAGAAATATAGCCTCAAGTAAAAAGGCAGGAGATGGACAGATGCCAGGAGACAGACAGACATATTGCAAAAATAAAGAAAGGCCCTGGGGGTCATCTCACACTGGTTGGTTCCTCTCCCATCACCATGGTCAGATGACAAACCCCATGTGGCAGAAATGACAGTTGATGTCACATAGAATCATAGAATCATGGAATAGTTTGGGTTGGAAAACACCTTCAAAGCTCATCCAGTGCCACCCCTGCCATGAGCAGGGACATCTTCACCAGCTCAGGTTGCTCAGAGCCCTGTCCAGCCTGGCCTGGGATGTCTCCAGGGATGGGGCATCCACCACCTCTCTGGCCAACCTGGGACAGACTCTCACCACCCTCAGTGTGAAATATAGATAGAGATACTCTCTGCTAGGTCAGTGGTGGTGCTGAGATACATCATGCCCTGCCTGCCACCTCCATCTATCTTCTATCTCAGGCTTTCTCTTCTTTTGTCCTCACAGATGTCACACTTCAAACATTCCTGGCTCTCCAGGGACTCTGGAAGTGGTGATGCCTCTCATGTGCAAGTACATCTGCAGGGTTAGAAATATGTGCTAGCTATAAATAGTGAGATAACAACCTGAAAATAAACTGAAGGGCCAGGCTGTAATGGCAGGGGGGCTGTCTCTATATGTGGGAGATGTTGCTTTTCCTTGTCCAGGAACGGTGGCCGTGAGCCATTAATGGAGAGCATCCAAATCTCTGTGTGTGCAGATGAGGAAGAATTCAAGCTCAGCCCCCACTCCTCACAGCCCCTGCTATTTCTATCTGCCTTTTGTGTGTGTGTGTTTTAAATACATATGATCTTTAAATAGGCATGGCTTCAGATAGTAGTTTTCAAATAAAACCAAGTGAAGGACTGTGGTCTCCTGGTTTTCGAGTCCAGACTGCCAGTGACTGAGCGCCCTGAGGCAGGGTCTGGCCTCTCATTACAGCCTTAGTCCTCAGATCCAGCTGGATCAAAAACAAGATCCTCGGGATACAGCACCTGAATTATTTGGTACTGGGCTTTGTTTTGTTTTGAGCGGCTGCACTGTTACACATTTCTGCCCAGAGACATGATGAACATCACTTGGGTGAAGCACACACCTGTTCTTCAGGGCATTTGGAACAGACTCAGCCACAAAACTCCTGACAGCATGGTGCCCAGGTGGTGGCAATGGGCAAGGAACAGGGCACAAACACATACGTTGGATTAGAGTGCTGGTGGTGTTTTACAGTTTGGATGAGGAACGTCCCGTCCTCCATCAGCTTTAACCTGGTTGTAACTACTGGTTGTTGTAGGGCTACAAAGTTGGTGAGGGGTCTGGAGGGGAAGCCATATGAGGAGCAGCTGAAGTCACTGGGTTTGTTTGTCCTGGAGGAGACTGAGGGAAGACCTAATGGTAGCTACAGCTTCATCACAAGGGGAGCAGGAGGAGCAGGCACCAAACTCTTCTCTTTAGTGACCAGTGACAGAACCCGAGGGAATGGCAGGAAGATGTGCCAGCGGAGAGTCAGTGGGACATGAGGAAAAGGTTCTTCACCCAGAGGGTGCTGGACACTGGAACAGGCTCCCCAGGGAGGTGTCACGGCCCCAACCTGACAGTGTTCAAGAAGAGACTGGACAGTGTCCTCAGACACACGGTGTGAACTGTGGGGTTGTCCTGTGCAGGGACAGGAGTTGGACTCGATGATCCTTGTGGGTCCCTTCCAGCTCAGGACATTCTATGATTGTATGATTCTAACTGCCAGTTTACCCTGAAATAAGACTTCATCTGGAGAAACCTCCTCTGCCAGGAAGAACCAATCTGTTTATAACAGATGTGACCACATCTGTACTCTTGATTTAAAACTGAGGTTGTTAAACAGACCAGGCCTGAGTATTTTCTCAGTCAGTCAAATTCTGCAACTATAAAACAGGGACAAGAGAGAACAAGGACCAACAGTTCCTTGAAAGCAAAACCACTTTTCTGCCAGACTCCATCTCTGAGTCACAGGGCCAGCCTGCTTCCTCCTGTGAGCATCCTGGCTTGATCAGCCACTGAAAACACATCCAAAACAAAAAGACAGCTCATCCTCTCTGTTAGCTTTGCTAGCCAGGTCATTGGGTGATACAGGATCTGAATTAAAGCATGGGTGCTGCCTTTAAAAGCTCCAAAACTTTGCAGTTGTTACAAACATTTGTAGTTCTACACGCTGAAGGATGGAGTATCCAGTTTTGTGGACAGAGCGTGTTGCTGACTGATCTCAAAATGAGTGTTATCATGTGCAATGCTTACCAACATGATGATGTGCTCGGCTTCTCATGTACCAAGTACACTGAGCTGACGCATATTCCTCCAATACAACCATTCCTGACCATGGCTAGACGCAGGATTTGGACTGGAGCAATATCCATAAACTCTTCAGGACTGGCTGCTTGACTTGTTTTGGCTGTGTCCCCCCAGCGCTGATTCAGCAGTCGGATTCCTCCAGACTTGGTGCAGAGCTGGGAGCACACCCTCCAGTGAAATAACGCAAGTCTCCCTGCCGGGGTGGGGTGAACACATATTTTTCAGATTATAGCTAAGCAAACGCAGTCCTCTGGTAATTCATAAAACAGGGATGGGGCAAGAAGCCCTGAAATTCTTGCCTTCTGGCAGAGATCTGCGATAGCATCATGCTGTGTAACTTTATATGTCAAACCACGCCTTGGCCCAGCTTCCCTGTGGGGATAACTTTTAAGGATGGTGTGAGAAACTCCCAGCTGCCAGCAGCCAGGGGAGGACACCGAGGTTCAGCATCTTTTCCACATAAGGTCCATGAGAACAGACACGTGCCTGACCAGCTGCACATTAGATTCCCTCCGTGGGCAGAAACCT
This sequence comes from Streptopelia decaocto, assembly GCF_964273445.1. NCBI lineage: Eukaryota > Metazoa > Chordata > Aves > Columbiformes > Columbidae > Streptopelia > Streptopelia decaocto. The sequence continues at coordinate 208,766,981 of NC_138663.1, read as the reverse complement.
GGTTCTCCAGCTCACAAGGACAAGCACGTGCCTGAGGGAGCAAATAGCTCGTTCCTGTTACACTGGCAGGTGAAGGCAAGTCCAGTCAGTCCCACCAGCACGTCCCTGTTCCTCACACATACACCTCTTAGCGGGAACAGACATTTCCTTCACTTCAGAAGTGGAATAGTCTTGGTTTTAAATCATTGCTTCCTAGAAATTAGTAGATCACAGAATCATAGAATGATAGAATAGTTTGGGTTGAAGGGACCTTCCAAGTTCATCCAGTGCCACCCCTGCCATGAGCAGGGACATCTTCACCAGCTCAGGTTGCTCAGAGCCCCGTCCAGCCTGGCCTGGGATGTCTCCAGGGATGGTTCATCCACCGCCTCTCTGGCCAGCCTGGGCCAGGCTCTCACCACCCTCAGTGTAAACAATTTCTTTCCCATGTCTGGCCTGAATCTCCCTTTTTTTAATTTAAAACCATTACCATTTGACCTATTGTAACATGCCCTGCTAAGAAACTATTCACATCACCTCCTTTCCAGGATGGGCACAGCCTTGTGCTCAGCTTGGAGAGAAAATTATTATCATAAACAATCATATGCCACAATATAAGACTATCCTTTCCTCTGGCCACTATAAATGGGATAATTAACACCCCTGCAGCCAGTACTTGCAAGACAAAGGCATTGTTTTTTTCACATAATCCAGGTTTCAACACATATGATGATTGCAATATATTGCATCCCCCTGCCCAAGTAAGTTGCATTGCTGCCATTGACCCTCTGCTAATGGAGTTTTGCCACCTCAGTTCTGCTGCAATAGTGAGTACGCTGGAGCCTGTGATGACCAATGCAGTTGCAGACAACATGGGTGTCATTTGGCAACCCCTACTGCAGTCCTTTCAAAGAGAGCAGAGTGCCTCTAGCAAAGGCTGTGAACTGATGATGTTACATTTGCAAAGCAGGATTTGAGAGGAGTGTGTTTAATCGAAGAAGAGTTTACATTCATCTGGTTGTAGGGGTCTATCAGACTAGCCTGGCTAATGCACAAGAGTTTTCCATAGCCATTGGCTCAGAAGGGAATAAGGGGCCATGATTCACTCTCAGCACTTTGCACTGATCACCCCAACCTTTCTGCAACACTGAAGTCCTCCACAGAGAGACATTTCAGTGCAAATCCAAAGAGAAGGTTTTGAACTCCTACCTACTGATCCCATATTAGAGCCTTCTATCTCCTCAGAGCTTATTTGCTCAGGAGAAGGGACAAAGAAGGTGAGACCTTTCTTGCCACTTGCTTTCAGCCACAACACTCTCTGGTGGGGCAGCAACATCTTGCTCATGGGGCTGAAGGGGTTTGCAGCTCAGAAGAAGGGCTGGGTGACCTGAAGAGGTGTGAAGGTGATTCAAGTCCTCGGCTGACCCTGTTCTATCCATGTATCCTTCTTGCAGCCCCAAGCAAATCTGCTCACCCCATCATCTTGTTCATCTTGACCACCTTTGAACAGGCTCCCCAGGGAGGTGTCACAGCCCCAAGCCTGACAGCATTCAAGAAGTGATTGGGCAATGCCCTCAGACACATGGTGTGAACTGCAGGTTTGTCCTGTGCAGGGACAGGAGTTGGACTGGATGGTCCTTGTGGGTCCCTTCCAACTCAGGGCATTCTATGATTCTGTAGTCTTGACCTAGATTGCAGTTCTGGGGTCACCACCTCCTTATCACGAGATTATCAATGCCTCACTGAGCTTGTTGGCATGGCTGGAGACAGGCAGGAAAAAGCTGTTCTGCCAGGATTTGGCAACTTTTGGGCATCTCTAACCCAAAAGCCACACATAGACTGCTGTGAGCAAAATATCAGGGGCATGATCCAGCTCTAGTGTCCCATCCCTGCCTCTGATCTGGTCCTTCTTCTGTCCAGAGAGCTCAGCATGGACACATTGACTTCATCCCTGTCTCCATACACCACATAGATAACTTCAGAGTCACTAATTAAGGTTTAATGCTGGATACCAGGGCAGAAGATCTCTTTCTGGTGTCTTTTCGTCTCTTCATGCTCTGGTTTCCTTTCTGTCAAACAGAGAAGGAATCACCCTTCCCTCTTCCACTGGAGAACTGCAAGGGATAATAAGGCAGTGTGTGTAGGACACGTCAAAGCTTCCAGTTGAAAATCCTCCCTCTCAGCTCCTATAGATCTACACCCCCTGCTCTGCAGACACACAATGAAGAAATGCATCAATGCAGAAATGGAGACATCAGGCCCCCAGCATGATGCAGCATTGGAAATCCTCTCCTGCGGGCTCAGCTTGCTTTTCCTGGAGGAGAATACCTGCTCCACTCAGTTAAATAACTCCTGCTACCTAATGCTGCAGAGGTTTGAAAGCAAACCCCCACTTCTCCCTCCTCAGGTCTCAGATCCTGTGTTTCTGGGGGCCCCTCCAGTGTCTCATTAGGTTTCCTTTATTAAGGCTTGATGCACAATGAGGGACTTTGTAGTGAAGTGATGGAGGGCAGCCAGTTCATGTGGGACTCTTTGTCCCTGATTTTGTAAGATCTGGTATTGTGAAAGCCTTTGACATGCCCACCAATACAAATATAAAGGCAATTTAATGACATATTACTTTTAATTGGGGGTGTGGAGGGGGAAAATAAGGAACAAAGTGCCTGGCTGAATCGGTGCCAGAGGTCTCAGGTGGGAATTTATTGTAGCTGCTCCCAAGACTGCCAAGTGCCCATAGCAACATATTGTGTAGGAACCCAGCATCCACCAGGGAGGTTATTAAAGGTACAGAGATGAAGGCAGAAGAGGGTTGAATGGGTTGGGGCAGGAATAATAACTCCAGGTGGGCTCAAATTCACACAAGAAGCTTTTAGGAGAATTCTGTAGCACACGAGAGCAGGTTATGGAGAGGCAGATATTTTGATGCTCCCTCAGCAAATGCTTGGTCTGCAAAAAGCATTAAGCACCTGCCTCTAAAATAAATATCTCTTCCACAGTACAAAACTGAGCAGCACAAAATCATCACTGATCTTATATTGGCCAACATGTAAGGTGCCAAAAGCTGTGAATTCAGCTCTTGACTTTGGCTATGCCCTGCCTGGATTAAGACTTGAGATGGGGAACATAGGATATAATTTGGAAAATCCAGTTGGATGCTCAGAATTCCTTCTTCCAGCCCTAAAACTTGCAGTCCTGCAAGTGACTGAGCACTGTGGTGTCCTCTTAGAGGTACAGCAGCAGGCAGAGGAGAATTTTCTCATAATATGCAAAAAATAAGCACAACCTTTTTCCAAGGGAGCTCTTGTGCTGACGGTGAGCTTTGTGGGATTGGAGGTGGCAATGTCAGGAGATTCCCAGGAAAGCAACGTGTCTCCCCAGTGCTTCTTGAAACAGAGGTGGTTGATAGGTGTGAAATGATCTTTACAGGCCCAAAAGGAAGTATGAAGTGTATTGGATGAGGAAAAGGAAAAAAATAATAATTAATGCCTGTTTCCCCCACACTACCTAAAAAAAAGAAGTTTCCTGTGACTTCAAGCCTGGGAAAGGAAAACTTTCAAACAATCTTCCTGGGAGGTCCTGATGAAACAGGGCTGTCAGAGAAGGCAGCCAGCCACCCTTCTGATTTGAAATCCAGCTAATTAGCTCTGAATCACGGTGCTCCAGATCTGAGCAGGGCACGAAGCTGCTGGGTTTGATATTTCCAAGCCTGTCATCCCGCGCATTTAAAAAGAAACAAGCTCCATCGCAGTGAGGGAGCAGTGGGCTTAATGAGGCACCCTGGGGTAATTTGGCAGAGCTGGGGAAAGAGACCTCCTTGATGGCAAAGTCCTCCTTATCCGGCCTCCTGATGGGAGCCTGGGGTGCAGAGCTGTGCTAACAGAGGGGTAATTCCTCCTCCACCCTCCCGAGGCCCTTGTGTGGATTTATGAAGGCTGGAAGTAGATGGTAAGGAGTAAGAGGAGAAGCAGTCTTCTGAAGGAGCACAACTGCAGAGCTTGTTTTGGAGCAGCAGCCTCTTCTCAGCATCGCAGGGGTCTGAGCTGCAAAAGTATGCTATGTCATGGTCTTTTAGGGAGGCAAAGCCAGGTGCAGATGTTGTCCCTGTTTCTTGCACTGGACTTGGGATAGCATCAACTCCATTGGAGGGGTCCAGAGGAGCCACAGAAATGATCCAAAGCTGGAACAGCTCTGCTGGGAGGACAGGATGAGAGAGTTGGGGTGTTCAGCTGGAGAAAAGAAGCTCCAGGGAGACCTTAGTGCACCCTTTCTGTACTTAAAAGGGGCTGAGAAGAAAGATGGGGACGGACTTTTGAGTAGGGCCTGCTGCAATGGGACAAGGGGTGATGGGTTTAAACTAAAAGAGGGGAGATTTAGGCCAAACATGAGGAATAAATTTTTTACAATGAGGGTGGTGAGAGCCTGTCCCAGGTTGGCCAGAGAGGTGGTGGATGAACCATCTCTGGAGACATCCCAGGCCAGGCTGGACGGAGCTCTGAGCAACCTGAGCTGGTGAAGATGTCCCTGCTCATGGCAGGGGTGGCAATGGATGAGCTTTAATGGTCCCATCCAACCCAAACTACTCTATGATTTGGAGGTCCTTCTCTGAAGGTACCTGGATGTGGTAACAGCCCAGGGGGAAACCCCTGGACCAAGCCACAGACTGTGTTAAACCATGCCTAAAACCAGGACAAAACTTGCATTAAGAGGTGTCAATGCACTTAGCCTGTTGTTCTGTCTCGTGTAAGGTTGGCAGGGCACAGCTACTATTGTGTGAACTCAAGGCAAGAAAAAGGCTCATGGGGACATACTGCCTCTGGGTGTAGGACATCTGCTCACAAAGAAAGGACAAAAGGGAGTGAGTTTTTCTAAAATAAAATGGGAACCAGACTAGAAACCAGGCACCTACAATCTATGTGAGATCCAGATTTCTCCACCTTAGAGTTTATTGCATCTGGGATGAAGAACTGTTTTTCATAAAGCTGATTGCAATGTCACTCACAGGATGGTTTTCAACTCAGATAGTGGCTTAAGCAGTTGAAAAGCTGAACTTCTTCAGTTAGGGCCCCAGACATGATACAGATGTTCTCCAGATGCTTCACCCAGTAAAAGTGCTGTCACTGCAGCAACACATACCGACTTCCTAACTGGGTCTGCAGTGCAGGTCAGGAAGCTCCCCTGCTGTGTTTTGTCATAGAATCACAGAGTCACAGAATCATTTTGTTTGGAAAAGACCCTCAGGATCATCAAGTCTAACTGTTAACCCAACACGGGGACTAACCTGTGTCCCTGAAAACCTCATCTATGTGTCTTTTAGACCCCTCCAGGGATGGTGACTCCACCACTGCCCTCAGCAGCCTGTTCCAATGCCTGACAACCCTTTGAGGAAGAAATTGTTCCCAAGATCCAACCTCAACCTCCCCTGGTGCAACTTGAGGCCATTCCCTCTGCTCCTGGAACTTGTTCCTGGGGAGCAGAGCCCGACCCGTCCTGGCTCCAAGCTCCTTCCAGGCAGTTCAGAGATCAGAAGGTCTCCCCTCAGCTCCTGTTCTCCAGCTGAACCCCCAGGTCCCTCAGCCGCTCCCATCACACTTGTGCTCCAGCCCCTTCCCCAGCTCCGTTCCCTTCTCTCAACTCGCTCCAGCACCTCAAGGTCTTTCTTGGTGTGAGGGACCCAAGACTGCCCCCAGGATTCGAGGTTTGGCCTCCCCAGGTCCCAGCACAGGGACGGTCACTGCCCTGGGCCTGCTGGCCACACCACTGCTGGTACCAGCCAGGATGTTGGTGCCTCTTGGCCACCTGGGCACAGCTGCTGTCACCAACAACCCCAGGTCCTTTTCCACCAAGCAGCTTTCCAGATGCTCTTCCCCAAGCCTGTAGCCTTGCCTGGGGTTGTCATGACAGGACCCAGCACTTGGCCTTGTTGAACCTAATCACTCAGGTTTTGAGAACTGCAGGATCCTATAGTTCACTGAGGGCAGGAGAGCCCAGAGGAGCTCCATGCTGCTCTCTGTATCCAAGGCAGGCATAGGAAAGCAGCCCTGTGTGTGTCCAAACTGCTGTGAAATTCAAACTGGGACAGTGTGGCAGATACCACCCTCCTTGACGTCTTGCGTGTGACATCTCTTACATGACTGTTTCATATTCCAAACACTCCCTAAATTTGTGCAAGGGATCTTGCTGCCAGGCACAGGAGAAACGTCCCTTTGGGACCATATCTCACACTTGCAAAACAAGTCATGGCCATATACTGTCATTTTCACCCCTTAGCTCTGAAGGAAGAGATAAAACAGGGGAAGGGGGAAGGGTGTTTATTGTGAGTGCCGCTACAAGAGGAGCCATCAAGGAGTGATTTTTCACTTCAATGCCTTGCTGGAGAAATCTCAGCTTAAAGAAAGGGCTTCACCAAAAGAAGAAGGAAAACAATATTATTCAGGTAATCTAACGCTGTGCTTCAGAGAGCATAAGAAGTTTACATGGGAGGGTGAGTAAGCCATTTTTCACACGGTTGAGGGTATTGCACAGCTCACCGGCTGCATCCTGGGAAGAGTCTCATCTTCCCAATGAACAGTTGCTATCTGAGAAGATGGGATTAACTGGAACAATGGTCTGACTGGACCATTGGACTGTAAAAATTGGCTTTGTCTGAGTACCCATTCTATTCCCTTGCCTCCCCTTTGAAAACACATATCAGGATAGATCACAACTCTCTGTCCCACCAAACTGGGAGATGGGTTGCTGCTTGCATTCAAAGATAGGGCACGTACAAGCGGATGTCAGAAGTGCTGGACCTCGTTTCAGTTGGGTGTTTGAAAAAGTCACGACACTTAGCACAGCTACTGAACTAGATAAGAGATAGAACGGCAACCCCTATCTCAAAAAGCAATGAGAGTCACCCATGTGTCCGTATTTCAATATGAACTCATCCTGCTGTGTTTGGGGTAGGCTTTTTATTAAAAAGGTACGTTTCAGAGTTCACAGTGTGTCTGGTGCCGTTGTATTCCTTAGACCAGCAATGGTCTTTCACTGCTCTGCCTTGGCTTTTGCTATGGAGGTACTCCTAGATGTCAGGCCAGGAAAACAAACTTGTTCTTAAGAACCCTTGATTTCAATCATGTACAGCTAGTTTGTATTTTCTTCTAAGCTGTTTTCCTTTCTTTGCCATCAATTCCACCTTAAAAACAATTTTCACGGTGCTTTGTCACCCCAGTTATCAGGTGTTTACAGGTCCTGCCCAGTTGCCATCTGGCAATAATCTGTATATGTTGTCCAGAAAATAAGGAAGATTTGGAAACAGGAGAAGGAGGAGGGGTGGTGGACCCAGAGCATTCTCCACATTGCCTGCAGGAACTTAGCTCTAATGAGATGCTCTGGCTGAGGACACAAGAACAGAAGGGGTCCCTGGAAGACCTTTCTAGCCTCACTTTTTATGTCCCACAACTGATTTAATCTCCTAAAAAAGGCATGTGGAACTTCAGTGATTTAATTGAATCTGTTCTTTACCTGAAGTGCCTTGGGATCTGGTGGGATGAGTCCTGACTTCTCATAATAATTTGGCTTAAAAAGCTGAAAACTTCTCCTTCCATCACTCCATCCGATATGGAAAGATCTCCCGAACCTTGCACCCCTACAACCACCGATCACCAAATAACCCCATCCAAGCAGGTCTCCTCCCACAACAGCCACATCTTAGGAACATCTCTGCCTGCCCTCACTCTCTGCAAGTATTTTATCATATGCTTTTGCATGACGGGCACATGCTGGAGACCAGACTCCATCCAGTAACGGATTAGCAGAGCTCATCGACCTGTCCTAACCAGACCTCCCCTGAACTAAACGGGAGCCACACTGGATCTTGCCTGTTTCCATTTCTGGGGCTAATTATTGCCAGCTAAACAGCACCAGGCTTTTCCTTTTTCTCTTTGCCATGCTTGTTAGCATTGTTTCTTCCAGCAGCTTTTCATCTCAATGGAGGCAATTGTGCCTGGCTGACATTTTAATTCTTTCCAGCTGCATCTGAACAAAATGACACAAATTAAGTGGAAGGGCTTGGGGAGGAAGGAGAAGGAAGCTCCCAGCCCCCAAAGCCTGTCCCACAGGGAGGGTTTTGTGCTCGGGGCAGCAGATGCTCGGAAGGGAGAAAGGTTTTGATGCCACACTGACAAACCGGTCCAGTCCTGGGGATGTTAAGCTTTCTCACCCTGAAAGTCATAGTGTGGAAACTTAGAGGTGAAGGATTTGCAAGGTCACCCTGCAGAGCAGTGGCACACATTTGCCTTTACTTAGAGAAAGCTTCCCAAGGCAATCTGCTGCTGTGGGTACATACCTGGGTTTAGGGACCCCTCCACCTAAGTAAGTGAGGTTCAGCAAGCTCCTGCCCAGCCTATGAAGGGTCTTCTGCTGAACTATGCTGGTTAAAGACAAATGAAGACAAATAAAGACAACCAGACTGCCAAGTTGTGGATCTCTTTTTAGCAATACACAGGAATCCCAGCTACGAGCTAAGAGCTCTCTGGGTAAAACACTGCATAAATACGGACTAGAAAGCCTGTTTATATACCTAAAGAAGTCCAAAGAGGTGCATTAAAACTAGGATACTTAAATATATATATATACATTTTTTAACTAGATATATTTTTCTGCTTTAGAGATGCCAAGCTGCATGTTTCAGAACCTAAGCCCTCTAGCCAAAGCTAGGACAAAAAGAGATGTCAAAAGAAGAACTAAAGGCAAAAAGTCTTAGCAGCTACTATTGACCACAGGGAACTAGATCAGACTGGTTCAATAAACCACAGGGCAGCACAATTAGACTGATGCTGGATTAAGCCTGCCCTGAAACCAGCAAATGAAATCGGAGATGTTTGCTTGCCACATTTGTGTTACTGCAGCCTCATATTAGTGAGCAGGGATGGAAAAAGCTTTGGCCTTTCAGAGGTTCCTCATTCTAGCACCACAGTCATGGTCACACCATGGCTCCCAGCTTTAAGACACTTGGAGCCTTTCCTCCCTGCTTGCTGTGCGGACACGTCCCCGTCACATTGGCACATCTTTCAACATTTGGGAAGGATATATTTTTCACACTCAGCTACTCTCTTTGTGCTTTGGACAGATTTTTCAAGGTCTTGTAGTGCCTAACATTCATATCCCTTGGTTGTAGTTTCACAACAAGCATTTTGAAGCCCAGCTCCTGCCTGAGGGAGAAGAGTTTGTACTGTGGTCGGAAGATGCAACTATGGTTGTCACCAGAACTAGCATGAGGCTACCTGGCTCAGACACCAGTAGCACCGTAGCCACATCAACTGGATGGTCCAACATCCCCAGGAGCTTCCTATTTCAGCACACAACAGTGGACAGAAACTGGTGAAGGAGGTGGTAAAGGAACTGGAGATTGGGGGGATGCAAGAGACCACAGGGAAATCAGATGCAGGAGGTGAAGAAAGAAAGTGGAAGAGAAGGGACAGACATGAACACAGTTCCCAGTGAGCTGGTTGTCATCACATGAAATGCCCGTGCATTGTCTGCCCCAGCCTCCAAAAAGGTAGCAACATAGGGTCTGCAGAGCCCATCCCAACATTTGACATCAGACCAAAGCACCTGCATGGGGAACCAAATTGCTCAATGTCGTGCTAGAGTTTGGTGCAGCTCAGGGACACTCCTGAGAGGTGATGTGGATCTTAGCAGGGCCAAATCAGCTTCTGGGGGCATCTATTCCTCTTCATTAACTACCGAATCATAGAAACATTTTGCTTGGAAAAGACCCTTAAGATCACTGAGTCTAACCATTGATCTAACACTGCCAAGTCCACCACTAAAGCATCACATTTACACATCTTTTAAATACCTCCAGAAAGAATCAAGCATGTCTGAGGTCCCAGCCCACAAGCCTCAGGAATTCAAGTTGCTTTTAGTGGCAGAAGAAATATCCCAGGGAGGACTATGCCAATGAAGGAGAAGTGAAGATGTTTTCCAGTGCTAGATTTGTCAGATGCCTCAGAAACTAATGCAAACAGCAGACTCCCCCTTATGAAAACCACCTCTGTGCCTTTCTTCCCCACATGCTATGGGGTGTAAGACCCATTTTTCTAGGTGATAAAGGCTTCTTTCAGGTGGTGAAGTTGATGGCTCTAACACCAAGAACAAATGAGATTCTGGCAGGTTTTCAAAGCACCCATCCTAACACCTGAGGAAACATCACTGGGATGTGCTGAACTGAGAAACAAGGAGCGGGAGAGGAGAAAAGGCTTGCTGTTTTCAGCCTTTGCCATGATGGGGTTTTTTTTAATTTATAAAGATGTATTTGAACATCTCTCAGCAGGGGTCTGGAGTTATGAATACTGCCAGTCGTTCATTCTGCTGCCCGGCTTACAGTGTAAGCTTACAGCTTACAAATCTATGCAGATCTAAAATATTTGCAATCAAAACTGAGCTCCAAGGCACACACTTATTTATTTCATTTTTCTGTCTCTCTGTATACCCTCACGACTCTAACTTTGAAAGGAGGAGGCACACAAAGGAGCAGAGGGTGGAGGAGATAATAAGAATTTCCTGATTTATAAAGGGATGTTGGCTTGGTTTGGTTTGGGTTTTGTGTTGTTTTTTTGTTTTGTTTCATTTTGTTTTGTTTTTTTCTTGCAGAAAGGATCTCTGTCCAGTAAATCAAATTCCTTGGGGTATTTAAAGGAATGTGACGCTATCCCTCTGTTATTTCCCTTAGAGTCCTTGCACCTCAGGCTGTGGTTTCTTGATACATTTTCTTTTGCAGCAACATCAGCTTAAACAATTGCCTCCCAGTCCTTGTCCCTTACGCCCTCCCGTATCATGGTCTAGTACCACAAAGCTGTGGCTGAGTAGAGAAGGATAAAAACAATCAGGGAAGCAATTGATTGCCTCCAAAAAATACATTTTGGCTATGTTGGTTTTAAGCTGGATCCATTCCCCAAACCAGCTCTTAGCAGAACAGCTGTACTGGCAGGGAAGAAGGGATGGCAAGCAGCAGCACAACGGCAGGAATGAGAGGCAGAGGGAGGCAGAGCAGAAAACCTGTCAAAGACAACGTACCTTGAAGCTAAAGACTCAATTAGTGGCTTTTCATGCAGCTGTTTCATGAGAAAAAATATGATAAATCACAGGTTTTTCATCTTCCCCAACATGCAGTCATGCCTGGAGCATCTGAGATATTGATGGTTGAATCACCAGCCCTGGAAGTATTTAAAAGATGCAGAGATGAGATTCTTAGGGACAAGGTTTAGTGACAGTGTTGGGTTAATGGATGGAATAAATTATCTTGATGGTCTCTTCCAATCAAAATCATTCTACGATCCTATGATGCAGAGCCCTTCCCCAGCAGGAGATGAGGACGGACCAGAGTGTTCTGAGATCTATGTAAGAAGAAAGTCTGGAAAGACCCAGCTGGGGCCTATATTATTCAATATATTCATCGACGATTTGGACGAGGGAATAGAGTGACTGTCAGCAAGTTTGCCGATGACACCAAGCTGGGAGGAGTGGCTGACACGCCAGAGGCTGTGCTGCCATCCAGAGACCTGGACAGGCTGGAGAGTTGGGTGGGGAGAAATTTAATGAAATAGAACAAGGGCAAGTGTAGAGTCTTGGATCTGGGCAGGAACAACCGCAGGTTCCAGTGTAAGTTGGGGAACGAGCTGTTGGAGAGCAGTGTAGGGGAAAGGGACCTGGGGGTCCTGGGGACAGCAGGGTGACCATGAGCCAGCACTGGGCCCTTGTGGCCAGGAAGGCCAATGGTACCTGGGGTGGATGAGAAGGGGCGTGGTTAGTAGGTCAGAGAGGTTCTCCTTCCCCTCTACGCTGCCCTGGGGAGACCACACCTGGAATATTGTGTCCAGTTGTGGCCCCTCAGTTCCAGCAGGATAGGGAACTGCTGGAGAGAGTCCAGTGCAGGGCAACAAAGATGCTGAAGGGAGTGGAGCATCTCCCGTGTGAGGAAAGGCTGAGGGAGCTGGGGCTCTGGAGCTGGAGAAGAGGAGACTGAGGGGTGACCTTATTAATGTTTACAGATATATAAAGGGTGAGTATCACGAGGATGGAGCCAGGCTCTTCTCGGTGACAACCAATGATAGGACAAGGGGTAATGGGTTCAAACTGGAACACAAAAAGTTCCACTTAAATTTGAGAAGAAACTTCTTCTCAGTGAGGGTGACAGACACTGGACCAGGCTGCCCAGGGAGGTTGTGGAGTCTCCTACTCTGGAAGCATTCAGGACCTGCCTGGACACCTTCCTGTGTAACCTCATCTGGGTGTTCCTGCTCTGGCGGGGGGATTGGACTGGATGATCTTTTGAGGTCTCTTCCAATCCCTGACATTCTGGGATTCTGTGATTCTGAGATCTGTGCACCTTTGAGCCACTTCTCTTCCAAGCCTGGGATATGAGGAAGATTTTGTGATATGTATATGGAAAGTGGAATAGGATGAGCACTGTAAGACCTCTGGGAATTATTTCAAGCTCCCGAAGTCTTTGTAGAAATAGTCTTGGCTATTCAAACAATTCATTGAGGTGGAGATATTAATAAATGGATGGGAGGAGCTGCAGAGAAGAAAGATCCCATGTTGCTACCATGAGCTCCTGCAAAGGGCTACAAAGGAGCAGGGGATGGAAGAGAGTAAAAAATAACATCACACAGCAAGAACACAGGCAGTTCTGGTTTAGGTACGAAGATGAACAAGGCAGTGGTGGAGCTGTCTGAGGAGAGGAAGGACTTTCCTCCTCTCGGTCTTTTGCTGAGGAGCAGAAAGAGCAGGAGGGGGAAGGGAGCGAGTCTTTGCAGAATGTTAATGCAGAGGTGACGCTGCTTGATGTCGAGCTGAACGTGCCTAAGGGACCCTCCAGGGATGATACTCAAACTGACTTTCAGAAAACGCCACTGGGACACTCCGGGCTCTGCACAGAGTACAAAGTGCAATACATCTTCACATGGTGAGACTGACACAGGGATGATGGATGTCAGCAGTGCAGGAATTCTCTTTAAGGGGAAAAAGGTAATTAACTTTGGAAACAAGGATTGGGGCTGAATGCAAGTGGGCATGTTTTGTGCAAGGCTGGATTCAAAAGGAGCAGGGTGAGATGGGTGTGCAATGCTGGTGGATGTGTCTCCCTGTTGGGTGTGAGCTGAGGGGGGCAGGGGGTTGTCCTTAATTTCAAGCTCAAGCTCTGAAGTTGCAAAGGACTCAGAAGGGAAGGAGGATTATCTTTGAGTAATAGAATGGTTTGGGTTGGAAGGGACCTTCAAAGCTCATCCAGTGCCACCCCTGCCATGAGCAGGGACATCTTCACCAGCTCAGGTTGCTCAGAGCCCCGTCCAGCCTGGCCTGGGATGTCTCCAGGGATGGTTCATCCACCACCTCTCTGGTGGTGGGACAGGCTCTCACCACCCTCAGTGTAATAAATTTCTTCCTGGCCTGAATCTCCCCTCTTTTAGTTTAAACCCATTACCCCTTGTCCTATCACAACAGGCCCTGCTCACAAGTCTGTCCCCATCTTTCTTACAGGCCCTTTTAAAGTCTGGAAAAGCTGCAATAAGATCTCCCTGGAGCTTCTCTTCTCCAGGTTGAACAACCCCAACTCTCTCAGCCTTTCACCATGGCAAGAGAGAAATCACTGCACATCCATCAGAGAAACCGTGTCTGTGCCTTCTTATGATCTTATTGTGAGGGTGTGTTTTGCAGTTAATGCCTCCCTAATTAACACAAATACAGAGGAAGGGAAAATACATAACACCCTTCCACTTTACCAGACGTCCACCCAGACAAGCTGGTTGTCTCATGGGTGCCCCAAGCTATCTTGCATATTTAGGCATATCTAAGGGTGTTAGCACAGCATTTGTGCCCATGGTTGGAAGAGAAAAAAGCCTCCTCCAGCTTTTACCATTCCTTATCAGGAGCTGTAATTTGTTTTTGAGGTTTTGCCTCAGCTGCAGCACCACCCCTACTTCAAACTAAAACCATTTTGCTTCCACACCCAGTTCAGCATGCTAAGAAACAGCAGTATCCACACACTTACTGGGAGGTCCTTCACAAAGCACAAGTATTTATCCATATAACTAAGAATAACCTAATGTCTTTCCCTACCACCTCAGTAAAAGAAACACATTGTTCCCATTAAACCCCAAGGAGTATTCTTCGCCATGACGCAATATCTTGGGGAGAGAAAACAAAGGCATATTGGGCAAAAAACACCAAATTTCATTTCAGGGTTCATGTTTTAGCATCTTGTAACTCAAAAATGCCTTCATTGTTTTCAGTCTGCTTTGGCACCGCTGTTTTCCTTTGCCTTCTGTTTTCAACCCAAATTGATTTTGAAGCCAAAGCTACAAAAAAGAAATACCGATGCCGGGCTTTATTATGGAAAGGTGATTACACCTTTGCTCAGGGGATGCTGTTGCCTGTTCAGGACTCCTGGCTGGTTTTGGCAGCAGCCCTGACATTCGTGGCAGTGGGCGGACGTGAAGGAAGACACTGCTCCCATCCTAATGAGCTAAGATTAATGCCTACCGTGACAACCCTATTCAGCACACTTGTCAAGCCAGCTCATGTTCCTGCTCTGAATTGCCCTCTGAAGAGGTCTCTCTTTTTGTCTCCACTGGCTGTACCTTAGGTGACTGTGTTCATGACCTGAGCACACAAACTAAGGCAGCAGGAAGGTTCCTGGGGGAGGTTTTGTCTTTCTGCACCCTTAGGATCCAAAAGCAGTTGCTTGGCTAATGCACTTGGATAGTTCTCCTTGTTTTCTGCAATCTCTGTTGGTTATTTGAATGGATGTCAGGGTATGAGTCACATCGCCTAAGTTTACACATTTAAAAAAGATCAGCGTTTAGTCTAACTATTGTCTTTATAGGCAGGCAAAAGAGACTTTCCGAGGGCAGTTCAGCCAATCCACTTTGGACTCATACATCAGGGTGTTTTGAATCGATTTGCACAAGTGCCTTTCTCTTTACACCCACTAGGGAAGCAGCCTTGGACACCTTGACTAGTCAGTTCCAAAGACAAATGTGTTTTCTGTTCCAGTATTTCACATTTCCACAGATCTTCACTTCCTGTGAGTGCTTAGAAAGCTATTACCTTACCTTTCAGTCTAATTCTCCTTTCCAGCTATTCTGTGTGCAAATGTAGAGGCTTTTTATTTTTTTTAAAGATGGGCCAAAAAAAAAAAAAAAAGAAAGAAAAATACCTTATAGAAACATCAAGGATATTGGTGTAGAAATATGAAAAAATAATAGATTTTCATGGTTTGGAACAATATTGCAGCTAAACTTAGGGTTTTTGTCATGTTTCTCTTGAGTAGTTCATCATTTGGAATTCATTAAGAGGTTATTTGTGTTTAGAGAGAGAGTGACCAAGCTGCCCAAAGTTATCATCCCAAATCTTAACTTGAACTTAACTTAAATCCTCTTTGAAGGCTGAAGCACTTTATATCAGTCAGGAAAGGGTTATAGCTCGATACTTCAGTTAGAAATCCATGACGAGTAGGATGAACTTGGGCCAAGTTAGGTAGATGATCTCAAAAAGTATTTGACACAAGCTCATTAGAAGAAGCTGCTAAGAAATGTGGCTGAGTTTGAAAGCCCTGGACTGGTCTGAAAAGTGATGCTTTGCCTTGCTAGAATTTAAAGAAATCAAGAACAGGGCTGCAGGAGGTCAATGCAGTCAAGGTCAACAGAGCTGTGAGCAGAACATCCCAGTGGTGGCAGGAAAGCCAAATTCCACCCTGACATCTTGATACTCCTGCGGGGAGTTCACCTCAGATGGAGGAAGCTGAGATTTCAGACTTCAAAGCGTGCATCTCCAAAAAGTGAAAAAAATCAAGCAGGAAATGATTAATTTAGGCTCACCCATCTTTGGATGCCTACCCTCAAGCGAATGGAAGCAGAATCCTCTGTTATCTTGGATTATTCTGGTCTGAACTTGTGTAAAAGAGATGAGACTCTGGTCAGATCCTCATAGTTTCTCATGAGGAACCACTTGCATCACCATGGTGGTGAGAAAATGAGACCCATCTCCTTACACAGTCCTCATCTGGGGACACCCCAAGTTCAACACCACGTTCAGCATAAGTTCAACACTGAGCTCATGGTCTACCCTTCTCTTAATGAAGAGCCAAAGCCCACCACATGCTCTACACTACACAGGAGGGGTGGCTGCACCCTTTTTCTCACTCCTGGACCTCCCCCGTGGATCCTGCACCATGAAGTTGTTTTGTTGTCCGCTTCCTACTCATTTCAGCCACTTGAATGCCTGATTCTGAACTGCGGATATTTCTCAGTTCCTGGAAACTGAGACCTCCCACTTTCACGCTACAGAAGATCAAACCAACAGCTTCCAAAGCTGCAATGTCAAAAGTTTAGTTTTGATCTAAATAGTAAGCTTTTGCATGCAGCCCCTGGTACACCTACCCTCTGTGGATGAGCAGACAGGTACCACACCATCCCCTTGGAAGAGGGAGAGAACAATGACCACACACACCTTATTATTATGATATTAGGAACAATTTCTTCATAGAAAGGGCTGTTGGGCATTGGAACAGGCTGCCCAGGGCAGTGGTGGAGTCAACATCCCTGGAGGGGTTGAACAGACACAGAGGTGAGGTTCTTAGGGACACGGTTTAGTGAGATCTCTAGAGGTCCCTTCCAATCCCTAACATTCTGTGATTCTGTGATAGCATTGGTTTAATGGTTGGACTCAATGATCTTGAGGGTCTTTTCCAACCAAAATGATTCTATGATCTTCCACTGAACCCTGCAGCATCCAGGCATCAGAGGGACAGGGCAGGGGGATCCGGGCTCTCCATGTGGCCAGCGTCAAGCGGATGGGGCTGGCAAAGACAGGTTTCACCCAGGCAGGCGCTTGCTGGCAGCAGCTACATTTGTTTATCAAGTTCCTTGAATTAAAGACTGGATCATTAGCTTCACAATGAACCAGAATGCTGATTTATTTAATGAATGTAAATGGTCTTTCGCTGGCTAATTAAATTAGGGAAATGAGAACTGCTGGTAATGAAATGGATAGCAAGGAGGAGAAAAGCTTCTATACCCCAGTGACAGCTGTAATAGAGGGTTTTCCATGCCCCTGCCCCTCCATAAAAACTCCAAATCCAGTTTCCATCCTTGAGGGCAAGCTTTTATTACAAGGTGTATGATGGGTTCCTGGAGGTCTGCAAAGGTCCTGAACCAAGGCAGGTGATGGACTAGGCTTCACTATTGAGCTCCTATCAAAGTAAATAGGATCATTTGCATAATTAGTGTAATGAACTATTTGCAATCATTTCCACTTGCATCTACTGGGAGGCAGTTGCACAGTGCTTAGGAAATTTCTGGGGTTGAAAACTTTTCCAAAACACCTGCTTATGAAAATACACCACAGACCTTCAGTGCCCAAAACCTGCACCCAGTAAGTCCAAGTCCTGGGCTTATAATACTTAAGCCAGAGACAAAAAAATTGCCTTCACACAAAGGGTCACACAGGTGGTCACCAACCATGCCTTTCAGGACTGTAAAAGACTCAGCATCGTTGTAAGAGTGGGCTTTGGGTCTGTTGTAGCACTGTTATGAGATCTGATGCTTTGAGACAACACTGTGGAAGACCTCAAGGTGTCAAAGACACCAAAATTTGTCTCGCTAAACAGTATTTTGTAGAATTTCAGCCTCACAAGGCTGAAATCCCAATGAATCCCTTACTCCATGGACATTGCTCACCTCAGGAACCCCTTCTCCCAGTTAACGCAGTCACAGCAACAGGAGACTCCTCCAGGTATCACAATGGCCAAATGCTGGGCAATAAATCTTAATAATTCCTTTCAGATGAGGCATAGATATACTTAAGATAATAGAGCTCACAGAGAAATGGCATTTATTTCCTGCCAAAGAACATAACTAAAAAGCAAAGTGCCTTTTGACAGGTTTATAATCCACCTATGCATTGCCATCCATGTAGGTCATATATTAGTCCAGCTGTATATTAGTCAAGACTTCTCTTCATAAGCAACTTACAGAATTTTAACAGCCTTTTCGTAGACTATTAGGAAGTAAAGCAATAACAGAAGTATCAAAAAACACTGTCTATCCAGCACACCTACAAGCAGATTGTTATTGTCAGGAAATAAATTAAATACGTAAGACTTCAAGCTTCATGGAAATAACCTCCCTCAGTTAAACCATGTAAATGACAAAGGTGTTCAGATCAAATGAAGCCAGCATAAGTAACTCATCACAAAAGGCCATTCCTTGCCCAGAGGTTATGGAGGAAGTCACCACGTCTATAACTGTTATTAACAGGAATAAGTCTGGTTGAACTTTCAAGGCTATATATCTACATGGGAGGCAATAATTGGAAAGCAGTGATGATTAATATGCCTGATTAACCGTACTATCAGAAGACAGGCAATGCAATTAGAGAGTCTTTCAGACATGCATGATCCTACCCTCCATCACCAACTGAATAAAATAAACACAGAATTAATCAAATGAAACAGAAAAAACAGACTTAAGTGAATGCATGCAAAGCATCGAAGACACCTCCATTCTGGATCCCTCTCAATATCAGCATGAGAAGCATAAAATTAAAAAGCTGAAAGAGATAAATTATGCATCCCTAACAAAATCAAGGGCATCTCCCAGCACAGGCTCTTCCATCTCCCTTTGGTCTTCAGCCTGGTAGGGTGGGGGGAAATATAAACTGGGTAAAGCCACCTTTGGGAAGGTGTTTCAGGATGGGCTGCGAAGTGTTTGAGAGTGTTACCACTGGCCATGGTTCGTCAGGACTTCATCTGTTCCCCGAGCCAACTTTGCAAAGACCTTTGGGCTGTGTCTAACCTCATTCAGTAAGACAACGCTGCAATTTATTACTGTCAAAAAGAGGTTTCTTCCCTTCCCTCACCCATATTTCCCATGTCCCTTGCTCCTCAGCAGATTCTCCCAAGAGGGGAGAAGGACTTCTCTCAGCAGCAGCCACGTTCCTTTAGCTTGTGGTAAAATACCATATATTTGCTGGCAAAGCAGATATAACTACTTCCTCCCCACCTCTTCCCTTCTTCCCCTCCATGCTGACACTTTGAGTCATTCCCATGCAGCAAGCTGGGGGTCTAATGCAAAACCTTTGAACTCATCCAGGTTAAAAATAGACTTGCCAAAAAAACCATAAAAGGATATTTTTTAAGCTGTGGGAGGAGGAATGAAAGGGAATAGCAGCCAGGGGCAGGGTGACAGCTGCTGAAGCCAATTTTGGCTCCATGCTAAGTGCCTTTGGAGCCACAGTTCAGCCAAGGGAATGAGGATGGGGGTTGTATGTGGACTAGAGGATCCTCAGCCCCTCTATAGGTCCACCTCAGCATGATCTGTGTGGAGGTCCCGTGAAAACAGAGAGTAAAGCCAAAACCTCTTAGCTATGAGGATAAAGTCTTCACAAGAAGAGACCCCAGCAGAAGGTATAGATCTGTGAGTTGATGGGAACTGCTGCCTTCTTGGCAGAGCTTGGGATGCATTTTTCTGCTGCAGTGCACAAACTTTTGCTCCCTATCAATCTATGATACCCTTCCCCCTTCCCTCATCACTGGAGACAGACACTGACCCTGCAAATACAATGCTTTCCAAATGCACTACAACATATAAATAATTCTAATTAACTTTAAAAAATATTTTCAAATATTTTTAGCCCCTGGAGTTTATTCAGGGGACTGATGCACATACTCCAGCAGGTGGTCATGAGCACTGGTAGCAGCCCTCAAAAACTGATTCTGGTACTTCTTTTGTGCATGTTATTTTTTCACAGCAGGAGCTGAGTGCCAGCTCACAGCCCTAAATTAAAAAGAGAGAGAGAAAGCAAAAAAGAGCTCTTTAAATGCTCCATTTTCCCCGAGAGCCCATTTGCAAAGGAATATTTCCACCATCAGTGCAACCTGATGGCTTTCCCAGCACAGGGAGTTGCTTGCTGCAATTTCATGAAATGTTGAATTTTTCACAGTATCACAGTATCACAGTATGTTTGGGATTGGAAGGGACCTCAAAAGATCATCTAGTCCAATCCCCCTGCTGGAGCAGGAACACCTAGGTGAGGTCGCACAGGAACATGTCCAGGCGGGTTTTGAATGTCTCCAGAGAAGGAGATTCCACAACTTCCCTGGGCAGCCTGTTCCAGTGCTCTGTCACCCTCACTGAGAAGAAGTTTCTTCTCAAATTTAAGTGGAACCTCTTGTGTTCCAGCTTGATCCCATTACCCCTTGTCCTATCATTGTTTGCCACTGAGAAGAGTCTGGCTCCATTCTCATGGCACTCACCCTTTATATATTTATAAACATTAATAAGGTCCCCCCTTAGTCTCCTCTTCTCCAAACTAAAGAGACCCAGCTCCCTCAGCCTTTCTTCATAAGGGAGGTGCTCCACTCCCTTAATCATCTTCGTTGCCCTACGCTGGACCCTCTCCAGCAGTTCCCTGTCCTTCTTGAACTGAGGGGCCCAGAACTGGACACAATATTCCAGATGTGGTCTCACCAGGGCAGAGTAGAGGGGAAGGAGGACCTCTCTCGATCTACTAACCACCCCTCTTCTAATACACCCCAGGATGCCATTGGCCTTCCTGGCCACAAGGGCACAGTGCTGGCTCATGGTCATCCTGTTGTCCACCAGGACCCCCAGGTCCCTTTCCCCTACACTGCTCTCTAATATGTAATCTCCCAACCTATACTGGAACCTGGGGTTGTTCCTGCCCAGATGCAGGACTCTACACTTGTCCTTGTTAAATTTCATCAGGTTATTCCCTGCCCAGCTCTCCAGCCTGTCCAGGTCCCGCTGGATGGCAGCACAGCCCTCCGGCGTGTCAGCCACTCCTCCTAGCTTGGTGTCATCAGCAAACTTGCTGATAGTACACTCAATTCCCTCGTCCAAGTCGTTAATGAATATATTGAATAATATTGGCCCCAGCACTGACCCTTGGGGCACTCCACTAGATACTGGCCTCCAACTAGACTCCGCACCATTGACTACCACTCTCTGGCTTCTCTCCCTAAGCCAGTTTGCAACCCACCTCACTACTCTATTGTCTAGACCACACCTCCTCAACTTAGCTGTGAGGATGCTGTGGGAGACTGTGTCAAAGGCTTTACTGAAGTCAAGGTAGACAACATCCACCGCTCTGCCACCATCCATCCACCTTGTTACATTCTCATAAAAGGCTATGAGGTTGGTCAAGCATGACCTACCCTTAGTAAAGCCATGCTGACTGCCCCTAATAACCCTCTTATCCTTGATATGCCTTGAGATGGCACCAAGGACAAGCTGTTCCATTACTTTCCCAGGGACAGAGGTGAGGCTGACCGGTCTATAATTACCCGGGTCCTCCTTCTTGCCCTTTTTGAAGACTGGAGTGACATTTGCTTTCCTCCAATCCTCGGGCACCTCTCCCGTTTCCCAAGACTTGGCAAAGATGATGGAGAGCGGTCCAGCAATGACTTCAGCCAGCTCCCTCAGCACCCGCGGATGCATCCCATCTGGACCCATGGATTTATGAATGTCCAGACTATTTAATTGCTCCCTAACCCAGTCCTCATCGACTAAAGCAAACTCCTCCATTGACCTGGCTTCATCCGGGGTCTCAGGGGTACAGGGCTCCCCAGCACAGCCTTCGGCAGAGTAGACAGAGACAAAGAAGGCATTCAGTAATTCTGCCTTCTCTGTATCTTCTGCCACCAGGGCACCCACCCCATTCATCAGTGGGCCTACATTGCCTCTGGTATTAGTTTTATCTGCTATGTATTTGAAAAAGTTCTTTTTGCTGTCCCTGACCCCTCTCGCCAGCTGTAATTCTAAGGAGGCCTTGGCTATCCTAGCTGCCTTCCTACATCCTCTAACAGCAGCCTTATATTCCTCCCAAGTGGCCAGCCCCTGCTTCCATGACCTGTAAACTCTCCTCTTCTGCTTGAGCATACCCAACAGCTCCCTATTCAACCACGCAGGCCTCCTGGCTCCCTTCCTTGACTTCCTACGTGTGGGGATGCTCTGATCCTGAGCGTGGAAGAAGCAATCTCTGAATGCCACCCAGCTATCTTGGGCCCCTTTTCCTTCAAGCAGTCTTGCCCATGGGATTTCCCCCAGCAATTGCTTGAAAAGGCCAAAGTTAGCCCTGCTAAAGTCCAGGGTTGCAATTCTACTTGCTATTCTGTTCCTGCCACATGAGATGCTGAACTCCACCATCTCGTGGTCACTGCAACCCAGGCAGCCCTCAACCTTTACTGCTTCGACCAGACCCTCCTTCACTTGGAAAAATTCACTCCACTACTGTGGAGCCCAGAAGCCCAAGGAATCATGGAATGATAGAATAGTCTGGGTTGGAAGGGACCTTCCAAGCTCATCCAGAGCCATCCCTGCCATGAGCAGGGACATCTTCACCAGCTCAGGTTGCTCAGAGCCCCGTCCAGCCTGGCCTGGGATGTCTCCAGGGATGGTTCATCCACCACCTCTCTGGGCAACCTGGGCCAGGCTCTTATCACCCTCAGGGGCAACGATTTCTTCCTCATGTCCGGCCTGAACCTCCATCCTTTAGTTTAAAACTATCATCCCTTTTCCTATCACAACAGGCTCTGCTCAAAAGTCTGTCCCCATCTTTCTTGTCAGCCCCTTTTAAGTATGGAAAGGCTGCAATAAGGTCTCCTCAGAGCTTCCTCTTCTCCAGGCTGCACACCCCAACTCTCTCAGCCTGTCCTCCCAGCAGAGCTGTTCCATCCCTTTAGAAATGGACCCAGGGACAGGAAAGCCACCATCAGAGTGATTTGATTGCAGCAAGGACATAACACAGTGTTCCATGTTGGAAATGTGTGGTATTCAGAGTGGGAGCAAATCACAACAGCTGATTTACCCTTTTCTTTGGAAACCACAAGTCCCACAAGGCACCCTAGGCGGAACTCAATCTGAAAGCATTTGGGGACACTTTATGTCTGTTTCCACATTGGCAGCTGTTGTAAGGCTTAAGATGAACCCCAGAGTGCTGGTCTGGATTCTAGTGCTATATGGTTTTCAGGATAAAACCAGGGAATTTGGGGATTTGGACCAATAAATCTGTGTGAAAACTTATGGTGGTTGTTAAATGTTATGGTGAGGGCTCTGACCAAGCCATAAATTCCCCTCCTGTTAATTCATTTTGGTGCGTTTATGCAAAAAAATGGTCAGCAGGAAGGATTGCATGAGCTGCTGATGGAGTCAGCCCATTCTGCAAAAAGGACATCTTAAGATCTGCTTTGCCAGACACCCAACTGGGTATTCAGTCACTTTGGCTTCAAAGCCCAAGAGAGTGAGGACAGACTCAAACCTGCTGTCACCTGGCTTGTTTGTCTCCAGCCACATGTGACGACCCTCAGGCTACCTGATGGTAGCTGGGCTGAATGCAGGACATTGTGCTCAAGAGGTATCAGTGGGTTTGATGTAGAGTTGTAGGTGCAGCTCTGTGGGCAGCAGCGTGACCAGTGCACCTGAAGAGCTTTGGCCTTGCTGCCTACACACCTGCCAGGGTCTTGGAAAGCCAGGCATGCTACCACCATCCAAACATTTCCATCATCACCAACTATTTTCTCAATAACCTTTGCTGCTGAGAGAAGAACAGGAGGCTACAGCTCCTCTGCAGATCTCTGGGAGATGAGACAACAACATTATTCATGTCCTAAGGCTCATAAGTCTAGGTTTCTCTCACAACTGTCCATCAGGCTCTTTGTCTTTTCCCTTCTCTCTCCAATGGCAGGAGCAGCAGCAATGCTCATATCTGCTAAAAGGTCTGGAGTCAACCAAATTGTGGCCTTTCCACAAGAAAACCTTTGCCAAGTGCCTGAAGTCCAACACAATTCAGATCAGGTGAGGATCTCCTAGGGCAACACGTTGGGCACCTCAAGGGATCACCAGTTGTTCATGTCCTTCTCCCATTATGCCAACATCAAAGGATATTTTTAAGTGAAAGTATTTAACATCAGTGAAGCAGCAAGACAATGAATTAAAAAGGTGTTCCCACTGGGCCAAAGCCATCTCTGCTCAACAAAGATAACTTCAGAGGTGCAATCTACTCTCTTCCCCACCACTTCTCATTGCAAGACAAAGATTTCCTTATGGAATAAAACAAGAAATGGAGAAATTACCCACTTGTACAAAATTCAGACCAATTCCTTCCTGCTCTGCGTTTGATCAAGAGGTCCAAACACAACAGCTCTTCAGCACTTATGGCTGCAGCTTCTTACAGGCCATTCTGCAAAGCCCAAGTGATGTTCTAACTGATGGAAAAGCCATTTCCAGACCATGAATTGCTCCCATTTGCTGTCCAGCTGTAGCTGTGAGCCACAGATCTTTCTACTGTTTTCCCAGAAGAAAAACCTCATTGGCAAATTAGAGCCACAGAATTGCCCCAGTGGAAAGGTTAAACCAAGTGATAGATCCAAGCCAGAAAAACCACAGAGCCTCTCTACAAGTCTGCCTTTTCTCCCAAGACCTGAGATCAGAGAGGCTCATGAGCTAACTGCCAGAACAAGGCGCTTTCTGACCCTTAGGATGGGTATTGAAATCAGAAATCTGAACACAGACAAAAAAATTGCAGACTAAAAAAACCAAAAATAAATAAATTTTTAAAAACCCTAAACCAAACAACTTGGATCGAGACTGTTGGATGAAGCAGCCCTTTGATTTCGTGGTGCAAGGAATCAAAATTTACCAGTTGTGGTTTTGCTTGGTTAAAACTGAAGATGAACATAGGAGTGAAGTAGATGGGGAGGTCAAACCAAAAAGCAGCTGGTTCATGGCTTGCCAAGGATGACACAAGGAGTCAACAGTGGAGCTTGGAGAGCCCAGAGTCCTGGCTGCCATGTATGCTATATGTGACATATGTTCCTATAGCAGTGACCTTGGACAACTAGGCTGTATCACAGATGAAGAAGCCTTTCACCAGTACAGTTGACATTCATGAAATTCCTTAAATGTTTTGAAATGCCTCGGATACTTGCACATTGTTCCCTGACCTTGTTTAAACGCCCGGTAAACAGGAAGACGGGCTCCTGTTGATATCTGGACTTGATCTGGAAGGATATCGCAATTATTTTGGGCGCTGGCCCAAAAGATTATGCTGAGCCAAGCAAATTGGGACTTCTCCCATTTTGCGGCCATTCAGGCCGAATCAGCCCAACGTTTCCCTGACTGCAGTGTTTTACCACATGCTGTGAGGGGATAGTTGTGCCAACATTGCTGATCTGGAGGAACTCTTCCCTGCATCCCCCTTTTCCCCTTCCCCAGGCTGGATATAAAAGCAATCCAAGTCAAGGAGCTCTGGCCCTTTGGAATAAATAGGAAATGTTTTCTAAATATGGCAGATAGATCTATCAAAAGGAGGTTGGCTGGGTTAAATGTTATGCATGGTGTGACAGTACAAGTGAGACTGAGGAAAGGGAAGGGAAATAAGAGCCATTCATATGGAAGGAAAGTGCTCACTGACAGCAGGCATATGTCAAAGGAACTTTCTGTTTAAAGGCACAAAGAGGCTGTGCAATTGTAAGACCTCTGTTCCTAAAGAAGAGAATTTGTTTTAACCAACACTGATAAAATGGGGAGGGGTTTTAGTGTGAATGTCTCCTACTCTGGAGACATTCAAGACCCCTCTGGACACATTCTTGTGTGATCTGTTCTGGTGACCCTGCGTTAGCAGGTGGGTTGGACTGGATGATCTCCAGAGTTCCCTTCCAATCTCAACCATTCTGTGATTCTGAGATTTTCTCCTGCTTTTCCGACACCTCTCTGGATCTGGGCCATGCTTTGTTATGCTCAGGTTCCTCTCTGCAGGAATATGGAACTTCCTGAGCTCCCACTGTTCCCACATTGTTCTCGCAGTCACGTTCTTCTTTCCATGTTTTTAGTACTGGATTATGAAATCACTCTCTCAGAGGCTCATAATGAATGACAGGGAGGGTCACACGTTTGTAGGCTTGAGTCCAAGATTCCAGCTAATTACTTGAACAGAGGTAGAGCAGTTTGGAAACGTCCCTTGGAGACCCATGGTGGAACAGCAACAGCATTTTGCTGGAAAACCGAAGGTGTGAGACTCACAAAATCACACAGAATGTCAGGGATTGGAAGGGACCTCGAAAGCTCATCCAGTCCAATCCCCCCGCCGGAGCAGGAACACCCAGATGAGGTTACACAGGAAGGTGTCCAGGCGGGTTTGAATGTTTGCAGAGAAGGAGACTCCACAACCTCCCTGGGCAGCCTGTTCCAGTGTTCTGTCACCTTCACTGATAAGTTTCTTCTCATATATAAGTGGAACCTCCTGTGTTCCAGTTTGTACCCATTGACTCAAGTTGAAGTCCACCCTGGTCAACCCCAGTGAGCAGGCACTTAGTGATGAAACAAAGGAGACAAAAGTGTTATATTTCCCATCCAGCACCTCCATCTGCTCTTGGCTACTTTTTTACCTTAAGGATGTATCCTTGGAAATGGTATTTGGGAAGAACATTTGATTGCACGTAAAAGGTCTGCTGATCTAATAGGAATGGGTGCACTGACCTGAAGGCAGAGACAGAAATAAGAGAGAGGTGATTAATTGTTGGAACACAAGACCTTTTTCTTTTGGAAATCTAAAGTTGATATTTTCTCTGTAAATCTGCTTCAGCTAATTACAATTTTCTGGACTCGGTTCAGAAGGAAATGCAGGCTAAACCATTGCCTAACGACTCCCTCTGAGATGAACATGTAGAAAATCAGGGTCTGATTCCCCTTCTTATTTCCCTAATGTTTCATGTTGAAGATCCACGGAAGTGTCCAATAATGTTCACTCAAAGGATGGGAACTACGGGAGGATGAATCTAGATGGCCATGAGTGAAGGATGAGAGGAAATGGCCTCAAGTTGCGCCAGGGGAGGTTGAGGTTGGATCTTGGGAACAATTTCTTCCTGGGAAGGGCTGTTCGGTGTTGGAACAGGCTGCCCAGGGCAGTGGTGGAGTCACCATCCCTGGAGGGGTTGGACAGACGTGTACATGAGGTTCTTGGGAAAAAGGTTTAGTGACAGTGTTTGGTTAATGGTTGGATTTGATAATCTTGAGGGTCTTTTCCAATGAAAATTATTCTATGATTCTGTGAAGATGGTCATGAATGAAGATGGTCATGAGAAGAAAAGGAGCACCACCATTAGTTCCTTTTCACAGGTAGCACAGGACACAGATTGGCTTTTTTTTTTGAGAGAAAAGGGCAGATCAAAGTAAGTTCTGAACCCTTTAACATAAATTTCATCTGACCATCCCCTGTAGTCATCAGGGTTAAAAACCAACACAGCTCCAAGTTCTTCCCACTGCATCTGCAACCAGTGGTACTCTCACATTCCAGGGACGCAGCTCCCCTGGGCCAGCACAATTCACAATCAGTGAGGGTTTGATTTTGCATATCCTTCTCTAACCAGAGCTTTCTCACACAATGAATCCTTTGACCTCACTGAGCTCGATGACGTGCGTCTCGGCAATTTTCGAGGCCTCAGCCTCTGACCTGCCAAAATCATGGGAAAGCAAACGCTCCCCTCAAGGGCATTTCTACGTAGGAAGAGCAACAGACCTTGAATGCTACAAGAAGGCCACAATTTTAATGCCATGAATAAAGTCTCTGTCGACAGTCAGCAAAGAGCACTCTGACACCTCAGGGCTTTGCTGTCGTCAGTGTAAAATTAAACACTTAGTCAGGACAGATAGTATACATCTGTCCCTTTTTATTTCTTTTTTTTTCCCCACCAAATCCCCACTGGGGAGATTTCATTAAAGCAATGTTAGACCATGGGTGTTAGCTGCATTTGCAGCATATAATTAGCTGGCAAGGCTGAAATAAGGTATCTGCTGTAACCTTGGCTGCTGGGCTGCAAGACACTGTGAGCAAATTCTAAAGGAGATGATGCATGGGCTCCAGAAATAATGATTTTTCCCCTGAGAGCCTATGGAAGATGTCCTTTGCTTGCACGAGGACTTCTGGAAATTACAGGTCTTTAATGAGCAGATCCCAGGTAATAAATCAGATTGGGATCTCCCCATTTCATTGCACCATGGGCAGTCTGCCTGTTGTATGACTGATGCTTGGGTAAAGGGAAAAAAAGGGGCTGCCCCTGGGGACATTCCCACTGACCCCATGGGGAGGACATGATCCCTGCCTGAAAGCTGAGAAGATTTAAGGCCTGAGGGCATGAACACCTCTGGATCATGTTCAGGGCACACGTTTTGGAAGACGTATGTTCTTGGCAGCCAAGAGTGATTCAGACCAGACTATCTCAGTCTGCCAGCTGGCATGAAGCTAATTCCAGCCATGAATGCTTCAAAGGGTGTTTAAACTGTATATCCACAGGCTTGTATCCATCCCTGCTTGGTGCAGCAGTTTGGATTGGTACCTCCTGAGGTCCCTTCCATTCCAAATCCACCTATGATCCTATGAGAGATTGGCTCTTCAAGCTGAATTTCTCCTCTTCGTGCAGAGAGTTGGTGGGACTTGGGCATGTCTCAGAGACACAAGGAATGGAGGGGGATAGGTGTCACCCAGTGTCAGCCCTTGAAAGGACTTTGGGTCCTCTCCTGCACATCTGTGTTGTACAGACCAGACAGCAAATCCCTCTTGTGCTGCTCAGCCTGCTGACTCTCCTGATGTGAGCTCCTGTGGGATCAGGTCTTGTGTGGACATCTTCTGATGTTTCATTTAGATCCCATTTTAGGTGCATCTTCACAGAATCATTGAATCATTGAATCATAGAATGGTTTGGGTTGGAAGGGACTTTTAAAGGTCTTCTAGTCCCTGAATATTGAATATTCAGTTCTGATCCTTCATGACAAGAAAGGCCTTGAGGTGCTGGAGCGAGTTGAGAGAAGGGAACGGAGCTGGGGAAGGGGCTGGAGCGCAAGTGTGATGGGAGCGGCTGAGGGACCTGGGGGTTCAGCTGGAGAACAGGAGCTGAGGGGAGACCTTCTGATCTCTGAACTGCCTGAAAGGAGCTTGGAGCCAGGGGGGGTCAGGCTCTGCTCCCAAGTAGCAAGTGATAGGATGAGAGGAAATGGCCTCAAGTTGCACCAGGGGAGGTGGAGGTTGGATCTTGGGAACAATTTCTTCCCAGAAAGGGCTGTCAGGCATTGAAACAGGCTGCCCAGGGCAGTGGTGGAGTCACCATCTCTGGAGGGGTTGAACAGACGTGTACATGAGGTTCTTAGGGACATGGAGTAGTGCCAGGGTTGGGTAACGTTTGGACTCAGTGATCTTGAGGGTCCCTTTCAATTGAAATGATTCTATGATTCTATGTTTCCAACCGAAATGATTCTATTATTCTAGTCCAACCTCACTGCAATAAGTAGTGTTTAAAGATCTTTGTTTAAAGTTCTTCAAAATAGAACACAATTACTTTGCAAAATGTTCCCTCTAATGTGCCATATTTTCCCTTCTCCAAACAGAGGCATTTTACACCAAAAAACACTTCGTAGGTTCAAAAGTTCGTTGTTGGTGGTTAAAGAGATCTTAGTGTATTGGCATCACTAAATGTAAATGCACTATCCATTTTCAAATTGAAACTTGGTCTCAATTTTCCCTTTGGTTTCCAAAGGAGAAGAAGATAGTTTAAACTCTGGTGATACACTTTTGGTGAACTCTCCTGACACAGCAGCTGATGGTTAAACAAACAGGGCTTCCCAGAGTGAACTTTGCAAAGGAAAAGCTCCCTGTCCCATCACTTAATCAGCAGAGCTACCTAGCACAAAACATCCAGTATGCTCAGACCACATGGAGTTCTGCAGCCTCGAGCAAAATGCTGTATTTATTACTGATATCTTGTCACCCTAACCTTTGCAATATGATCATTTGATACTCAGATACGTGTGATTGGCCTGGCAATTCATTAACTTGTAGTCAGCAGAAAGTGATGGGTGCTTCTCAGCTGCTGTTCCTGACAATCAGCTGATAAAGCTGACTTTTGCTCTTAGATTGGATATGGCTCATTTTGTTATAAAACAAGGTCTGCTTCTCTACTTCTTCTTAGGTAAGAAGGGAGGTGTTGCTCAGTGTGACTAACATCAAATAGCCCTTCGCGTGCTCAAATGTCATCAAGACAAAATGTGCTCAGAGGTCATGAGAACTCTCGATAAGGAGGGCGCTTTTCAAATAAAACTTTGATTCGATTAGTTTCATGAACACATTGAATGGGCATGTTTGCTGAGAGCATGTGTGCCCCAAGCCAGGTTATCTGAACACAGTTTAAAGCAAATCAAGGTCATGAAACACCAGATTAACCAAGACAAAACGTATTTGCAATAGAGTCATAGAATGATAGAATACTTTGGGTGGGAAGGGACCTTCAAAGCTCATCCAGTGCCACCCCTGCCATGAACAGAGACATCTTCACCAGCTCAGGTTGCTCAGAGCCCTGTCCAGCCTGGCCTGGGATGTCTCCAGGGAGGGTTCATCCACCACCTCTCTGGCCAACCTGGGCCAGTATTTTATACCACCCTCATTGCAAAAAATTTCTTCCTCATGCCTATCCTGAATCTCCCCTCTTTTGATTTATTACCCACCTGATATAACTGGAGAATTAAGGAGTATGTTTGGTGCCCCATCTTCTCTAGGGCTAAAGTGAGAGCATCAAACTTTGAGAACAAGCATCTTGTATTTAATTAGACTCATCAAAGTTGGACCACCCTGTACCTGTAGGGTAGAGGTGACGCTAATGAAGGGGGAAAGTTGCTTATTTTCAAGAGACAGGGAGAGAAAATGACATGTGGAGAGAAAGGCTGAGATCATGCTTGCATCCCAGTTTAAAAATGCCTGTTGGACTGGTAGAGCAGCTGTTGTTGCGTGAGGCAACGTGACTGGACAAGATATGTTTTTATTGGAAATCTCAAGAGTAAATCTTTCTCACTCATTACTTTATTTCCTTCATAAAAAAACTCGTTCACCCAAGATCCAAGGTTGTGACATGAGCTTTTTCTTATCATATGGCTTCCTAAAATAATCAAAATGTTCTGTACATGTCCACACCTACTTTTTCTTCCCTCTTTCATTACTATGCAGGTACTTACATGACCTTTATTCTTTAATTACGTAAGTATTTTGCAAGCATTTACAAACTTTTGGTAAACTTTTACCTTGGCAAAGGGAGCGCAGCAGTGATTTTGCATTCTGCTTTTATCAGCTGACTTCAGCCTAGAAACTTCACAGCCTGGGGTTAATACTGCACCTCGTGAACGTTGTAATCTACAGGCAATGGGTCAGGAAAGTTCACAATTGTTTTTATCTATGTGGGTAGTAACGCAAAGATCACTACCAGAAAAAAACAGCACTTGAATAGAGTGAATTAAAAAAAAGACTCCTGAAAAGGGCTTATTTTGAATTGGCTGCATAGGGGATGCATTGGAAAGGGTAGGCAGCATTTTCACACCAGCTCTTCTGATTTTAGATCATGTCTGATGAGCCTGGAGGATTCACTGCCACAGGAATCACCCAGGAATAACAACTACATAGGGAAGAGGACATGAGGAAGAAATTCATTAAAATGAGGGTGGTGAGAGCCTGTCCCAGGTTGGCCAGAGACGTGGTGGATGAACCATCCCTGGAGACATCCCAGGCCAGGCTGGACGGGGCTCTGAGCAACCTGAGCTGGTGAAGATGTCCCTGCTCATGGCAGGGGTGGCACTGGGTGAGCTTTGGAGGTCCCTTCCAACCCAAACTAGTCTATGATTCTTTGATTCTAAGACTAACAGGGTTCAAAGCAGGATTAGATATTTCTAAGGGGAATGAGAACTGACAGAACAACAGGTCCACGATATCGATAACACAGACAAGTGATCTTCATGACTGCAGCAGACCAACTGTCCTCTTTAGGAGATGGGGCCTCTGCCACAAGCAGCATCTCACCCAGGGGCATTTCATTTGCAACGGGAGCCTCCAGACATTTTCCTTGCTACAAATAACAGCACAGCTTCATCCCTGCAGATCAAATGCCAACTAACTAGACCAAGTGAGTGATCTGTGTATTCCCAGTGCATCTGCAAAGATGTGTAATTACCCTTGAGTAATTTTTCCTGAGGGCATTTGGGGAGGTAAAGCATGGTCCCACCTAAAGCATCCCTCCTTTGGGCAAATTCCCACATATTTCAAAGGGAGGAAAAATAAATCAAAAAAGAGAGATTATTATTTGTTTAATGAACCTGCAGAAGTGCATTTCTTTCTGGGAATCTTATTAAAAAGTCCTTTCCTCATGGAAATGTGGCTGGTGAGTAGATACTTTGTCAAGTCAAAGAGAAGAAAAAAACAGATTGGAAGTCTAATCACATTGAAACCATATGTGCAGCATATGTCAGCAGTTACAGAGAGCTTTAGAAAAAACAACTACAAAACCTCGGCCTCTGGCTTCAAAGGGGTTTTAAAAGGGCCAAAATTTTGATCTCTAAATTTATGCCCTTTAGGGAAAAGTCATGGGGATTATTTTTGTGTTTGTGTCTGTCTGTTTTTGTGAATAGTTTTGCTACAGAAAACTAACCAGAGGTCCCTACCATACGAATAAAACCCCCATGTATCAGAGTTGGCTTCCTCCCTGGGACTGTGCAGATCCCAGCACACATTGAGTCAGTCTTTTCACAAGCCATGGCTCTGTTTTAAAGCCCAGTCCTGCCTTCGAAAAATGGCTTTATTCAAGAACAGCATGACGGGGATCTGTATTTCCTGCCTCCCCTTGTTTCAATATGACATGTGCGTTGTTTGCTCTTGTAAAGGCAAATGGTATTTCAACCAGCATTCGAGACCAAAAATTCATTGGGGGTTGGAGGCGTCAATGTGGGCACTATCCCTTTTCATGTACAACCATCTCCTACAATGCTTCAGCATATAGTTTGGTCGTAACACCCTTTTTCATGGCCTTGATTCTCTTCTTTATTGATATGGTGTATCTTTATTGCAGGAAAGCACGAGTTATTGGCACAAACCGAAGTTGTTGTATTACATCCTGCACAAACATGGGTCAAATCCTTGAGCCAAATGCTTCGAGATCTAAAGACAATCTGTAAAGCAAGGTGGAGGAAAACTTTCCTTAGCTCCTGGCTTGGTGGTCAGCACATGCTGTCTGTGTCTGCAAGCAGTCCTTGGTCATAAGTGCTCTGTGGAAGCCTTTGAAGTGCTAAAGCAAACATATGACCTGCGATGGCTCAAGACATGGACCTGTTAGAGAGGGGCCAGAAGAGGCCAAAGAATGATCAGAGCGATGGAACATCTCTGCTATGAAGACAGGCTGAGAGAGTTGTGGTGTTCAGCCTGAAGAAGAGAAGGCTCCAGGTAGACCTTAGTGTGGCCTTGCAGTGCTCAGAAGGGGCCTGTAAGAAAGATGGAGAGAGACTTTTGAGCAGGGCCTGTTGTGATAGGACAAGGGTTGATGGTTTTAAACTAAAAGAGGAGAGATTCAGCCTAGACATGAGGAAGAAATTTTCTACAATGAGGGTGGTGAAACATTGGTCCAGGTTGGCCAGATAGGTAGTGGATGAACCATCCCTGGAGACATCCCAGGCCAGGCTGGACAGGGCTCTGAGCAACCTGATCTGGGTGAAGATGTCCCTGCTCATGGCAGGGGTGGCACTGGATGAGCTTTGAAGGTCCCTTCCAACCCAAACTATTCTATGATTCTTTGATAAGCAGGAGGAGATGCACGGGGAGATCCCAGTTCTCCCATCAGTGACAAGCTTTCTCAGGGGTAAGACAAACCCCCTTCCCAGCAGGGTTTGGGGGTAGCACAGACATGAGAGACAGGGCAATGTGCCAACGTGGAGGTGTTAAAAGCCCAGCAGGATGTGACTCATTGGGGAAACTGGTTCTGCCAGGGTGGTGCAATCGTCTGAGCTCAAACACAAGCCATTTTCCTCCCACTCGTTCCCACCATGAGGTTCTTCTGGGCCACTTGCTCCCACCTTTAGGCTTTGCTGGGCCAGTCACATGTGTCTGTGAGCTGGGAAAGAGTAATGAGAAACCTCTTGGAAAGAAGCTGGTGGAGAAACCAATGTAGTGAAGGTAAGGCAGCTATGCGGAGCTTTTAGGAAACAGGCTGCCTGCATACAAATATGTGTGTATATGTCCACATGCGGGTATGTGGACTCTGCATTGTGGAGCAAAGGACACATTTGGGAGCACACATTGGAATAGACAGGATGGGCCAGCAACAGAAATTGGCTTCTCAACCAGTCCCAAGTCCACTGAGACTCTTGGCTGAGCCCATATCCTAACCTTGCTCTGTTGAGTAGATGGACACACAACTCCGTCTTTAGGCTTCCTAAAGATGAGTAGTGTTGTAGGACATGACAGGTTGAGAAGCAAAGTTGAAGGGCAGACTTGGGGAGCAACCTGAACATGTGGCCCCTGTGCAGACACAGTGTACCCAGGACCTGGTCATGGCCAAGGATTACAGTGCAAAGACTGAAGGGGGCTGACTGAAGGGAGGTTTCTTTTAGACACTGTGAAAAACAATTCAATTTTTTGCAGTCTCCTTAGTGGCAGAATGGGTGTGGGGAAAAGTCTTCTTCTCCCTCAGAGGACAGGGGCTGTGAGCAAAGCTTCTGCCCTTTCTCCTGTGGCAGTTTTCCAGCAAGCCCCACGTACCTTCTTTCCTCATTTGATGACTGTCAACTATTAATTCATCCCAGATAACTTCCCCCAGCACAAACTTACCTATCGAATTCCTACGCAGCACACACCATAGAGGAACCCCATCTGATCCTTGTTTCACTCAGCCCTCAGCTTTGCTCCTCTCTAGTACCAAGCTCCAGCAGATACACCTAAAGGTCATGACCTTCTACAGCCCAAAATACAGACCTAGTATTTTTTAATTTCCTCTGCTGCTGTTTTAAAGGCTTGTGGGAAAGATTTCAAGGTGAGAAGCTACACAGAAATGTCCCTGACATCTACTGACTCTTTGAGGCAAGATAGCTCACCAAAATTACTTGTAAATTCAAGATGATGGGAGGCCAGAAGAGGACAAGAACTACACTTTTGGTTTGTATTATGACTTGTCACTACTGTTCTGTGCTTCAGCTTGCTCTGTTCCAGCAGTGCCAACTCATTCAGTAAAATACATGACATTTTATTCAAATATCCATCTTCTTTATTATCTGCAAACATTTACACTCCATTTAGAAAATGCAGGACATATCAATCATTGAAAGCCACTGAAAAAAATTTAAGAGAAAACTCTCGAGGCTCAAGATCTAGGTGAAGTTTTGAAATATGCTTTTTTCTTTTTACATTCCATTGTTTTTAAGGAAAAGTTGTTTTGTGGTAGCCTGATTCATGAGTTCATTGCACCTGGGAGCCAGTCACTCTTGAGTTTTAGACGTGGTCTACAAGAAAGAAGTTCAAACAAGCCCAAGGAAAATGAGTCAAGGATGATGGTTGTGACTCACAGGAGTACTAGAAAGTAGTTTTACATGTTTTACCTAGAGAAATAAGAGCAGGTAAGGCCATATAATCACTTCACACATAGAACTGTAAGCAGAGGGAGAAGAGCTATGCAGGTTTGTCACAGCAGATAGAACAAGGAAGGGGAGATTAAATTTAGCTGGCTATTAGGAACAATTTCCTGAGAGTGAAGACAATTAGGCAGTGGAACTGTTTTGCCTAGTGAGGTAATTACTGCACAAACACTAGATGGACGCAAGCCAAGATTAGATAAGTATAGTGGAAAATGTAGTACAAGGTCTCTTCTGATGAGCCCAGAGGGGCTGGCTTTGCTGGCAGCATGCCCGGCCGAGCAGTTGGAGGAAACTTTCCCTGAAAAGTTCTTGAGACAACAAGGGACAACAAGACTGCAGGACCAGAGCTGGCTCTCCACTCTCATCAGGGTGGAGAGCAATACATCAAACCCCTCCGCCACAAAAGTCCACGAGATCTGAGATCTGAGGCAGCCAGGAAATGAAAGTAGATTTAATAATAATAATAATAATAATAATAATAATAATAATAATAATAATAATAATAGTTGAGTTTTGGGGGAACAACTCTTATTTAGGTTCCTTAAAGCCTCTTTTTGTTCCATATGGGGCTTGGGTGTTTCTGCAGTTGTTGATTCTTGCTTTTTTTATTTTTGTCTCTGTTCACTGATACACATGGAGTGTTTGCAGAGTCTGGAGCCGGGAGAGTTCCCAGAGTGAGGGGACAGATTTTTTGGAAGATGTCGCATCTGACAGCTGAGCACTTGAAAATCAGGACTGCCGCAGTATCTCACAGAAAGAAGAACAACGGCTAATCCACATTACGGCTATTTCAGTGCTTTTCCTCACAGTGATGCAAGCATGAAAACATGGTCAGCATGGTCAGCAGGACAAGGGCAGTGATCCTTCCCCTGTGCTCTGCATTGGGGAGGCCACACCTGGAGTATTGTGTTCAGTTCTGGGCCCCTCAGGTCAGGAAAGAGATTGAAGTGCTGGAGCAGGTCCAGAGAAGAGCAACAAGACTGGGGAAGGGACTTGAACACAAGACCCATGGGGAGAGGCTGAGAGAGCTGGGGTTGTTTAGTCTGGAGAAGAGGAGGCTCCTAGAACTCTCTAGAACTACCTGAAGGGAAGTTCTAGCCAGGTGGGGATTGGTCTCTTCTCCCAGGCAGTCAGCAATAGGACAAGGGGGCATGGGCTTCAACTCTGCCAGGGGAAATTGAGGCTGGAGATTAGAAAGCAATTCTTTGCAGAGAGAGTGGTCAGGCATTGGAATGGCTGCCCAGGGAGGTGCTGGACTCACCAGCCCTGGAGGTTTTTCAACTGAGATTGGACATGGCACTTAGTGCCATGATCTAGTCAATGGACTGGAGTTGGACCAAGGGTTGGACTGGATGATCTCTGAGGTCTTTTCCAACCCAGTCGATTCTGTGATTCTGTGATAAGAGACAGAGACCTTAAAATAATATTCACACCCACCAGGAATTCTGCCTGCCCATACAACACCAGATCACTCCATCCTCCCAACCAATACACTGAAGCAAAACTTACAGATCTCCACATTTGGCCATGCAATGGACACGCTCTCTCTGCTTTCTATGCCAAAATGAAAATATCCATAGGAACATGCTATTAGAGGGATTTCATGGCAAGGCAGAGCTACGCTTAATATCTTTATGCCCATGTTTTCCAGTAACTCATGACATGTGGCAACCCTGTTGTGTGAGGAACTTTGTCCACTGGAGGAGTATCACTGACATTGATTCCTACCCTGAATCATTAGGTTTAAAGTCCTCTCCAAAATATATTTTCCTCAGCTATGACAATACACAGTCATAGAATCACAGAATCATAGAATCCTAGAATCATTTTGGTTGAAAAAGACCCTCAAGATCATCAAGTCCAACTGTTAACACAACACTGTCACTAAATCATGACCATAAGAACTGGATCTATACATCTTTTAAACACCTTCAGGAATGGAGACTCCACCACTTCCCTGGGCAGCCTGTTCCAATGCCCACCAACCATTTCTGGGAAGAAATTGTTCCCAAGATCCAATCTAAACAGCCCAGGCACAACTTGAAGCCTTTTCCTCTCATCCTATCCTACTCCTGTAAGTAGGGTAAGGGGATGAGAGAAGGACCTGGTCCCACTGACAGACAAGGTTCCATCTCAGCAGAAAACCCCAATCATGTCCTTGTACCATGACTGAAGTCTGGAGGAAAAAGGCAGCCTGGAGAAAGGAGCAAGTGAACCATTTTGGGCTGGAAGTAGAACATCATGGAGGCACAGAACAATTTTTTGGGGGTATCCAGGGAACCTATCTGTGTACCACACAGGGTCATCTATCCCTGGGGCCAAGCTCACTCTCAGGTGTCCCCAGGAAGCCCTAGAAAGGCAGCAGTGACTCCTCTTGTTCAGCAGCTACTCTCTTACTGGGGCATCCTTGACCCAGAGGTTAGAGGTTGTCCCAGCCCTGAAAATGTGGCTGTAAGAGGGTATGAAAGACAGAGGAGAGTGTGCAGGTGTAGGAACCCTGCCAGTCTTTGTACAGCAAGGATGGGAGTAGAACAATGCCTCGTCTCAATGCTGGGTTTGATCTGCCAGGCACTATGGTCAACGCAATATGGGTGTTAGGTGCTTTACGCTGGAAATTAGGCTACTTAATCAAACTGCTGTGATGTCCAATGATTTTATAGAAGTGTATTTACCCACTGTATGGGTAGGAAAACCCCTGTATTTATTTACTTGCCTCTTTAAATAGGTGCAACCCTATCAGGGATGGGACAGAAGGCATCACCACCATAACCACCTTTTTTAGGGAAACTCCTCCAAAGTGGAAAACGCCACAGTTGAGCAAACACAGCAAAGGATGCTGAGGATTCCAGGAAGCAGGCAGCCTAGCACCACCCTGCCTTTATCCCTCCACATTTGATGTGAAGTCAGGAAGCAGAGGAGCTGGAGCCCAGAAGATGTGGCTGGAGTTATAATTATGTGTGGGAGGCTGCAGCACAGTTGCCCCATTGGGTTTTCCTGCTCAAAGAGCATCCTCTCTTCTCTCCACTGCAGCACCACACTGTGCTGGGGCTCTTCCTCCTGCTCCCCAGTTCCCCAAGTCTGATTTGCACAGCAGATAGGTCATAGAGGATAAAGGAAGCAGCAGCACACAGACTCTCAGTGCTGCCATACATGTCAGGCTTTGCAGGCAGACCAAGAAGTAATGGAGATGCCATTGCCCATGCCAGTCTCTGGTGGTCATCAGGAACCTTGCTCATACCAGCTGGTCCTGCTTTCCACCAGTTTCTTGCAGGAACCAGGGAAGACAGGGTAAAAATCCTCCATGAAGCACCAACTTATATCCTGAAGCCACATGAGTGACATGAGTGGTTTGGCTCCTTGTCTCGGTGGGGAGTCCACATCTGCAGGACCTTCCTTCGTTTCTAGCTCTACCAGAAGGACAGAGACCATACTTGCCCCATTCTGCTATGGTGCAAACCAGAAAGATTCTCTACTTGATTCATTGCCATGTTTTGGTAGGTTTGTGCATTAATTTATTTGAAGAAGAGTCAACTGCAGAACCAGTCTCAGACCGAGACAATACACGGCTGTATTTCTGTGTGGTAGCATCCAAAGTTTTTGCAAAGTGGTACTATCCAGCAATCATACCAATCATTCCTGGGATGCTGAATGGCTCCTCCAAGCAGGATCTAATCCACACTGTCTAGAGCAGCTTGCACCAAGTATTTAATGTACACTGCGTTGCCCTGGGAATGCAATCCAGTCTCATCTCCACCGTCTCTTCTGCTCCTAATGATAGTCCGCTCAGACATTTCAGAGATATTTTTACCATGATCCCAAATTCCTTTCCTGGCCAGTAGCCTGCTTTTGACATTTTTCCTATAAAGCACAAGTTTTCCTCTCGAGGGCATTA
Source organism: Streptopelia decaocto (assembly GCF_964273445.1). Taxonomy (NCBI): domain Eukaryota; kingdom Metazoa; phylum Chordata; class Aves; order Columbiformes; family Columbidae; genus Streptopelia; species Streptopelia decaocto. The sequence continues at coordinate 208,727,630 of NC_138663.1, read as the reverse complement.
GTCCCAGCTCTTTAAGGAGCTGGATTCATTCCATTTGTCTGCACTGGCTTTCTGCTGGTGTGCTTCCCTCAAAACCAGGGTTGTTGTCCCGCTGTAACCTGTTCAAACAAGTAAGGATTATGTGATTCGTGTGGAGTTAAATCAGGTTGAACACCCCAGTATAAGGTGCCAGAATAATGGGAGCTCAGCTCACAGGCTCTCAAAATACACACTGAATATCATCCACGGGGTAGTGGTTTTAAACCAAAGAAGGGCAGATTCAAGCCAGACATGAGGAAGAAATTTTTTACAGTGAGGGTGATAAAACACTGTCCCAGGTTGGCCAGAGAGGTGTTGGATGAACCATCCCTGGAGACATCCCAGGCCAGGCTGGACGGGGCTCTGAGCAACCTGAGCTGGTGAAGATGTCCCTGCTCATGGCAGGGGTGGCACTGGATGAGCTTTGAAGGTCCCTTCCAACCCAAACTATTTTATGATTCTTTGATTCTATGTGCTGAGCAGTCCTGGTGTGTCCGTCCTGCCCATGACCCTGCCATCTCCTGCCTTGGGTCCCCAGGAGGGGATGCATGAAAGGTCCAAAGAGCCTCTGCAGTTACATCCTTTTTGTTGTTCCTCCATTTCTCCTGTGCCTCAGCTCACCAAGCAACCCATCATTCTACATCAAGAAAGGGACCTGCAAGACCTGAGATTGTTCTTTAATAATTACTCCATAAGCTCCTGTTTGATAGAACTTCTATGATACCCATAACATAAGCCTAACCCTAATGTACTCCTCTGGGATGCGGCAATGCCTTAGCCAGGCACCATTGAAGGAAAAATGAGAAGCAAAGATCATGTGTGTTTCGAAACACTGCAAAGTCATCCTGAAACTGCTTACAGAAGGAATTGGGAAATGCCTGCTCATCATGGCCACCATTCATCAGTCTTGCCTCGACTCTTGCTAATTTACAACCCAAAAAGGCTGGATCAGCCAGGTTAGGGGAGTTCATGTTGTGAACTGCTACATAAGTAAATATAGGCTGTGATAAATAATTGACAGGAGCTGTAATATTGAACAGTCCTATGAAGGGTAGGAAGGAGCAGGAAGAATAAGGAGAGAATATCAGGCTTATAAAACCGTATTATTTTCTGACCTTGGCTCTAAGACTGGTCTCTACCTGTTCTGCTCACCTCTGATCCAAGCAGAAGACCAAACCCTCTACCCAGGGATATCATTTGAAGAGACAGGCAGAGGGTTGTTTTGCTACATGCTTCGCAGGGCAGCCAGTGTGGTGTGCATGTAGGCAGTTATCCTTGTGCAGAGAGGCACAAAAAGGGTATGGAAGGATCCTCAAACCTGAATTAGGAACCCAAGTTCCCATTTATCAGCTGCTGGTGGGGTTGAATGTCACCTTCATTCCTCTAGAGACCTTTTTCCCAGAGCTGTTCTTGTCAAGAACAGCTCTCTTGTGAGGACAGGCTGAGAGAGTTGGGGTGTTCAGCCCAGAGAAGAGAAGCTCCGGGGAGACCTTAGTGCGGCCTTTACAGACTTAAAAAGGGCCCACAAGAAAGGTGGGGACAGACTTTTGAGCAGGGCCTGTTGCGATAGGACAAGGGATTATGGTTTTAAACTAAAGAAGGGGAGATCCAGGCCAGACATGAGGAAGAAATTTTTTCACACTGAGGGTGGTGAGAGCCTGTCCCAGGTTGGCCAGAGAGGTGGTGGATGAACCATCCCTGGAGACATCCCAGGCCAGGCTGGACAGGGCTCTGAGCAACCTGAGCTGGTGAAGATGTCCCTGCTCATGGCAGGGGTGGCACTGGATGAGCTTTGAAGGTCCCTTCCAACCCAAACTATTCTGTGATTCCATGATTCCAAGATACAGGCAGTTGGTGCTTGCTAAAGTCAGCTCTAAAAGGCTATTGGTATGAGAAGAATGCTCTCTCCTCCAGCCAAAACCACTGAGTTGAATATTTTCCCATCGCGTGCATTGTGCCCATGGTCTGTTGACTCAGAGCCACGTTTCCAATCCCAGCAGCAGGAGCAGTGTCCATCTACCACTTCAGAGCAGCCTATGCACCCCTTATTCGGTGCCTGCTGCAGTTTGGAGAGCCCCAGAGCTTCCTGAGGTGCTCACATCAAGAGATTCATGTGGCTGAAGGAAGCACCTACCCACCCAGCAGACCAGCCTAGCACTCTCGGTGCTAAACAGGAGCTCACACACTTACCCACCCTCACCCAACCTGCCCAAGTGCTTCCTATTTGGCTTCAAATGATGTGTCCTGGGGGACAGGAGAACAGACAGACTTTGCAGCTCGGTCACCAGAGACCCTAGCCTGTAGCTTGTTCTGCTTTCTTCATGCAATCTGCTTCTCCCCCAGCTTACTGCAGGCACCTTCTGCAGGTGGTCATGGCCATTTTTAACTCTTGAGGCTCCTTCTTTTGCCTGGAATACCGTGTTAAAAGTGAATCCAAAGGCCCCAGCAGCAGCACCGTCAGCAGCAGCTCATCTTCCATGCCTAGAAAGTGCTGCTGATGTTACGTGGCTTAACCCTTCTCAGTTCCACGGTAGCCACACACACAGCCAGAGCGCCTGTGGGCTGAAAGGTGGTTTCCATGTTCCTTTGATGCTTTAACATCTGTGTATCAGCAGAGCTGAGCAGCATGGTTCTTAGCTCACGCCTACCGTAACACACCCGGTAGGTGTTTTCCTACTATCTGTGCCAGATTCAACCCATTTCAGGGCACATTCTCCAGGGCTAATCTGCATGAGGTACACCCTGAGATGGGCTTTAGGGAGACCATGCTCATGGTAACTCTGTAGTTTAGTCTTTTTGGCTAACCATTGCTGCATCAATTAGTATTTGCTAGTGAAAAGTACAAAGTGCCTGAAACGCAGGATGCAAGGGAGAACTCTAACCTTTATTTGTAATGTTTTACCAAAGAGGCATATTTAACCTATTGATCTTCTTATTTCATTCATAGGTTAGTTTACTATTTCAGGCTAAAAATCCTGTCCCCCCTTCATCCATCCATCCATCCATCCATCCATCCATCCATCCATCTATCTCTGTATCTGCCTATCATCTGTGCCGTCTTTGCAATAACTGAATACCTTCCCCATAAATTCAGTGGCAATTGAGATGTTCCCAATGAGCTTCTTAGAGCCTGTGGAAGGGCTGACAGGGTTAAAATGCTTTCTGTGGTCAGGTTCAGGGCTTGGATTTGGATGTTTAATTTTCTTCACTTCTTGATGGGTTTTTATTGGGTAAAATCCACCTGCAGAATATGGGAGAACTTTACAGAGAGCATGTGTAGGCCCTCAGCATCATATAGATTCCTGGGGAGATTTTATCCGAGGTCCTAGACCAAAATCAGTGGTGCTGGTTGGATGAAGCTGTGTCTGGTGGGAAGTCCTCCAGCCCTGTGCTTGAGGACTTCCCACGCCTCTCTGCGATCCGGTTCCCTGGGGAATTTCCACTGCTCTTCCTATTTCTTTCTGGTTTGAATTTCTCAAATTTCAGTTTGGCAAACTAAACTCCTTAAGCAAGAGAAACAGCTTGCTGAGATTAGTATCAGCTTACATTGAGGTGCCGGGGTAAAAGACACACGTCGTTTGGAGTATTGGAAACAACAAGGACTGGTGCATGAGAGGGGTCAAGACAGGGACCAGGGAGGAAAGATGAACATTGGCTTATTTTTCTTTCGCTCCCTGAGCAGTAGCACTTGAAGGAATCAGTGATGGAAGATGTGACCTGATATGTGTTTGCAGAAAGCTGCACCAAACTTGAGAACAGAGCTGAGGAGGCTCTGAGGTGCCCACTCTCAGGGACCTGGGCTCTGCTTGGGCTTTGTAACTGTGGCTTGGTTCTGGAGCCCAGTTTTGGAGTGGGATCCAGTTGTCACTGAGCCACCACCTAGTGATGTACGGAGAGACAGGAACCACTAGAAAGACCTTCTAGCAACTGTTAGGGCAGATTGAGAGAGTTGGGGTGTTGAGCCTGGAGAAGAGAAGGCTCTGGGGAGACCTTATTGCAGCCTTTCCATACTTAAAAGGGGCCCATAAGAAAGATGGGGACAGACTTTTGAGCAGGGCCTGTTGCAATAGGACAAGGGGTGATGGTTGCAATAGGAAAGGGGTTTCCAATGAGGGTGGTGAGACCCTGTCCCAGGTTGGCCAGAGAGGTGGTAGATGAACCATCCCTGGAGACATCCCAGGCCAGGCTGGATGGGGCACTGAGCAACCTGAGTTGAGTGATGATGTACCTGCTCATGGCAGGGGTGGCACTGGGGGAGCTGGGAAGGTCCCTGACAGCCCAAACTATTCTATTATTCTATGGACTACCCTCCCATCACAAGTAATCTTCCTCTCCTCTCTTCTTCTGTCCAGTTGGCATTGTGGCTCTTCCCATCTCAGATCTTCCCATCTCTTCCTAAATCCAGAGCAAAGGATGGAGAAGTCAGAGAAGGACAGTGGTGGGAATGGTGTCAGTGCTGGGATGCAGCTGGGAGGGAGAGGAGTTGAAGATCTAAAGCTCTTTTAGCCTTTTCTAGCAAACAGTGCTTTAAGAGATGTTTTACACTGCTGATAGTTCTGGACCCAAGAGAGGAGGGGTCTAGATTGAACAGCATATAACTCTTGCCCATCTGGGCTTTTGTCCACGAATGTCTCCAAAAAGCCAAGGTACACATCTAGCTTGCCAAAAGGTGCTGGGGCTTTGATGGGGACATGTTTTGCTCTTGCATTTTGTCTCTGGGGCATGATGAGGGAAGGTCAGTAGGACAGGGTGCAGCACATGATGAGCTGGGATGGGGTAAGAAGAGAAGAGGACAGGGCGTGTTAGGGGACATGCAAGGAATTCTTTGTAAACCACAGAATTTTGTGGTTTCAAAAGCAAAACATCTTTGTTTGCCTTTGTCTCACAAACAAAACACGTGTGACTGTTTCTTCTTTATTCCTGATTTGGTGCCTAAGTGGCAGCTCTGGCTCTGTGAAAAGCCGGGAGCAGAGTTACTGCTCCTGGTATGTGAAGATGAACTTCTTGTGGTCAAGGACCAGGCCAAGGAATGTGTCTCCTCTGCCAAGCCCTGCAGTGGGCTGGCTGCGTCGGACACTCAGCACGGCAGCGAGCATCCCTGCGGCTCGAAACCATTAACCATCATGCATTCCCCAAGGGCATCTGGCTCCAAGGAGAGTGGGAAGAGGGAAGGGACAACTTGTCCCTTCCATTTTGGAAAATGATGAGGAGAGTCTCTATAAAAAAAGCACTTTCCTGGTGAGTTGGACACCTTTACATGATGGTGCTGCTTCACAGCAGCTTTGGATCAAAATATTAACCAGAATATCTGCTGAGACTTTGGGCATCACTAAATTTAATGAAGAACCTCTCTCTGCTCTCTTTGTAAAGGTCAGAGAATAACAATAGTTAGATACATCAGATACCTAATTCCTTCTAGGCTCACCCATCATTTCCTAAAGCCCAGCCAGGGTCTCCTGGCTGCATCCTGGTGCTCAAGAACTGAATAACATCTCCTGAGACCCCCCTGCAGTGCTGGTCCAGCTCTGGGTCCTCAGCACAGGACACACATGGACCTGCTGGAGAGGGGCCAGAGGAGCCACAGAAATGATGCGAGGCTGGAACAGCTCTGTTGGGAGGACAGGCTGAGAGAGCTGGGGTGTTCAGCTGGAGAAGAGAAGCTCCACAGAGACCTTAGTGCAGCCTTTCTGGACTTAAAAGGGGACAGTAAGAAAGATGGAGACAGACTTTTGAGCAGGGCCTGTTGCGATAGGACAAGGGGTGATAGTTTTAAACTAAAGAAAGGGAGATTCAGGCCAGACATGAGGAAGAATTTTTTTCCACTGAGGGTGGTGAGAACCTGTCCCAGGTTGGCCAGAGAGGTGGTGGATGAACCATCCCTGGAGACATCCCAGGCCAGGCTGGACGGGGTTCTGAGCAACCTGAGCTGGTGAAGATGTCCCTGCTCATGGCAGGGGTGGCACTGGATGAGCTTGGAAGGTCCCTTCCAACCCACACTATTCTGTGATTCTATGATTCTCCCATGTGGTTCATGAGCTCTCACCTTCATCAGCTTTAGAGACAACCGCACACCTCAGGATCACAGGTCATTAGTGTACTTCAGCTGGTGGGTCCTGTATTGTACTTTATGTATATGTTGACGTGTCACGTTTTGTCAGGTTAATGCTTGCAAAGCCCTTAGGACCCTCAGGAGTAAAAGGGATTCGAGGATCAAGGGATTGCACACAGTGCATATATTGATTTGCTGAGCAGGGAATGTACTTAAGCCTGTGCTTATGAGAATTTTAGGCTTAAACACATCCTTAAGACATCCCAGTTTGTTGTTTTTATGCAGCTCTGCTAGTACAGAGTCTACTGAATTATTCACTCTAAAACTTAAGAGATGCCCATATCTGCAGAATAATAGAGGATGGTATTTTCTTTTTGGTTTCTGTTTCAATTCCTCTCTCCTTACACAAGCTGTTACATGTGGGCTGTGAGCTGCAGGCTGCATACTTTCACCTCTCGCTGAAGGTTTCACTGCTATTTCAGGTAGAGTTTTCCTTCCACACTCTGTTTTTATTCCACGTGAGCAGCTGGGTTAATTTTGACGGGTTTGATCTGCAGGAGGGTGAAAGCGAACAGCCACACAGACAGGGAGATTTCTGAGCCTGGCAAGCCAAAGTGATCTCTTCTTTCTCTATGCCTTCCCATGGTTTTATTGTCTGCATCAGCCAGGGTCTTGGTTCCAGCTGCAAGTTTTTATTATTCCAAGAATAATCATTTGGCTAGCAGAGACCTCTCCCTGCAGACACAGGGAAGGAAGAACCCAAATTGATATTGCAGGTGTAGGTTTGCTTGGATCTGCTCACTATACCAAAGTAAAATAGAGAAAGCAAAGGGATTTTAACAGAAGCATCTGCCATTTTTTTCCCCCTGGTTGGCCTTTCTTTCTCTCTATTTACAACAAAAAATAACTAGAAGAAAAGAAACATGAGTGGATATCTGCAGAACTGGAAGAGAAGAAGCAGAGAGGCAGACCTTTAGGTGCCCAAAAAAGGGCAAATCCAAATCCAGTGGTTTATAGCATATTTTGGCAAGGTCCTTTGGAAGAAATAGAAAAGATGTCCAAGTGAGGCCCCTACAGCACCCAGTTGCCATGGGTTGTTGTGAGCCCTGACATGGCTGAAGGACTCATCTCTCCTTGAAAAGAGGCATCAGAGAAGGGGGTCTGAAAATGGCCCTTTTGCCCCAATTCCTCACCCATTAGATGAAAGCCACCACCAACACAGCACAGGAGATAGGAAGGACACCAGTTTCCATGGCAGGCAGGCGATATGGGTGCCCAGGGCTGATGGTAAGAGCTGTCCTGGATACAGAAACAGTATTTGATCTTATTTCTCTTCAGTTAAATGCCCGCTTTTGCTGACCAGGTTCATTCCCTTGTCCATACAAGGTTAGCACTAATCCAGGGCAATTTTTCTTCCCTCCACAGTGCACAGACAGACTCCTGCCATCGTAGCGAGGAGCACAATACATGCCCCAAGTACAACATCTGTCCATCCCAAATAGCTACTCTGCCTGCAAAAACACCCAAGACTTCACTTTTCCTAAAGCACTCTACAGTGCTGAGGTCCCCAGTGCTCAGTCTTGAGTTATTATTGCCAATATGAACTCTGCACTTAACCCACAGACCCCAGTTGCTCTCCACAAGGGATCCAGATGTATTCCTGGGCTCCACAGACTTCTCTTTTCCATAGTCGCAGCTGCATGACTCAGTGCTGCGCAGCAGTTTTCATTTCCAAAGCGTTTTGCAAACATGAGCTGACTGAGCCTTGCCAGATCCCCATCCTTTGCCAATTGGACTGAAAGGGCCTCTGAGGAGCACGGCTGCAGCTCAGCCTAGAGGTTCAATTTCAATTTTCAATTGTATAAGCATTTGGGGAGAGGTTGAGAGACAAAGAAAGTTGTTGTTCAGTTGCTGCTGAGATTTTTATGCCTGTTTCTAAAATGCATTCATCATGTCAAATAATTGTTTGGGTTGGAAAAGATGTTCAAGATCATTGAGTCCAACCATTAACCTCACACTGCCAAGTCCAGCTTTCAACCACATCCCTAAGAACCTCATCTACAAATTTTAAACACCTCTAGGGATGATCTACTTGTTCAGAAAGGCAGCAGCATCCTAGATGCTGGTAACTAGCTCCTCTCAAAGTACAGGAACTTCTGGGCCCCGGGGGAAGACAAGAAAGGTGATATTTAATGCTTCTCCAGTTTTAAAATCCGTGACAACATGAAAAGCGATATTCTGTTTCTAAAACTGTAATCTATCTTCCTCATTCCACCTCTATCCCTAAGGCTGGAGGCAATTAGAGCAGGGGTTGCAGTTTGCGCAGATGAACAATTCTGGCTGCAATAGATCAAATGGAAAAGCAAGTTCTAGCCTCCTAAATTTCTCATGCCATAGCCTCCTCCTCTCAACTTATACCACCTGGAGACCCTCCTCATGTTGCAGTGGTGGTGGCACTGCATAGACAGATGGGTGACATTCTAGGAAGAGCGTAGCATGCTGAGAGCATCTCAATTATGTGCCTTCAGAATTATTTAATGATTTTAGTCTTCTAGCAACTAGTAGGATCCCAAGTTGGAACGGGCTGAATTTGCTGCTGGGACAAGCCCTGGCCCAGTGGTTTAATGTATAAAAGTGTGGGCCAGTTTTAGGGGCTGTAAGACTGAGATAGGAGAGTTAAGTGCTCAAATCCCAGATAAAGAAATTCTTTATATGACTTCAGACCACTCGCTTGGCATCTCAAAAGAGCTGGGATTTTCCAAATGGCTTTTGTATTTAGAGGTCTGCTTTAACATGAAACATGCATCCATATGACCACAGGCAGCTTGGAAAACCTCTCCTGTGAGTGCTAAGCTTTATCACTTTTAATGTTTTGATGGAAAAAGGAAGCAGAGTCACTGAAGTCACTTCCTATGGAAACCATGAACCTTCCTTTATTCACTATCACAGACATCACAGCATGGCATGAAGTAACAGTGAGCAATGCTTCAGCTGTGGTTTAACTAGGCATCCTCTGCGTACTGAAGTCTGAGAGCCAGTGCTTTGAATATGGAAGGCCCAATGTGTAGATGCCATCATTAGTTTCAGGTCTCTCCCACATCTGCCAAGATGTTTCAATTTTAGGGCCTGCTAAAAGAAAAGTCTCTGCTCAAAACACTATCACAAGATGAGAATCTGTCTGGAAGAAAAACTTAGTTTCATCAGAGAAAACTTGGCCTGGGGAATAGTGAGTCTACACAAACCATGGTCTGGTCTGTACCATCTTGCAGTCTAAGCATCTATACCTTGGTTGTGTGAGGTGTCATTCAGAAGCTCAGGCCAACCCTGAAGTCATAAGCAGAAAACAACAACCAAGAAAATCACGAGGAGAGGAAATCATGTATTGGCAGCTCTCTGGTCTGACCATGGTTTTACTGATCATTTTGTCCTGTAGAGTAGCTTTGGCAATTTGATATATTTCATTGATTTTCCTAAATGCACACTCTGAGCTATGTATTTTTGAGATCCGTCTATCACTTTATCTTATAACTAAGTGTATATTTCTATTTAGGTACTGACTTTTCCTGTAAGAGGTTGTGAGTCAGGAGTGGAGGTCTCCTGAGAAGATGTGCTCTGGCATACTCAATGCCATATCAGTGGACTTCATCATGAGTGAATTTTAGTTACTTTAAGGATGCAGCAGGTCAACTTGACCAACCTCATAGCTTTTTATGAGACTGTAACAAGGTGGATGGATGATGGCAGAGCAGTGGATATGGTCTACCTTGACTTAAGCAAAGAGTATGACACAGTCTCCCATAGCATCCTAGTTGCTAAGTTGAGGAGGTGTGGTCTGGACAATAGAGTAGTGAGGTGGATTGCAAACTGGCTTAAGGAGAGAAGCCAGAGAGTGGTAGTCAATGGTGTGGAGTCTAGTTGGAGGCCAGTATCTAGTGGAGTGCCTCAGGGGTCAGTGCTGGGGCCAATATTATTCAATATATTCATTAACAATTTAGATGAGGGAATAGAGTGTACTATCAGCAAGTTTGCTGATGACACTAAGCTGGGAGGAGTGGCTGACACGCCAGAAGGCTGTGCTGCCATCCAGCGGGATCTGGACAGGCTGGAGAGTTGGGTGGGGAATAACCTGATGAAATTTAACAAGGGCAAGTGTAGAGTCCTGCATCTGGGCAGGAACAACCCCAGGTTCCAGTATAGGTTGGGAAATTACATATTAGAGAGCAGTGTAGGGGAAAGGGACCTGGGGGTCCTGGTGGACAACAGGATGACCATGAGCCAGCACTGGGCCCTTGTGGCCAGGAAGGCCAATGGCATCCTGGGGTGTATTAGAAGGGGGGTGGTTAGTAGATGGAGAGAGGTCCTCCTTCCCCTCTACTCCGCCCTGGTGAGACCCCAACTGGAGTATCGTGTCCAGTTCTGGGCCCCTCAGTTCAAGAAGGACAGGGAACTGCTGGAGAGGGTCCAGCGCAGGGCAGCAAAGATGCTGAAGGGAGTGGACCATCTCCCTCATGAAGAAGGCTGAGGGAGCTGGATCTCTTTAGTTTGGAGAAGAGGAGACTAAGGGGGGACCTTATTAATGTCTATAAGTATATAAAAGGTGAGTGCCATGAGGTTGGAGCCAGGCTCTTCTTGGTGGCAAACAATGATAGGACAAGGGGTAATGGGATCGAGCTGGAACACAAGAGGTTCCACTTAAATTTGAGAAGAAACTTCTTCTCAGTGAGGGTGACAGAGCCTGGCCCAGGCTGCCCAGGGGGGTTGTGGAGTCTCCTTCTCTGCAGACATTCCAACCTGCCTGGACATGTTCCTGTGTAATCTCATCTGGGTGTTCCTGCTCTGGCAGGGGGATTGGACTGGATGAGCTTCTGAGGTCCCTTCCAATCCCAAATATACTGTGATACTGTGTGATACTGTGAACTTAGATGATCATACTGGTTCCTTCCAGACCTGAGATCTCTGAATCATTGTTAGGACTTTCACTATGGCTTGTTAAGAAAAAATATCAGTTACAGATGGTTTTGTCCTCCATTGTCCTGTTCCAGCCTTGGTTAGGCCCAGCTGTGCTGTATATTTCAGGTGTTAAGGAGGGAAGGTGATATGCAATCATTATACACATTGGCATTAACTGTTCACAAAAGAAAACGAACTCCGTGATCACAGAAACATCACAGCTGATCTACATTTGAGCTGCTCACCTTAGATGCATTTCTCTGGAGAAATACCAGTTGCATGTTGCTTTTTCTCCACTGAACATGATGAAACATGGACCAAGCTGCTCTGCTCACCACATTCCAGCCCTTCCCTCCAAGCCCATACAGTGTTTTCAGGTATGCTCTAGTTGTTCAGAAATGCCACTAATGATCATTACTCCATCTATTTTCTTGTGCATTTTGAACCATAGAGTCTGCGATCCACAGTGTCCGTCTGCAGGATAATAGTAGAGGCTAGTACAAAATTCCTGGTGAGAATATGGGCATTTCCCTGGACTTATTAATTGACACTCCACAAAATGAGCATCAAGGATCACCATTCTGCCTTTATCTCATACTATTTCGCAGTGGGTTAAGTGACAAAACTGAGAGCAATGGTGGTTCAGGCTTGACTGTTCCTTGGAGGATTCTGCCATGAACTACTGAAAAATTGCATTGAATGTCCACTCTTAATCCAAACTCTGGATGTGTTGAGGTGGCCAGTTTTAAGCTGAAGGCATCATTCCTTGAGATAGTTGACTTGCCTGTTGCCCTTTGGTGAGACACATAAGTGTAAGTGTCCTCGTCGACATCTGAGACGACACCAAAATCAGCAGAGATTTGGTTGATGGGGTTGCAAAGGGATTCAGTTGTCTCTTAAACCCAACACCTGTGTTTACTTAGCTGACTCTGGACTATATTGATTGTGTTGACTAGAGGCTCAGCTAGCGCAAACAAAAACACCGACTGCCTTTTGAGATGGCTTCAGGTGTCTGACATGTCCACATGGGGCCGGAGGATGTGACATGAGACCTGTTGTCTCCTGTGCCCTAAGGGAATGACAGCTGTAGGCCAGCAGGAAAGCCCAGCCAGCATCTCACGTAGCACTGGATGGTTGTATTTAGGCAGCAACTGCGTTTCCATCCACACAATCATGGAATCCCAGAATGTCAGGGATTGGAAGGGACCTGGAAAGCTCATCCAGTGCAATCCCCCCATGGAGCAGGAACACCCAGATGAGGTTACACAGGAAGGTGTCCAGGCGGGTTTCAATGTCTGCAGAGAAGGAGACTCCACAACCTGCCTGGGCAGCCTGGGCCAGGCTCTGCCACCCTCATTGAGAAGTTTCTTCTCAAATTTACGTGGAACCTCTTGTGTTCCAGTTTGAACCCATTACCCCTTGTCCTATCATTGGTTGTCACCGAGAAGAGCCTGGCTCCATCCTCCTGACACTCACCGTTTATATCTCTGTAAACATTAATGAGGTCACCCCTCAGTCTCCTCTTCTCCAAGCTAAAGAGACCCAGCTCCCTCAGCACAGATCCACTGCTGTGGGAGCTTAGATACATATCTCACATGCAGACATCCAATGCTGAGACATAAATGTAGGTATAATACCTTAAATTCAAACTAAATGCCATTTTTTTATGTCCTCTCTGTTCACTGTGTTTTCTACTTTAGAATATTTTAATAAACTTCTTACCACATATCCTAAAAATTAAAGGAAGACAGGTTGCTATTGTCGTGGGAAACCAACTTTTTGCAGCTTCATACTCAAATGATGGATGGGAATGTCCCAGAACTGTCACAATAAATATTATTGAATAAAATGTCATAGAATTGTAGAATAGTTTGAGTTGAAATGGAGCTTCACTGCTCACCAAGTCCAACCCCTGCCATAAGCAGGGACATCTTCACCCAGATCAGGTTGCTCAGAGCCCCGTCCAGCCTGGCCTGGGATGTCTCCAGGGATGGTTCATCCACCATCTCTCTGGCCAACCTAGGACAGGCTCTCACCACCCTCAGGGCAACAATTTCTTCCTCATGTCTGGCCTGAATCTCCCCTCCTTTACTTTAAAGCCATGGGTTCCTGGACCTGCCTCTCACCCCAGGACAGTGAGCAGCACAGCTGAGCTCTGCATTCACAGATGACAAACCAGAGACATCCTGGAGGCACAGGTAATCGGCAGAGCTGATATTTGGATATTCTTCTTTTTTATTTTTTTTTTTTTCCCAGATGAATAATATTGCCTCCATGTGCAAAAAGAATAAGGACTTCTGTAAGCAACAGGAAACTAATGCCTGAGATCATCATGGCAATATTTACTGCAGCCTGAAGTAATCTCTGCATAGCTGTGATTTGCTGTTACACACCAGAACAAGTTGCAGAAAAAGGAAAATATAAATCTTATCAATGCAGTGTCTGAAACGAGGCCCCAGCTTATGAGGCAGTTGTGAAGGTGAAGGCTTGGAACATAAAGGATGAAAGCAGAAATAACAAGCAAAAGAATACGCTGGGCCATGTGGGACTGGGAGGAGTTGAACTGGTGAGAAGTCGAGAAGTTGCTGCGAGATGTATAGTCTGAACACTGGTGGCATTTGGCTCCCTCATGGATTTACAAGGGGTCACCAGATGGTCACACACAAAAACCAGATGGACCACATGATTATCTGCAAAAAAGGCACAACAGAGTCACTGCTGGATGTGAAAGTCTATAGCGATGCTGCAGGGCAGCAGTGATCATGAATTACTTATTGAAAAGATGACGAACGCATTAAAGCCCAAGGGAAGGATGGGTGACACTGGAGCTAAATTTGATCCTGCAAAGTTAAAAGGCAAGTATTTGAGAGAGACAGAGAAGGTAATGCTTGGAGAGCGTTTCAGGCCATTAATCTGGAATGATAAAGAAATCTCAGTAGAGGCCAGATGGGAAATATTTAAGGAAGCAATAGAGAACACAGTAGGGAACTTACTGGGAGGCCTAAGCAAACAAGGAGGAGCTGGACAAACATCAAAACAAGAGCATTAGAGGGAAAATGCAAACAGAGCCAAGGATTATGGGAGTGTGGAAATAAAAGCACAAAACAAAGCAGAGGAAAATTTCCAAAGGCAAATAAACCTTTTCAGGGCGCAGAGAAGCACCAGGAAAACAAAGTGTGAAAATGAGATGGAAGAAGATTGTGTTTGATGGCAACACTAGTGTGCCAGTGACGGGAGCACCAAGAGGAGTCCCGGTGGCCTGGGAGCAAATGTGAGTGAGAAGGTGGATCCATGGAAAGAATATTTTGCTGACCACTCTCATCTATCTGGATGCAACCATACCAGACCAAGATCAAGACCATAGCTTGCAAGACAAAAAAGCCATCGACTCTGAGCCAACCTCAGATAATTAAATAGAAAGGACTATATAGCAGCAACAGTCCCTTCCATCCTTTTAGCAATATATGTCCCAGGACGGTTAGACATCACCCTATGCCTAAGGAAAAATATGAGGTATCAAATGATGAGTCACAAATAATGCAAATGTTTCTGCCACCAGTGAAACTATAAAGACATACATTACAGAGCAGCAGGAAAAAATCACAATGGAAGTAATTGTTGACTGATTAAACTACATAAGAAGCAATAGGTGAAAAATGGCAAAGCGTGGGAGAAGGTTACATCAAATGTCTGTGTTCTGATTATGAGTAGAAAAAGAGTGAGGGTGGAAATTAAAGGTGTTTTTGAGGATTTTTGTTTTGTTTTGTTTTTGAGAGAAGTACCATAGAAAGTAAGAAAATCAGATATGTTCCAGCTAAAATTATTGTAACTACAGTTGCTCTGCGGAGCAGTAAGAGCAGCAGAAAGTTAAGTAAGAGCTTCAACTCAGAAGCTGCACAAAGTAACTGTTAAAGTTTCATCATCTTCCCATACAGTGTACTGACAACCCAAGCTGAAATGGATCTCATGACAATGGGTGTTACACCGTTAAGATCATTATCTTATGCATGTTTGCACCAGGAAATTGATAGACACATCAGGATTGGTGGTGATGGTCTTCACACGTAGTAAAAATACTTTTGTTAACACAAAATTCCACTAAACACCGAAGTGGATCATGTAGGAGAAAGGACGGCAACTGGAGAGTAAAAAACGCAGGAATCACAGAACCGACTGGGTTGGAAAAGGCCTCAGAGATCATCAAGTCCAACCCTTGGTCCAACTCCAGTCCATTGACTAGATCATGGCACTAAGTGCCATGTCCAATCTCAGTTGAAAAACCTCCAGGGCCGGTGAGTCCAGCACCTCCCTGGGCAGCCATTCCAATGCCTGACCACTCTCTCTGCACAGAATTGCTTTCTGATCTCCAGCCTAAATTTCCCCTGGCAGAGTTGAAGCCCGTGCCCCCTTGTCCTATTGCTGACTGCCTGGGAGAAGAGCCCAATCCCCACCTGGGTAGAACTGCCCTTCAGGTAGTTCTAGAGAGTGCTGAGCTCACCTCTAAGCCTCCTCTTCTCCAGACTAAACAACCCCAGCTCCCTCAGCCTCTCCCCATAGGGCTTGTGTTCAAGTCCCTTCCCCAGTCTTGTTGCTCTTCTCTGGACCTGCTCCAGCACTTCAATCTCTTTCCTGAGCTGAGGGGCCCAGAACTGAACACAATACTCCAGGTGTGGCCTCCCCAATGCAGAGCACAGGGGAAGGATCACTGCCCTTGTCCTGCTGACCACGCTGGTTTGGATACAGGACAGGACACCATTGGCCTTCTTGGCCACCTGGGCACACTGTTGGCTCATGTTGAGCTTCCTGTCAATTAGTCCCCCCCAGGTCCCTTTCTGCCTGACTGCTCTCCAGCCACTCTGTGCCCAGCCTGGAGCGCTGCAGGGGGTTGTTGTGACCAAAGTGCAGCACCCGGCACTTGGCCTTGTTGAACTTCATCCCATTGGAATCAGCCCATTTTTCCAGTCTGTCCAGATCCCTCTGCAGAGCCCTCCTGCCTTCCAGCAGGTCCACACTCCCTCCCAACTTGGTGTCATCAGCGAATTTGCTGATGGTGGTCTCAATCCCCTCATCTAAATCATCAATAAAGATGTTAAACTGGACTGGACCCAACAATGACAACAAAAAGATTAATTTGTATTTCTCAGGCAGGCTGAGCATACCTGAGGACTTCCTCCAGAAAGAGTTTTTAAAGACATATTCCTTCAGTAATGCTGTTGCATACAAAGTCACAGCCTCGGAGAGTAAGAGTGTCTCTATGGAGCTGTATCAGTCTAAGATACCTACAGCATTGTCCTGGGCAACATGTTCACCTCCCTTCAGTGGAGTAGGTACCAAACAGAAGGAACCATGGATGTCTTTTGGCCAAAGCAGACGCAAAGCAGAGCAATTTTAAGATTTAAGAAGCAAAGGGAAAAGACTCAGGTGAAGAGAAGAATCAAGGAGCAAACTGGAACAGCTAAAAAATGGTGGAGATAAGACAGAAAGCAAAGAGATGGAAGAAGACCAAAGAAATACATTCAAGCTTGATCAGCGTGGCTTAGTCAAGAGGTCATCAACCACTAGTTATTATGTACTCCAGCTTCTATGACTGACCTGGTTTATTGGGTGGGACTGGACAGAGAGAAGGGACTAAACCCCAGGGTGTGTAAAGACCCAGAGAAGTCTCTGTCTGCTCCACCCATCCTTTGGCACTTTCTTACGTGTGTTGTCTACAAGGGCAACATTAATACTTTTCCTGACATTAAAAAATATTCATGCACCATTCTGATCAGACACTGCCTGTGAATCCTGAGGACATAACCCATATTCACATCAGTTTACAATTCAGGAATGACCAAAAAATGGACCTCGAGGAAGCTGCAGTCCATCTGAGGCTTTTGAACTTCATCACAATGTTCAACACACAAGAAGAACAGAGAAACCAAGAAGCTCCTAGGGATAGCCCTCCTACTAAGGTGGTCTCACCATATAATTCAGCTTTTCCTTCTTCCTAAGAAATCTGTGTGTTTAGCCTCTTTTTCTATGAAATTAGGTTTTTGCATCAGTTCTCCTCACTGCCTTCTCCCCTTCATGTACTGTTGGCCAACAATACATCACCGTTGGCCAAAACAGAGAGGCTCGAGGGTAATTATATTTCCTTGGACTTGGAAAAAGCAAACTGCCCCTGGGAAGCCCAGCTCTCTTCACTCGTTCAGCCACAATAGTGTCTAAAACTGTAAACAATTTGGAGAACAGAGTCCATCAGCCTCACCAAAACACTCAGTGGGAGGAAGTTACAGGCAGAGATGGCAGCAAATCTTTGTATTAATCAAGGGAAAAGATAATCTGCCGAAAGAGCCATCTCTGTTGGAAATACAACGTCATTACAGCTGACACACACAAACATGTTTTTACCTTAGCAGGAATAATATACACAAGCCCACCAGCCCAGCAAAGTTATATTTCAGGTTTTTATATGTGGGAGCACAACAAACATACCTCCCAGTAAAACAGTGCTGCCTTATCTTCCTCACCTTTATATCTCAGGATAACCTCGGTACCCTCATTATTCTGTAAGGAAAAAGCAGTCTATGTCTCCCATGGAGCCCACTCTTTGCTGCATAGCTCCATCAATGTGCTTCAGAGGAAACCATGGGGCTCATGGTTTGGGATTTGGGTGGGAAGTGAGCTCCTAGGGAGTTTTGCTGCAGGCAGGAGGGCAGAGTAAAAGGGAGCAAAGGAGGGAGATGAAAACCACCAAATAGATTTGGTTTTGCCCACAGATATGAAATATGATTCACTAAAAGAATCGGCAAAAACTTCTGGGCCATTATACCTATGCCTCGCTAGCTCTGTCTCACAACTTGAGGCACAAAACATCACATTTCTAACTATAATACATTTCTGCACCATCATATCCAGTTATCCATGCTCTGGAGGCAGCTTTCAGCTTAACTCCCTCTTTTCCATCCCCAGTGTTTACATTCCCATGCATTTAGGTAGACCAATTACGTAACAAAGATGGGGACAGACTTCTGAGCAGGGCCTGTTGCAATAGGACAAGGGGTAATGGTTTTAAATCCAGAAAAGAGATTCAGGCCAGACAGGAGGAAAAAATTTTACAGTGAGGGTGGTGAGAGCCTGTCCCAGGTTGGCCAGAGAGGTGGTGGATGAACCATCCCTGGAGACATCCCAGGCCAGGCTGGATGGGACTCTGAGCAACCTGAGCTGGTGAAGATGTCCCTGCTCATGGCAGGGGTGGCACTGGATGAGCTTTGAAGGTCCCTCCCAACCCAAACTATTCTGCGATTCTATGATTCTGTGATTCTATCTTCATTCAGTTTGGCAAGGCAAGGCCAAGCAAGGCTTGCTCTTCCAACCTCCTTGCTCACTTCTTGAGGGGCAGAGGATGAATAAAAGAAAGCCAACACACCAAGCTTGGTGCTCAGGAAAGGAAACGAGAGGACCTTTATTTGCTACACAACATTATGGAATGAGGATCTTATTGCTGGACCTCTTCAGGTCATCCTGGCCAAGGCTGGTGTAAAGTCAGGTTGACATCAGAGAGTTCAGCAAGTCCCTTTCCCTCTCTGTGTCCTCCTCCCATCTAAAGCTGTGTGTGCCTGTCCCCAGTGAGATGTCAGCTCTTTGCAGAAGGAACTGCCTCTTACTAATCCAGATATTGTCCCAGTGAGGGCTCCTGTTGCTCTTATCTCTTGCAGTAGAAACAAAGTTGACTTGTTGTTGCGAGACTGTATTAGCAGCTGATACCACCCCACACACCCTTCTGAGATAGAGAAGACTGGCTTTTGCCTTTATCATTAAATCCTAAGCTTTCTCTGCAGCTAACTCTTCATAAGATTATATAAATATATATATATATATATATATATATCTTCTAAGCATTGCTGACAACTGTCTGCGTATTTCATTATGACCCTCATCCTTGGATTCACAAGGCTTCTGTGTATTGATGCCTGTGTATTTGGGAACATGAACAAACAGCCAATGGATCAATGTTCACTGGTGCAAACTTGCTGAGATAAAATATTGGCTTCATTCGTTAAACTTTAATGACTGACCTGCCTGACAACGTCGAGGATGCAATAACTCCCATTTCTCTAGGCATGTTTAGCTATTGGGTAATTACACTTTAAGCTCAATGAACACTGACTGTTTCTTTCAAAATATTTTCTTGCCACGAAGCTAAAAATATGTGTAATTAAACCTCGGAGGAACACATCACAAATTTACGGTCTGTGCAAAGCTGGTTTGAATGACAACCCACCAGGCTTCATGGCACCAGTGGTTCAGCTGCCCACAAGGAGATGCAAATCCGTGAAGTCACTGTCCGTCTGTCCTTCAGGGAACTTGACAATGAGGGAAGACTGCAGCCTAAAGAGAGGAGCTATTAAAGCAGGAAAAGATGCATATATCCTCTGGTCTGGGATACATACCATGCTCGGTTACCATAGCAATGGACATTATAGGTAGCTTCAGAGGAGGGAGAGAGTGATTAGCAGACAGATAAGGGAGAAGACTGTGCCGTACCTTCTGCAGAGTGTTTTCATTAAGATTACAAGAAACGGGATCTGGATATTAGACAGTAGGTGTTTTCATTTTTGTCCTAACTTAACTTTAAAAGTATCAGCAACAAGGGCATCCCTTGCTTCCCTCAGCATGCAATTCCACCCAATGAAAGATTTTCCCAGTATTTGGCCTCCTGTTGTCTTTATTTTCCACTATATGGTGCTTAATATTCTCAAGTGACAAGCAAGAGCACCCCAAGCCAATGTTTTCTTTTGAAACTTGGCTGCTCGAAGGCTAACTCCAGCTAGTAATGATTTTGTGCTTTGGGCTAAAAACTCGCTTCCAAAGCTTCAGTGCATAGGTGAATTTTATCTTTCAAATTAAAAGGAGAGAGCTTTCAGAACCATTTTATCTTAGACTGATAAAAGCAGAAGAATGGGGGGAAAAATGATGCCTTTTATTTAGCCTGGAGTTATTTTGCTCTCCTAGTCTGGATCCTGAACAAATTTATGCCTATGTGATCATTTTGCCCGGCCATTAAGCATCAACACTTAAGACGGTTAGCTGGTACCACTCCGCTTTCAGAAAAGGGTCTTGGCCACTCTGTAGGGGTATGAAGTTCCTACAAGTTTCTTTAATATTGCCAACCAGGGAGAGGAGAATTAAAGGCAAATAAAAGGAGAATTAAATACAAATTAATCTCTGTTAATGGGGTGGGTAATGAAAAGGCAATTCTTTATTCATCCTGCAAGGCAGCATCCAACTCATCAGTCAACAAATGCCTCCTGGTCCATCAGATGGCACCTCCAGGACCCAGCAGCAATACCATAGGTTGCCCTTTTCTGACCACAATGGTAGGGGACACTGGGAGGAACTGAGGTTACCACAGGACGCAAATGTGCAGGAGACTAGGGAACCAGGTTTCATTGCTGAGGAAGCAAGGAAAGTGTGTCAACAGCTTTCTCCAACAATAGCATTTAAAAAATAGCTAAAAGTTGGATATAACTTTGGAGTTTTGGACAAAAGACCTCTAGAGGTCCCGTCCAACATAAACTATTCTTTGAGTTTGCATCTTGAGAGCTGTCTCTGTAGCCCATATGCATGGTACACAATTCTTACCTCACTCCTCCTTATTTCTCACCTTGGCAATGTAAATGAGTCTTATTTTCCAGACCATCCTCCAAGAGGATTTTCAGGTCTCTGATTGTCTGGATAAAGAGCTTCATCCCATGCTTCAATATTCTTTTTGGGGATGAGATGAGCAAAGTAGCTTGCAAGTAGGGTGCTGGCTCCCTGAATGCACCACACAGATTTTTCACTATGGATCAAGGGGGTAAATATGGGCCACACAGTCTGGCTTTGATTTTCAAAGATTTCCACCTTCTCAAAGGGATTCTGAGTCCATCCAATTTATATGGGAAATAGACATGAAGAAAACTCTAAGGATTTGAGGATCTAAGGGCATGGAACTGGGTGGAAACCCCAGCATGGCATTAGAAAGATGACAATACCCCTTCAATCTACAGATTGATCTGCTGACGCCAAAGCAAAGCTGTTCAAACAAAAGTAAGAAAACAAAAATTAAAATCCCTGTGCTTCACTCCCTTCCTTCTGTGACCTTATGAATGATCATGACTCCAGGTAGTTCAACACGGCTGAGGGTGTGACCTTTCATGAACTGAATGAACTCAACCAACATTGCAGAAACAGGATCTGAAAGCATGACAGGGTTTTCCCACCCATTGGCCCTAGGGACATCAGTATCTGGAATGAGAGACTCAACATGCAGATAAAGGTATCAAAGTCCAGTGGGCAGCTTGCTGGGAAACAACCACCCACTTCCCAGAAGCAGCTAATACAGCCAGATGGACAAAAGCCCCCACTTCCCTTGGCTCCATAATACCTAAAATGTATATGTTTGGCCCAAACATGGTGATAAAGCTGTCGTAAGTCTCCAGGCATCCTCCTCTGTCCATGGAGAAAAGGAATTTAGGGGTGATTCAGTGAATCTGAATGAGACCCTTCTTTTCATCATAGAATCACAGAATAATTTGGTTTGGAATGGACCTTCCAAGCTCATCCAGTGCCACCCCTAACATGAGCAGGGACATCTTCACCAGCTCAGGTTGCTCAGAGCCCTGTCCAGCCTGGCCTGGGATGTCTCCAGGGATGGTTCATCCACCACGTCTCTGGCCAACCTGGGACAGGCTCTCACCACCCTCATTGTAAAGAATATATTCCTCATGTCTGTCACTCCATGGACAGGACCTAGGTGATCCCATAAGAAACTCAATGCTCCTGCATGATATTCTGTGAGTCAGGCTACTGAATAGCAAGGGAGGAAGCTGCCCTCCCTTACTAATGCTGAATTTTGGTCAAAATGCAGGAAAAACGGACGTCTTCAGCCCAAGGGTGCCATAATCTATAGATCTCACTAGCCAAAACAGCATCAAATCCACCACGCTATGGAGCATCTAGGGTGAGGGAACACCAGGGACAGGGGATAAACAGTGAAGAAGGGGGTCTCCTCTGTCCCTCTTGCTCAAGCTGGGTCACCAGGCTCTAAGGAGATCAAAATTAATGTGGCCAGGCAGGAAGAATGAGCAAGAGCAACCTTGACCATTGCAAATAGCCATGGTGATTCCACAAGGAGGAGCTGGATTCTGCTTCCTTTCCCAAGTATTCTTTGTGTGTTTTTCCTACTGGCCCTCAATCAAGAAAGATATAATCAACACAGGGAGCAAAGAGTTGACCTCATTCTCCATACAAGTCCATTGGCCAACACAGACCAAATGAGCTGACCGCAGTCAATCACTGATGAGCAAACGTCCATTCATAAGATGTGATTCAGTGACAAAGGGTGTGGATGGACCTACGGAACAACCTGTATTTTTGAGCAAGGCTCTATACAGTAGAGTGCAACATGTTTCCAACATCACCAAGCTCCCCTGAATGCCATGGGCATAGCTGCAGGTCGTTGTTTGTTGGGGTTTTTTTTAAGTCTTGTTTGTCACAGGAGACTAAAAAAAATCTCTGCTTCTAGTTCTGACTTACTACAGGACTCCCACAAGGATGAGAAACATGCCCAGAGCAGACAGACAGACGTACCTCTTTCACAATTTTCCCAGTGTGAACCGGTGATGGTGGTTTGCTATTATTGTGGGCACCTTTTTTTGCTAACTTCTTGCAATAATTAAACTCTTCCACAGTGCTGGATGTTGCTGTGGGTGCTTCCTTCTGAAACATCCCATCAAATGCAATCGAGCTTGGACAACTTCCTAAGACATCTGCTCTATCTCAGCTACAGAGGGGAGAGTTCATGAGTAATCCCTTGCACAGCAAAAAGGGAAGGGTCCTTCCTCTGCAGGAACACCCAGGGAGGGGGACACGTTGGGGAGAAGAACAGAGTTGGGGATTGCAAGGCACCCATCTGGCTTTGTGGCTTTTTCTGTGCATGAGAAATGTCCTTTCCTGGGATTGCGTAAGAAAAGGAAGGGAAATAAGGGAAATGAGATCTCAGGGAGGGACTCAAACATCATGGGGCAAAACGCCAATGTTAGATCTTACTAAGCCAACCTATGTCAGCCTCATTCACTCTTTAAATCCTGTTGCCTGATATGTCCTTATTAGAGTTTATTCAGAAGAAACTCAGAGTGACTCAGCTATCTTTCCTTTGGCTTAAGAGTTGCCTGTATTTTAACGAGCCAAACTAGGCATAATGATATCAGATGTTGAGAAACAAGGAACTGAGCTGGTGTCTTCTGGGAACAGAAGGTCAGAGGAAGGCTCAGGGTGGAAGAACCAAGCTGGGAGAAGATGTCTTATGGTCCTCAGACCTGTCAGGGTCTCTGCAGCAGCAGGATATGAGGGTTATTTGGAGTGATGCTGTTCAGGGTCACAGGGCCAGAAAGAAATCTGAAGATCTATCTGTGCTGGTTCAGAGCTGAGCTGCAGAAATGGGCCATAGATTCAGATCAAATCCTCACAAACCTGGAGAGAGCAAGAGAGGAAAGCATCTGGGCTAAGGAATAATGTAGAGGTCAGGCTCCCAGCTTTCTGCTGTTTCAACATGGTGCTGGCAAAATTATGTAGTATGTAGACCTTAAAATGGAGTAATTTTAGCAGAGCTGCCCTCATTTACTTTTCCAAGGCGAGAAAGGAGGGTAATCCATGCCTACAGTAGTGCCAAAAACTCCAGGTGAGGTCACTTGGTGCTGTGTGACCTCAAGCAAATCTCTTTCTATTTCCATCTTTCATCCTACCTTGTGGTATTTAAGCAGTGAACCATCTGAAACAGGCGGGGAAATCTGTCTGAACACAGCTTGACTGGCTTTGCATGTGAAGGTTTGGCCCATGGGACCACGCAGCTCTGGTAAAACCTTGTTTTGTCTTTAAGAAAACGTGCTCCCACGTGGCAAAGAAATGGAAATAGTAAAGGTGGAAAACATGACCTTAAGACTAAATGTCCTCTAAAAATGACCTTGGTGTTACAATGATAATGAACTGGATTTGATCTGCTGGTAGGAGGATACATCTATGGATTGTCCAGCCAAGGCTCTTTGCAATTAAAGGTTTCATGGTAGAGATGTGGAGCATGGGCAGTGTGAGGCATCACTTTGTCATCCATCTCTGCAGGACATGGACTGAGGACCAGGAGGTCACCCTACTTCCAGGAGAAGTGCAGTTCTCGGTGGGAGATGGTTGAAGGAGCTAAATAGCAGAGATGGACACACACGAGCACTATTTTTGTGTTAGCATCACACAAGGGCTAATCCCCACGCCCAGATCACTCAGAATTAAATTGTCAGCCCTTTCCCCATCATGATTTGGGCCAACTCCATCAAACTGGTGAAATGTTATTGAAATGTCTCTTAGTGTTAGAAGTTCAAGCCAGAACACCTCTCTGTTGATTAATTTTTAATCTAAGCAACAAAATACCTGAGTACACAATTCCCTCTACAAGCAACTATTGCAAAGCATGCTCCTTTTAGGCTTCAAATAAAGAAAACAAAATTTACAGATCTTTCTTTACCAAAATTCAGAGGTTTCAAGCCTTTTTTTTTCAAGCCTTCCTTTCAAATCACCAGACTTGACAGTGTTGACTGCTGGACTTTATCTCAGCTAGAAAGTTTAATTCCCAATTCCTCCAGCTTCAAACTGTCTTCTTGCTTTTCTGAGGCCAACTTTGACACAGCAAAGGCCTAGCACAAGGCATGGAAAAATGAACAAATGGAAAATTAAACAAAAGCTTCCAATTTAGCAACTTCCCCTGCCCAGAACTATAAAAACAGACCTAGGGTGAATGGATCCTTACAGCAGACTGTTCATGTCTGAAGATATCACTGTCACCTTTACACGGAAAATCACAACCCAGATTAAGTGGTTTTCCCCAAAAAAAGCACTCGGCTCAGCTGAGTCCTGCAAATCTTCAGGCAGGTTGTGGAGTGATGTGCTCAGAGGAAGCAGCTGAGTGGGGCAAAAATCTCCTTTTTCATCACCTTTTCACCACAAAGACATACTAAGTGCAAATCTCAGCAACATTCTTGTGTGAGGGTTATGGTCTGAACAAACTTTGACCATTGGTTTTGGGGATGTGGCGTATTTCAAAGCACCAGCGATAACAAAAATATACACGGGGAGAGTGGTTGTGTCATTTTAACCTAATTTTTTTAAGAAACAGGCCAATGTACAGCTTTGGCACCACTGAACAGAGTCGGGTCCATCCTCTTGACACCACTCTGCAGATACTGATCAGCATAAATAAGGTCCCCTCTGAGCTTCTCCAGGCTGAACAGCCCCAGCTCTCTCAGTCTTTCCTCATAAGAAAGATGCTCCAGACCCCTCAGCATCTTTGTAGCCGCTGGACTCCCTCCACTAATTCCTTGTCCTTAAACTGGGGAGCCCAGAACTGATCCCCAAGAAAGCAAAGGGACGACAAAGAATTTTACCCAGGGGGATGCAAAGCAACAGGGAGGATGAGTGTCTGTGTGTGCAAAGGCGGCTTGACACCCACCCCCCTGTTTTCCCCCATAAGGGGGGAGTCTGCCAGCTCGGGAGCGGCACAGCCGAGCGCAAGTCCTGCCTCCTCCTTCCTCCTCCTCCCTCCTCCTCCTCCCAGATGTTCCCTTGTGTGCAGCCATCTGTTGAGCTCCCTCCTCCCTCCTCCTGCGGGGAAGGGGGCAGCCCGCTTGCCCGGCCAGCTGCACGCCTTGAACGAGGAGAAGGAGGAGGAGGAGGAGGAGAGAGAAGGAGGAGGGATAAGGGGACACCCGGCCCCCAAGCCTCGCTGCTGCCGGCTCCCGCTCCCCGCCGTGGGAACCAACCCCGGTCCCGGTGAGTCCTCCCCATCCCCTCCCCAGGGCTGGGTGTGCAGAGCCGCGGGGTGTTGGAACCCCCCCTTCACCCCCAGTTTTTTGAGGAGAGGGGAGCTCGCTGTATAAGGGTGGGCTGTGCCCTGCTTGTCGCCTCCCCGGGGAGCCGGAGATGCTCAGGGCCAGCTCTGGGGGTGTCTGTTGGGGAGCACACAAACCCCCCGGGCTCCGAGTGGGGAAACTTTTTTGGTGTGATGAGTTTGCCTGGCGTGGG
This sequence comes from Streptopelia decaocto, assembly GCF_964273445.1. Lineage (NCBI taxonomy): Eukaryota > Metazoa > Chordata > Aves > Columbiformes > Columbidae > Streptopelia > Streptopelia decaocto. Next base: position 208,701,520 of record NC_138663.1, on the reverse strand, counting down.
GACTCAGCGGTGCGGGGGTAAAACACCTGGGGTGCGGAGTGAGGGAGAACCGGGGTCTCGGGTGGGAGTAAGGTACTTTCTCCCCACCTCTGGCTTTCTCAAAGCGGGGCGATTTTGGGGTGCAGTGGGGTGAGTTGGAACCCTCAGCCCGGCTCCCTCCCCTCGGCGGGCTGCACCCGTGGGGGGTGTGGGAGGGAATGAAACGTCTCCAACCGGGATCTCTCCCCTGCTCCTTCTCCCCCGACCCGGTGCAATGGTGGTTTAGCAGAGTGCTCGGGATTGCCACGGCTGCAAAGTAATCCGAGCAGCAGCTGGAGGCTCCGCACCGCCTCCCCTGCCCGGTTTCAGGGCTTTGATTTCACACAGGGCTCCCTGTCTCCCCTCCTCTCCTCCCCCCCCCCGCCCCCTTTTCCCCGGCCCTCCCCTCCCAGCACTGAGGTTGGGGCTAGAAAAGAGGTTTTTGCTCGGGTTCTGGTGCTGGGAGGCTCGTAGGGGTTTGCAGCTCATCCAAGGTAAGGGGAGAAAGGAGAAGGGGTGGGGGGGTGTCCTGCATGGGGTGAAGAGGCTGGAAGATGCAGAGGGGGCTCATCACCCCCCGCGTTGCAGAGATAAGGGCAGGACAAAGCTCCTTGCTTGGGAATTTCCCATGCCTCTAAGTGGATTAAGCTGGAGGGGAAGGTGTGTTTGGGGTTGGGGGGAAGGAGAGAAAGGAAGCAGACCAGGATTTATTTGTTCTCTTATTGCGATAAAAACAGAAGATAATAATTAAAAAAAAAAAAAAAGCTGCTGGTTGTGACTTTTGAATCAGGAGGTCAGAAAGCATGGGGTTCCCCTGATAATGCACACACCCTGTAAACTTTTAAGCAGCTCCATGGAAACTTGTTATTAATGCTGCAGTCATTAAAAGGCGCAGACCACGGGCAGATTTATTAGCCCAGTAAACGACAACACGTGCCAGCTCGCGCTCTCTGGAAACAAAAGGGTCCTCCATCAACTTTACGCCTCTGCTTGGGGTTTGGGAAGGCTGGGGAGGATGAGAGCGGTGAGGATGGAGCTGGTGGCTCGTGTCGTGGGGAAGCAGCATCGCCTCCGTTAACCGACGCTCTCCATCGCGGTCAGCTCACGTAATTCGGTGGCAGCGACGGAATTCGAGCGCGGGGGTAACGAGAGCACCGAGCCGAGCTCACGGCGTTTCATCGCAGGAGCCTCCGCTTTTTTTCACCCGGGTGTCTGCCATGATAAATCAGCTGCCGTTAGCCTGAATAACCGCATTCACCGAAGTTACAGTAGGAAACTTGTCTGGGGCGGACACTGTGCCATTGCTCTGCAGACAGCAGCCGGTGCCGGTCGCTGGCGTTGTGCTGAAATATTGCATTGATCGCTGCTCCGAAGCTCGTCTGGCAGCGCACGGAGCTTGATCGCAGCGGGAGAGAGCCAAGCGAATACGGGGAGAAGAGGCACTGTGGAAAGGCAAGGCTTAGACTGATCTCTCCAGGAATAACGAGCACGCTGGATGTGTTAGATGCTGAAAGAACCAGAGGGAAGCGGGGAGAATTTGCAGCCTAAACTTAGCTGGCTGCTCGCTGCAAAGTGGGTTAGTGTCTGCCATCGTCCTGGCGTGGGGCACAGCTTGTGTCCCTTCGCAACCCACAGGCGCCAGTCGCCGTCCCAGAGAGCTGTTTGTTCACATGTGGGTTAGAAATGACCCGGTGTGGCCCTGACCTGTGCTCGGCTTTTGTCAATCTCGGCTCCGATGTGGGGTCCCAGAGGTGATGGGTACGTGGGGTGAGTGATGCTGGGGACCGGGGTAGGCAGGAGGTCGGGTGGCAGCACCCAGACACGTTGTTATCCCCCCGTGGCATCCCGCTGCGGGGAGAGGCTGCTGGTTTGTGAATGAATTGGAGCAGCTGTTGGCAGAGGCAGCGGGGAGCAATTGCAAAAATGCCCAGAGGGAACCAGGACGTGATGGACATCCCAGGGGACATTAATTACTAATGGTGAGATGGGAAAGCTGCAGGGTCGGTGTGAGGTGTCTCCCGCACCTCCATTCTTTAAGATTGAGTGCAAAGCATAAAACAGCATGAATGGGTGGGAGGAAATAGGGAGAAAAGAGCTGTAAAATAAAACAAAACAAAACAAAAAAGCAAAAATATATCTATTTTTTTAAATATATAGGAAAAAGCATCCTGTGCTCCCCCAGCCCCGCAGTGAACAGCAGCGTGTGCCACCCCTGTGCGAGACAGAGCTGGGGAAAATAAAGGTGAGCCACTGTCTTCCGAAGGTTTAGAGTTTTCCCTCCATCCCTAACTGCTTTTCTTTTTTTATTTATTTCCTCCTCTTTCAGGCTCTTCTCCCTCCTCCTCCCCGCTTGTCAGCTGGTTGGTGGGGAGAAGCAGAGGCTGGAGGGTGGGATAAGACAAGGCATCCTTGTTCGGAGCCCTCCTGACCCCCCGCACCCTCAAGCCGTGCGGTAGCCACAGCACTGACCTGCTGGCAGGTTATCAAAAGAAACTTCCGAATGCCGAGATGTTGAGGGGAGAGATAAAGGCTGGCTTGAGCAAGCTGCTTCTTGTCTTAAAACTTGGCACCTGGACCTATCAAGGGGAATGTATGAATGGTTCAGCCATTCAGTACAAAGAATCCTTGAGATTTTCAGTTATATTGCAATTATATATATATATATATGTTTTTAATTTCCCAGGAGTTTACATCATTTTCTCCTGGAGTGTTTAAGATGTGCAGCAGGGGGGAAGGAAATACGTGCTCTGAGAATCACCCCAGCCTCTCCCCCTGCAAGAGATTAAACCAACCTGGCTGCCTTAGCACGGGACATTCCTGAGTTGCATTAACCAGGCTGGAAATCTGCCTGTTAGAGCAGCAGCAAACTGGAGGAAAAAAGAAAAGGCACTTTATCTTTGTTGTAGCTGAGCAGAGGGCCATGTGCTGTGTGTAATATCTGAATGCCAGTATCTGCGGGTTTTCTTTTCCTTCCCTTTTTCTCCTCTTCTGCTTCTTTTTGGCTATCCATGTGTCTGTGATGTTGATTCCTCTCTTTTCCTCTGGTTTGTACTTGCCAGCTCAAATCCAGGGGTGGGGAGAGAAGTAAGGGCTTTTTTTTGTTTTATTTTTGAGTTTGAATAAGATATCTCTTGTCAGGAAAAACTGAGACTTAAAGGCAAATCCCTGCTGTGGCAAATGGGTCAAACCAGATTTGATTCCTCATCCCCATCCTATCTGAAGTGAAAAACTTGCACAGAGCTCTCCAAGTGGGGCAGGACACATCCCTGACCCCAAAATCACCTCTTTTCCTCCTATCCTTGAGAAGTCCACTGCAGGGTGCAGAGTAAGGCCAAGTTTCACACAGCAGGACAGAGGAGACTTTTCCTCCAAAGCCCTTTAATCCCAGTGCAAAGGCTCAGTTCTCACCCAAGGAACAGGCTGCCCTGGGCAGTGGTGGAGTCACCATCCCTGGAGGGGTTGAACCGACATGGAGATGTGGTTCTTATGGACACGGCCTAGTGACAGTGTTGGGTTAATGATTGGACTCAATCCTGAGTGTCTTTTCCGACCAAAATGACTCTATGATTCTATAACATGCACCACTGTGTCAACCCAGGACTAGAGCATTGCAACCTCTTCCAAGAGATCTCCAGCTCAAAGGATTACAGGATCAGAGGGTGACACTGAACCTGGCCAGTCTCACGCACAGGAGGGAGCATTGCTCTTCTGGAATGTCCCCAAACGTCCCATGGTGATGCCCCTATCTCCTGGGTTCACAACACGGTGCACGGTGGTCCCCCCCAGCTTTGAGAAGGAACAGGGTGCAAGGGGCCAGCACCATGTAGGGGACACGCATGAGGATGCTGTAATTTGGGAAGTCTTACTTAGCCAGTCAGTGATTTCAGGTCGAACTGTGTTAGGAGGTCATTTAATACAGGGTTAAATGGTAAAGACAGATGCTTGTGTGCATCCTGGGTGACTTGTGGCATCTCCATGTCATGGCAGAAGTGCCACAGGGCTGCGCCAACAGCAAGGTGACAGGGATGGGGACAGGATGGAGGTGAGCAGCATGGGTGGGTAGAGGTCCCTGGTGGGGCAGGTCTGATGTTGGCCACCCTTCAGAGTGTGCGAGCACTGATTTGAGAGGTGCTTAGATACTTCTCCAAGACAACCACCTCCACAGATGTCCCCTTCCCTGTCCCCCAGCCTGGCTACCCATTTTGCAGAGGGAAAAGCAGGGCTGGTGTCCCCAGTGTGTCCTGGCAAGGCAAGAGCTGGACGTGGTACATGAGGACAGTGGTGGCATTTGGCTGGACTAGTTGTGGTGGCATTGGCAGGGGGCTTCTCCATGGGGTGAGACCAGGGCATCTTGGCTTGTGCTCCGTTCCCAGTTAAACTGGTGGGATTTGAACCTGAGGATGGTTGCCCCATCCCCACACAGAAACGAACACTTCTTGACACTGGGGTTAGTCAACCTTAAGGTGTCAGGAGGGAAACTGAGGCACACAAATACAGACTCACGGCAAATTCAGTGGTGCTGAATTTGGGTCCTGCTGGGGACATGGCTCTCCCAACCTACTTTTGATGACCCTTCTCTCCAAGACTCTGCACAAGCCAAGAGGGACTGGAAGAACCTGATCTGGGTGAAGATGTCCCTGTTCATCGCAGGGCGTTTGAACTAGATGAGCTTTGAGGGTCCCTTCCAACCCAAGGTCTTCTATGATTATATGATCCTGGGCCATGGAGAGGAGGAAAAGAGCTAAGGAGAAACCACAACGCTGGAGCAATGAAGCATCATCTGGGCTGACGATGATGCCCAGTGGCTAAACCCCTTGTCAGCTTTACCCAGATCCCTTTCCCCTCTCCAAATCCCCCCCTTCTGAATCTTCTAGGAGATCTGCTGGGTGCAGTGAATGTCTCACGTGCTTTGCCAGGGTGGGGGCAGCTCCTGAAGCGACGCTCTACCGAGCGGTTTCGTTGGCGTTCATTGTTCGCAGCGTCACGTTGCAAGAATTATTGGGGAGGGGGGAAGAAGGGCCGTGAGGGGAATGAGACGGGAGCCTCCAGCTGTGCTGTTTGCAACAATAACGGCCAGGATTGTATTTATTATCTCCTCGGCGGAGGGTCTGCAGCTGCACGCTGAGAGCCACAGGCGGCAAAGAGGCCAGGAGATTATTGTGCGTGAAAAAAACAATACAAAAACCAACCACAAAAAATAAATAAAAAGTCCACAAAGCAGCCCTGGGCCAGTGGGGGTAGCACCAAGGGGCACCCAGCTTGGTGTTGCTTCCTTGCTTTGCCCTCCTGTGTTGAAGCTCCGCAGGGCTGTAAGGAGAAGAGCTGCTGCCTTTCAGAGAGATAAAGCTGCACAGGGTCCTCTTAAAATCCTCCTGCCAGGGCTGGACGTGTGGCCCAGGTGGGGTGAATTTCTTTCCCTTTCGCTTTTTGCATTATTTTGGTCTGTGTTGTCTGCCTTTGCTTGCTGGAGTTGGGCAGAGCACCGTGGCCAAGGCACATGGTCAGAGGTAGCGTTTGGACACCTGATTTGCAACCACCTCTGTTTCAAGGAGAAAGAGCTGGAAAGCCCTTAGAGATCATAGAATCACAGAATAGTTTGGGTTGTAAGGGACCTTCAAAGCTCATCCAGTGCCACCCCTGCCATGAGCAGGGACATCTTCACCAGCTCAGGTTGCTCAGAGCCCTGTCCAGCCTGGCCTGGGATGTCTCCAGGGATGGTTCATCCACCACCTCTCTGGCCAACCTGGGACAGGCTCTCACCACCCTCAGTGTAAAAAATTGCTTCCTCATATCTGGCCTGAATCTCCCCGCCTTTAGTTTAAAACCATCACCCCTTGTCCTATCACAATGGGCCCTGCTCAGAAGTCTGTCCTCGTTTTTCGTAGTGTCCCATTTTAAGTCCAGAAAGGCCGCACTAAGGTCTCCCCAGAGCACCCCAACTCTCTCAGCCTGTCCTCCCAGCAAAGCTGTTCCAGCCTTGCATCATTTCTGTGGCTCCTCTGGCCCCTCTCCAGCATGCCCATGTGTTCTCACACTGAGGGTATGGCTGAGCAGCTCTGTTAACAGTTTAAAACTGTTTAACAGTTTAAAACCAAGAAGTGTCCAGCGTGGACAGGAGGTTTCCTCTCCCTGTGCTGCACCTCTTCATGTTTCTCGCTGGCCTGGCATATGGTGTTCGTCCCAGCATGCATTCCTCTTGAATTATATCACGTCTCTGGGAGCTGGAGTGCTCTGTAAAAATATTGTCATTGCAGGAGCCGGCACAAGAACTGGCTGGGGTTGGGGGTCAGATGTGGGAGAGCATTATCAAAAGCTGAGGCTACAGGAAAATCTTTCTAGGATCACTTTTAGCTGTAAATAATTGACCAGCTAAGAAATAAGGCCCTGTGTTAGGTGTTTTATGCTTTAAAAATGTATATCAACTTGCTGGATTTCTTAATCTGACACCAGGAGTGGTCAGAGAGGAGGGGGTAGCATGTACAACCCTGATGTTGCAGAACAAGCTGTGATCCATCATTTTTAAATTGATCTTTTGCAAAGGGGGATGCAGTCCTGAAGAACGAGGGTTAATTCTCCCTGTGATTTGGGTAGAGCCTGAGTACTCCAAGCCTTCCTCCGTGCATCACGATGAGTCCTTGGGCATCAGAGATGATGGATGGGGCAGGGAGATCTTCTGGTAGCTCTATCAAGTTCCTCTACAGAAAAACGCATTTGGGTTGGTGTAAAACTAGGTGTAAACCTCTCCCTTTGCTATGCTGAAAGGCTGGTTTGTAAACCTATTCGTGCCAAAATAACCCCTCTGCAACAGAGACTTCCCATTCTGGGTTGTGTCGCTGGGTTTACAATAAAGATCCTGCTCAGCCTGAGTTGGAAGCAGTTAGGAAAATATTTGTGTTCCTGGCTGGGATGATGTCTGTGTTACATGCAGCAAGTGCCAGGACAGCAAGACCTCCTGTTCCTGGAAATGCTTACTATTAAAAAGAAGCATGGGGGTCAAAGGATTTGGGGTGGTCACCCCTGGGGTCATGCTGGAGGAGAAGAAAGCCCCGAGTTTCTGCATCCCTCATGGACATCTTCTTTGATCCCGGCACCGTTCCCAGTTTGAGTGGCCCTGCAGCTGGCATAGCCAGGAGGCAACGGTAGGGACAGGATGCTCATAAAATCATAGAACAGTTTGGGTTGGAAGGGACCTTCAAAGCTCATCCAGTGCCACCCCTGCCATGAGCAGGGACATCTTCACCAGCTCAGGTTGCTCAGAGCCCCGTCCAGCCTGGCCTGGGATGTCTCCAGGGATGGTTCATCCACCATCTCTCTGGCCAACCTGGGACAGGCTCTCACCACCCTCAGTGTAAAAAATTGCTTCCTCATGTTTAACCTGAATCTCCCCTCTTTTATCTTAAAACCATCGCCCCTTGTCCGATCACAACAGGCCCTGCTCAAAAGTCTGTCCCCATCTTTCTTACTGGCCCCTTTTAAGTACAGAAGGGCCGCAATAAGGTCTCCCCAGAGCTTCCTCTTCTCCAGGCTGAACATCCCAAAAGCAGCAGTTAGTTTACCATATCCCTATACAGCTTTAGGGTTAAGTTGTTGCAGAAACACAGAATCACATCCCTTCTGCTCCCAGGAGCCCCACGAATCCCTCCCAGAGCTGCCGGGAGGTGACACGCTGCACTGACACCTCCGGAGCTCCAGAGACTTGGTGAATTTAATTTCCTTTCAGGAACGCCTCCTCTGGGCTCAAGCACATCTCGGCGTGAGGCTGGTGAGCAAAATTGCTTTCAAAAGCCGTGGGAAACTATTTCCCCCACCTCAAATATAACCACTATTAACCTGGCAGCATCCTCAGCTAAGCAGGGAAGGGGGATTTTTGTGCAAAACCCTGGTGCCGCTGTGATTTAATTCCTAATTTGCCTGTGCTGGATGGAGGTAGCACTGACTTTTTCCCACTCCAGGTGAAATTCCTGGGAGCTGGGCTTCTGTTTGCTTCCAAGATGTGGCTTTTTGAGGCACGCAGCTCTTGGGGCAGCAGAAATCATCCATATTTCAGCCACAGGTGTAAATCAGCTGGAAATCACCCTATGGGCTGGCAGAGCTGCCCGCACAGGTTTCCTTTTGTCAGAGCCCAAAATACACCGCACTGCACCTTGATTTCCTCCTTGGGAGGGATGAGGGATGCTGGGGGAGAGATTGCACAACTGGAACAAACAATTAGGTGTTTAAACACTAGGATGATAAATTACCCGTGGCCTCTTGCAAAGCAGATGGGATTTGTGACATTAACAGTTGGAGCAAAGATTATTTTAATAGAGCTCTCCATTTATCTTATAAAGAAAGGATAATTATTTTTTACTTTAAAGGAAAAATACAGCAGAGGCTATTTCAGCTGAGCAAGGGATGTCACTTGTTTGAAAACAAACACATAGTGTGAGGCTATAGGGTTTGGAGGTGCTGGGTTCCCTCTCGATCTATCCCGTATGTCCTCTCTGCAGCCCATGTGGTAGACTGGGGGGCTGCTTGGTTTTTGGCTTTGGGGTTATGAAATGTGCCTGATGCTTAACAATTCGGCTTTGCTCTTGCTCATCTATCCCATCCCCTGTAATGTCTATGAAAATTTCCCTGAAGGATGGAGAACATCGGTGGGATGCTGGCTAATCATTGTGGTTTTGGTTCAGTAGTTTCTCTACATCTGGAGCTGAGAAAAGCAGAGATAACTGAGATATGGGGAAAATGACAAATGGTGCCTTGTTTTTATTGCCTTGGCCCTTCCGTCTCTCCACACGACAAATTGCATGGGGTTTTTTTGTGAAATTCAAGTCTTGCAAAGACAGACTTGATGCAGAGCAATGGGGTTCTTGTCCAGATCTGGGATCAGCAGCTCATTTCTGTTTATAGCAGTTTTGTCCCCTCTTTGTCCCTGAACAGGGACAGAACTCCCAGCAGAGCAAACAAGCCACTGGCTTGAGATCTGCTGGTCGTGGCCACCTCTTGTGAGCCCTGGGGACCCACAGGTCGGAGAGGAGACATCCCATCCTGAGCCCACACGTCCCATCACACCGCCCACCCTGGTCTGCCTAAAATACAACCACATTGCTGCATTGAAAGAGAAGAAAAGACTTTTTCTTTCCATCCCACATTTAGTGCCTATTATATATTATTCTTCCATAGCCTAGTAAGGTATATTCCTGACACCGCTGGGTTAATTACTTGCTAACGACAATTCCTTTGGTGGTGGGGCTCTTGACTGAATGCAAAGGAGGTGCTTTTACATGCATTATTAGGCAGCTTTAAAGAAGAAAGGAATTCATAGAGGTTTGGGGTTTTTTTTCCCCTCATTCCCTGCATTTCAGTCTGATTTTCCCCAGGGAGCAGGGAGATGGAGCAAAAAGTGTTCAGGCACCTGCAGGGTGATTTTAGCTCCTGTTGAGGCCCTCTGGTGTCCCTTTACATTGAGCCATAAGGGCTAACGCCGCCATTCCAGTGGCTGCATTTTCCCCCATCCCAATGCTTGTATACACTGGCAGGGAAAATAAGGCAAGGAGAAGATTGGGTTGCATGTCCCCTTCTTTATATCCTGATGGGTAATTGGGGATGGCTCTGCTGTTGAAGCAGCTTTGCATTTCACACTGATAAAGGGGCCGATAAGAAAGATGGGGACAGACTTTTTAGCAGGGCCTGTTGTGATGGGACAAGGGCTGATGCTTTTAAATTAAAGGAGGCACATTCAGGCCAGACATGAGGAAGAAATGTTTTACAATGAGGGTGGTGAGAGCCTGTCCCAGGTTGGCCAGAGAGGTGGTGGATGAACCATCCCTGGAGACATCCCAGGCCAGGCTGGACGGGGCTCTGAGCAACCTGAGCTGGTGAAGATGTCCCTGCTCATGGCAGGGGGGGCACTGGGGGAGCTTTGATGGTTCTTTCCAACCCAAGGTATTTCATGATCACCCAAAAGTGACTTGTGCAGTGGCTCCTGGTGGAGGGCTCCATGAAATCAAGGTGAATTTAGAAGAGCCAAGAGATGGATTCGCATCCTGCCATCACTGACACCTGGAGTAACTCCATTCAAATCCCTCAAACCCACCTAAGCAAATGCAGGACCAAACCTATGTAGCAGATACTTGGATTTTCATTAGCCCTCCTTTCCCTAAATCCAAGAAGTCACAACCACTGAGTAGAAAACCAGGACCGGTATTTGCAAAGCAAACCCCAAACCAGCTGACAACAAAAAAAACAGCAAATTGATCAGAAAGCCCTGTTCCTGTTTGCACCAAAACTCCTTTGTGAGGAAGCACTAATTGGTTTAATAAGCTTTACAGAGGGAGTAAACACAGCTCTTTGCTGCATATGTTTTGGGAACCCTTCTGCAGGGAAAATCTACTCTGAAGCAGGCAGAGCAAAAGCCTTGATAAATGTTACTTTTGATGGATTCACATCAAAAATCCCCAGTAACTTTGTCAGCAGCAGTTTCTTTATCATGTGAGGGGTGTGTGCCTACAAATTAAGGGATTAATAGTCTCTGTCTGGGGGCTGGTTTGAGCCAGTTTTGCTTTCTGCTCACATTGGCAAGTGGGATCTGGAGACTGGGCTGTGATTGCATCTGTGCCGTCATTTGGGCTCAGCCTGGGAGAGTCCACACTGGAAAAGTGTAGCTGTTGTTAGTGCTGCACTTCAGTTGATAATTATTCTTATTTTACAGGTTAATTAATGGGAGGGGGAAACAAACAAACAAAAAGATCTCTGAAGCACTTCTGTTGTTGGAGAAGCAACTAAGGAGCATCCTGGTGCTCCAAAGCCTCTCAAGTATTTAAAGAGAAATACAGCCAATTTTTTTTTTTCAGTCTGGAGGATACATGGTCTCTATCATATCCTATGCAGCTTGCTCTGCTTTCCAGCAATGTTCCCTTTCCCCTGGCCCCAGTTAGCGATTGCAGCCAAGTGGGCCCTGTGGACCTTGCTATAAAGACTTTGCTTTTATCCAGTTGGCTGATGCAAGATCCAGAAGACGATCCCCAAATTTTCCTCCTGATGAAATGTAGTTGCTAATCCAACTCCTCTGTCCTTTGCTAGAACAGCAGCTTTTATTCAGGATAGGTGGACTCCAGCCCTTCTTTTTTTGCCTCTTTCCTTTACAGGTTTCTCTATTTGCTGTTAATCCAGAATTAATCCAGCAGCATATTGGTGAAAAAAAATGGAAATTACCAGGATTTGTTCACCGTGCCTTAGACACTCAGGGATTCACGTCATACCTGATCTGCTCAAATCATGAGCTGCTATTGAAAAGATGGGTCCTGTTTTCCGCATTCCTGTGTCAGAGCTGCTAACCCTGCAGCTGGGCAGAGAGCCAGTTAGAGAGCAGTGTAGGGGAAAGGGACCTGGGGGTCCTGGGGACAGCAGGATGAGCATGAGCCAGCACTGGGCCCTTGTGGCCAGGAAGGCCAATGGTACCTGGGGTGGGTTTGAAGGGGGGTGGTCAGTAGGTCAGAGAGGTTCTCCTGCCCCTCTACTCTGCCCTGGGGAGACCACACCTGGAATATTGTGTCCAGTTGTGGCCCCTCAGTTCCAGCAGGACAGGGAACTGCTGGAGAGAGTCCAGCACAGCCACCAAGATGCTGAAGGGAGTGGAGCATCTCCCGTGTGAGGAAAGGCTGAGGGAGCTGGGGCTCTGGAGCTGGACAAGAGGAGACTGAGGGGTGACCTCGTTAATGTTTACAGATATATAAAGGGTGAGTGTCAGGAGGATGGAGCCAGGCTCTTCTCGGTGACAACCAGTGATAGGACAAGGGGTAATGGGTTCAAACTGGAATGCAAAAGGTTCCACTTAAATTTGAGAAGAAACTCCTTCTCAGTGAGGGTGCCAGAGCCTGGCCCAGGCTGCCCAGGGAGGTTGTGGAGTCTCCTACTCTGGAGACATTCAAACCCCCCTGGACACCTTCCTGTGTAACCTCATCTGGGTGTTCCTGCTCCATGGGGGGATTGCACTGGATGAGCTTTCCAGGTCCCTTCCAATCCCTGACATTCTGTGATTCTGTGGGCAGTCCGATTTGCTGGAAAACTGACCCACCAAAAGGGAAAAAGGAAGATTAGGGCTTTTTTTGTTGTTGTTGAATGAGTAATCGGAATTGATTAATCCTGGGTGCACCTGGTTGCTGGGTGGGACTCAAGTTTGGAGGATGCAGCCAGGGATGGGGTGGGAAGCAGCAGCCCAAGGAGAGTGGACAACTGGCTAAATCATGGTCAAGGGAGAGATGGAGCATCTCCAAGATTTGGTCTGGTCTTAGGTGGGTTTCATCCCCTTTTGGTACAATTTCTTTCTCTTCACACCACCCTAGAGACAACCTGGGGTTTCTGCACTTCTTCCTTAAGCTTCATGGGGTGACTTTGGGTCTCCAGCCCTGACTCAAGCTGCATTTCAGCCGATGCGTTTCCAAATGACAGGTACGGGGAAGCCAAGGGGTGAGGTATAAACAAGGGGGCTATTTCCTGACTCCATCAAACAATGAACTTTCAAACATCTCCCCCTTTTATTATTTTGTAATTAGTCCTTGAGTTTTGGCTATAGGGATTTCCAGCTTGGTGGTTGCCAGGGCAACCAGAGGTGGCCTAAGTAGCATCTTCTTCATCTCTGCCTTCCCGAGTCGGGGACCAGTCCCCAAGCAATGGGCTTCCATCTAGGGCGGGATGTGTTAGCTCATCTTCCTTGGGTTGGAACAAGGTCAAAAAGTCTCAGCTGTGGATCAGGCAAGACTGGTGAGAAAAGTCTTGAGGGAAGAGAAGAAGGGGGAAATCAAGTGCAGTGAGAAGCGTGAATTTGCAACAGCACCGTAACAAAGGTTTCTTCTCTCCCACTCCACTCCCTGATCATCAGCTGAGACCTGCATTTCCTCTGTAGTCTGGTTTTAAAATCAGATTTTAATGGGGTATTTTTGGCAGGGAAATCTCAGTATGAGGTTTCTGCCTGGGTCCTGCCACATGACGGTGCAGAGGATGAGCAGAGCAGGGAGGAGACATCAGGGCATCTGCAGGCTCAGGAAGAGATGTGGGATTTGGGGAGCTTGGTCCAACTTTGGCTCTGTTGCCCATCACTGGGTCTCCTTGGGATTGTCTCAGGATAGTTGCCATGCAGAAAGGATGAGGAACATATAAAGATCAGAGCCCTGCAGCCACTCCTGGCACCTGAAACATGGGGGATGATGCTAGACATGAGGAAGAAATACTGGACCCTGAGGGTGGTGAGAGCCTGTCCCAGGTTGGCCAGAGAGGTGGTGGATGAACCATCCCTGGAGACATCCCAGGCCAGGCTGGACGGGGCTCTGAGCAACCTGAGCTGGTGAAGATGTCCCTGCTCATGGCAGGGGTGGCACTGGATGAGCTTTGAAGGTCCTTTCCAAGCCCAACTATTCTATGATTCTACGATGCTGCAGCTCCAGCAGCTCCTGTTGAAATCAGTGGTTACAACAAGCCCCCCAGAGCTGTCAGATGGCCAAAATTTATCCCTGGGATCTCTCTACATAACAAAAACCATAGAAATTAAAAGGTCATGGCTGAACCAGCCTGAGAACGGACTTCTTTTCTCCCAGTGGCTTTCCCCCTGCTATCCCAGGTGATGGGTCTCATGGTTTCTGGCCCATGATGTTTCCTCCAGATGATTCTCCCCAGTGCTGCAAGAGTATAACTCATCTTCCTTTTACGAGGGGATACCTTGGCTTCCTGCCTTTGTCAACAGAGCAGCTCGTAGGCAGCAATCCAAAGGCAATTTGATGCGGTTTCAAACGCACGCTGTAGACAGATGAACTGTAAATGCCTGAGGCATGTTCCTTTCCCCATTTCAAAGAGCACTATCGATTGCTCAATGCAATGATGAAGCATGCCTGTACCTGACTAAGCTCTTCGTCGATTATCTGGCAGTGCAGGAGTCTCTTTCTTGGACTGGAAGATGACCAGTACCTTTATTTCTTCTGCCTTTTATCAGAGCTATTGGCCAAGTGGCTTGTTAGCCTATGAATGCTTCATGCTGCTCCATAAGGGAGTTTTTAACTGGCAGTAACTGATTGCATCTCATCTGCAAAGCAATTGCAAACCCAGTAAAGGGGAATTTGGGGCAGGCTGCAAGGAGGGAAGAGGCAATAGATGCTGTACAAATACTTAAACTAAGCTTTGTGTAATGCCATTTCAGCTGCATAATTTTTCAGGCTTGCTGCTGGCTGGAGCCATGGACATGGCAGTGGGACCTGTTGTATATGCCTATTTCTGACAATCATTTTTGAGGCTGATCTGGAAGGGAATTCCCACATCAAAAGGGGTTTGAGCAGCCTCATAATCAAAGCCTGATGTGGGCTTTGATTCTTCTCTCCATTAAACTAGGACTTGGGAGATTACCCTCTTGCTTTTCCTCAGCAGGAGCCCACCAAGGTCTCAGTGCTCAGAAAGCCAGGTCTCACACCGATGTGTCTTTGGACCTGCTGGGGTCTGGTCCAGCTCCCGCCAGAGCCAACAGGATGCCATGAGGAACTGAGCTGGGCTTTCAAAGGGGATGTTAGGAGGTGTTTTCCCTGTTGAGACATCAAGTGGGAATGACCATTGGGTGAGATTTGGCAGAAGAAATACAAGTTGACTGAGTTGACACTTTCTCAGGTATTTCCCTATACATGAGGCATTTAACATCTGGGTTTTTGCTTTTTGAGTTTCCAAAGTGCTCCCCACTGCTGTAATTTCTGCTGGTGATACAACATTTCAGTGTGTTCCAAATGCAGCTTCATGAAAAAAAAAACAGTATTTAGTTTAGGAGGGACCGCAGAAAGGAGCAAGCTATGGTCTGTCTGCACAGAACCAGAGGGGATCAGCCTTGAGGCCATTAGGAAAGCAACATCTGGAAATGTGTCTGCAGAAAGGAGCTCAACCCCTGCATCCCCTCTGCATATGTATGTGTTTTCTCAAGAAACAGTCAAGATAGGCTGGGTCTAGGGCTCATCTTACTGATTTTCTGTTGTTTCTATGGAATAATGGACTCCAGAGGATTGTGTGTTGGCCTTTAGCAATGCTTTGGTTGCAGGCTTTTTGGCCAGAGTCCCAATTTCTGCTATTTGCAGGAGGTTTGGGATTTACTTCCAAACAAGTCGTATCAGCGATCAGGACGATATTTTTGCAATGCTTTCTCCCCTTTGCACTTCTTTTGCACATTGGCAAGTAGTCCCTGGTGGGTCTCCTGGGAAGGAGAGCAGGGCCAAGAAGGCCATGCTGGAAAGGGAGAGAAAGCGATGCCAAGGGGTGGATGAGGGAAGATAAAGTGTGAACTTCTAGGAAATGGTCTTGGGAAGGTGCAAGGGCTGTGGGGAAGGCGCCTCAGCCAGATCAAAGGGTGTGTGAGAAAGACGATACTGCAAGGGAGTTAATAAAGGGCTTTTAAACAGCAGTGGGAAAGGTGAGAAGAGAGACAAGGGGGGCTGAAGTGGGGTGGGAACTTGCATTTAAAGGGGATTTTTTTTATTTTCTGGCTAAATAAGTGCTTGGCACGTGAGTCCTGTTTACCACCAGCAGCTGATGGGTCTGCTTGCCTGGTTTGGTGGGGGTTTTTGTTGCCGGCCTCCTGGAGACCCTGTTTGTAAGGCAGGAGTCACCCATAACTGTAATTGGAACCAAGGAGGACAGCCCTTGCTGCCTCTGCTGACCTGCAGGATGCTGTCACGCTCCAGTTCAGGCTCTCCAGAGATGCTGAGCTGAAGATTTTTTGGCTGGTTGCTGAAATCACGCAGCTGCTGTTGCCCAGAGTTGTGCAGAGGACCTGTTGGGATGTGATCTGAAGAGGTCCAGCAAAGCTGCTGAGGTGCAGATCCACTCTCTTCCTCCCTCAATTGTGATGATGGAGGGACAGAAACATCTTTGATGGACAAAGGTCAAACCCAGAGCGGTGGAGAGAGCTCCTTGCTTGCTGCCATCAGAAATCAGAGACAATACTTAACGTAATTAGCAAAGACTCCCCAGAGGCTCTATATGAAATAAATTGGCTCTTTCCACTCAACGCCTGGGCAGGCCCATCACAGCAGAGTCTGGGCTGGACTGAGCATCCCTTGGTTCTTCTGCTCTGAAAAGTGGGGAGCCAACAGGCTGTTGTCTGTCTTGCCAGCCGCCAGCCCAAGGAGGGTTGGTTTTAGCCACCTGATATAAAGCAATGATCCTACCTACCTAAATGCATCTAAATTTGCATCTGAAGTCTAAGCAAAGGAGACATGCTGTCTATCTGGGCAGCAGGCAGCTGGCCTTTCATTGAATCATAGAATGGTTTGGGTTGGGAGGGACCTTCAAAGCCCATCCAGTGCCACCCCTGCCATGAGCAGGGACATCTTCACCAGCTCACGTTGCTCAGAGCCCCGTCCAGCCTGGCCTGGGATGTCTCCAGGGATGGTTCATCCACCACCTCTCTGGCCAACCCGGGACAGGCTCTCACCACCCTCAGTGTAAAAACTTCTTCCTCATGTCCAGTCTGAATCTCCCCTCCTTCAGTTTAAAACCATTACCCCCTGTCCTATCACAACAGGCCCTGCTGTTCTAGCTGTTCATCCTGGATGATGTTCTGATGATGCTGTTATCTCTGTCATCTATAAGAAATTTGAACAGATCTCTGGTTTTTCCTTCCCTGGTAAGGGTTTTGGACACCTAAGGCTCCCACTAACAGCCTACATTATTTCTTCAACCTGTCAATGCAGGGTCTTGAACTCAGCATTCCCAAAGGTCACAGGGATGCCCTGACATGAAGACATGTGCTGGAGTTTGCCAGGCTGTAAAATGACTCAGGGTTTGAGCTGTCATTTAGCTTTTTCCAAGGCACAGTCAAAAGGATTCATGTAGGTTAGTTAGATCATGCTTTAAGGCAGCCTACTGTTCTTACAGTTAATTTCCAGTTATGTCTTTACTTGGTGATATCTGCAAAGATTCTTAACCCAATATTCGTTCTCCACTAAGGTCTCAGTGGATTTCATAATGTGAGAGACAAAGGGTTTGGGACTTCCATGTTATTTAAGGGTATATTTAATCTATCCTTTTGGAAAGACAGAGGAGAAGACTGCATGACTCAAACTGTTACACATCTCCAATAAAGTAATTTCTATGGCAATTAAATCTATTTTCTTATCACCTTGTTTTCCAGGTCAACAACAATGCAGCTCCTGGCCTGGTTCAATTTGCTGCTTCTCCTCCCTTGTTTTGGTACCACCAAAAGCTGCTTCCCTGGCTGCCACTGTGAAGTGGAAAGCTTCGGTCTCTTCGACAGCTTTAGCTTGACCAAGGTGGACTGCAGTGGAATAGGCTCACACATTGTTCCCGTCCCAATCCCTCTGGATACCTCCTACTTGGATCTGTCATCAAACAAACTGGAAACAATCAACGAATCGATGCTCACTGGCCCTGGATACACCACCTTGGTGAGCCTCGACCTGAGCTACAACAAAATTGCCAAGATTTCCCCCACAACCTTCTCCAGGCTTCGGTACCTGGAGTCCTTGGATCTGAGTCATAACTCTCTGGAAGTCCTTCCAGAGGACTGTTTCTCCAGTTCTCCTCTGGGCGACATAGATTTGAGCAATAACAAGCTTTTGGATATATCTATGGACGTTTTTGCTTCAAAAGGTCAAGGAAAACCCCTGAATGTGGATCTATCCTACAATATGCTCAGCACCATCACAAGGCATCATGAAAAGAGCATTCCTAACATCCAGAACTTAAATCTTTCTGGAAACAGGCTAACATCTGTGCCAAACCTCCAAGGGATTCCTCTCCGATACTTAAATCTTGACGGGAACCCTCTACTCAGAATTGAGAAAGGAGACTTCGCAGGGCTGAAAGATTTGATTCATTTATCCCTCAGTGGCTTGCATGGATTTGGAGAATTATCTCCTTATTGCTTCAAGGAACTACAAGCCCTCCAAGTGCTGGATTTATCGAGCAATCCCGACCTGAAGTCACTGACTGCTGAAGTCATCTTTGGTCTGAATTCACTACAAGAGCTCAACCTCTCTGGGACAGGTGTGTCATCCTTGCCAAAGACTGCGCTGAAATACCTGCCTTCCATCAAAAGCATCACCCTGGGGAAGAACATACAGTGTCTTAAGACCATCAAAGAAGGACAGTACCACCGACAAATTGGGCTGACCAAAAAAGAGGTCCTCAGTTGCCATAACAGCCATGGGTCCGTAGCAGCAGCATCTTACGTTTCGTGATGAAAGCCGGGGAGAAGGGGCAGGGAAGGGAGGGCAGGGGGGGCATGGGATTTGTACAGGTGTCGGACTGAGATGGTTTGCAGTGTGCCTTTTGTAAAACTGTCAATAATTTATATATTTGTATATGCCAACATTGATGGTGGATTTTTATAAACTCTCAAATCCTGGCCCGCATCATCTGCAGGCTCCAGATTCTGCCCAGTGTGTTGAGGTCCCACAATAGCTCAAGAGCGGTGATGCTGGACAATGAGGACCAAGCTGCTCTGCAGGTCCCAGGGCAGAACAGCTGGTCTGGAGCAAAACTTTATGCCCCAGACATGTTTGTAGGAGCAAAGCTACGCCTGT
Organism: Streptopelia decaocto; assembly: GCF_964273445.1. Lineage (NCBI taxonomy): Eukaryota > Metazoa > Chordata > Aves > Columbiformes > Columbidae > Streptopelia > Streptopelia decaocto. The sequence goes on along the minus strand of NC_138663.1, from coordinate 208,682,951 downwards.
CCAGAGCACACACCAAAACGTACTGACTCCGTAGCTGCTTGCTTACAAGACCATGCATCATCCTTTTTTATTTTTAATTATTACTCCCCAAGAAGTGCCTTCTGGATGTTGCCTTCATTAGCAGCACCCTGTTCCCTGTCATGCACTTTCAGTCTTGAAGAAACATTTCCAGGCAAACCTGAATACAGGGTGCTTCTAATGTGCTGCTTTTTACATGTAATTTGCATAGGCGTGCAATGAACATGGAGTAAGTCAAGAACTTTTCCCACAGCTTTATCCCTATTTTCCCATCTTTATCCTTTCTTTGCATCAAATTACTTCAGGTCCAACCTTGGCAACCTCCCATCTCTCTAACCTTGGTGAGATATTGCTCAGAGATGATGTGCAGCAGAGCAAGGCAAGCAGAGGGCTCTGCCAACAGCTGCATCTCACCCAGGAACCAGCCTCTGATGAAGCAAATTAACTGAGCTGCCAAGTGAAGAGATCACGTAGCCCAGCTTAAATGTAAAAAAAACAATCTCTTCTCCTTTTCTGGGGAAGCTTGGAAGAAAACCTTGGCAGGGATTGTCATCTTCATGACCTTATCAAACCAAGACGCAGCCCCAAAGGACATGAGATTAAGCTGTTTCCACGCTGACGTCCCCATCTGAACATAACATCTGCAACTCAGCTGGGCTCATGGGGCAATTTCCAGCACCAATACGCTCTACAGAATGTGCCAGGAGAAGAATTAACACTGACGCCTGCAAACCTGGAGTGCTTTGCCTATCAGGGGAAAGATCTTGTTTGGGTTTTTTTTGTTTTTTCTTTTATTTTCAGAGTTGTGGCTTTTCTTTCTCTCACACAGCTCCTTGGCTGCCAACCCAAATCTGATAAAAAAACCTGGTCCTCAGAGATTTATTCATTTTTCCCTCCATTGCTGAAATGCTGCCAAAGCAAAGGGGAGCATCCGTCTTCTCCTCCAAGCCAGGAGACAGTGGGGGAAGGCAGCACAGCACAACCCAGTGCTGTGTGTGAAACCCTCAACTTGCTTATAGAAGCTCATGCAATGGAGGTGTCTGCTGTTTATATCTGGCATAAAATGTCCCGGGCATGCGAAGATGTTGTGGATGGGGGTCCTGCTCGGGTTGGTCTGCATCTTGGTCTCTAAATGCAGCCTTGCATCAAGGCAACCTTCAACGTGTAAGCTGGTTTAGAGAGGTCCATGCAAAGGTGATGCAGGTATGAGCCCATCCCACAACCTTCCTTGGGAGTGTTGGAAGCTGCTCAAGCTTCATCCTCACACTCCCAAAGGTCTTTGCAAATGGAAACCCTGTTGCCCCAAGGAGCTGTCTCCAGGGACAACTGAAAGCCACTGAGCCCATAAAAGCCTGAATCAACACCTCACTTTGGATACTGAAATCACTCTCTCGCATTTTCATCCATCGCCTTTTCAATCATGGATTTTAAGGTGGGATTTTAAGCCTTTCTTTCAGTGCTGGGGGGTTTCCCCACTCTAGTGAGCATTTGCAATGCTCAACCAGCCTTCATAATCATAAGAAACGTTGATTTTCTTAAAAAGGCAACAGAACTGCCTGCAGGCAAGGATCTGGAAGAGAACAGCAACCAACTGCATTGGGGCAATTGGGGAGGGAGGAGGTGTTTTTTAGTGGATCTTGCCTTTTTAAGAGAATTGTTTTCTGCTGGCAGAAAATGTAATTTTTAAATAGTTGTTTAATTTTATACGTCTGTACGTAGATGAAATGTTTCCAGGATCACATACTGTCAAAGTTACTGTCTTAGCTCCACTGTGGTAAGTTTAAAAACCAATGTGACAATCCAATTAAAGACTGCAAGATCTCCTTGTGTAATCTCATGCGAGCTGCTGGCTGAACAAGTGCTAGAAAAAGCTGGCAAATACTGTCGATGTGTTAGTTTGGTTTGTTGTGTTTTTTTTTAAGAACCTCCGCAGCATTGTAAGGCTTTGTGATTATTCACAATATAATAAAGTGATTTGGAGGAGAATAAACCCAGATGCACCAGATTTATTGCCTTAGTGCTGGGAGGGCGGCAGCTGTCGCTGGGTCCGAAGTGCAACACGGCTTCTCTCCTTGCTCAGCTCAGACCCATCAGCCTCATGGGTGTTGCATCTCCAAAGTGGGGACAGGATTTGTCCTGCTGTGTCTGTCCTGCTGGGCTCCTCACTGCCAGAAAGTCTTGAGAGCTTCACTGGCTGACTCAAAACAAATTCATAGAATCATATGGTTTGGGTTGGAAGGGACTTTCCAAGCTCCCCCAGTGCCACCCCTGCCATGAGCAGGGACATCTTCACCAGCTCAGGTTGCTCAGAGCCCCGTCCAGCCTGGCCTGGGATGGTTCATCCACCACCTCTCTGGGCAACCTGGGACAGGCTCTCACCACCCTCATAAAAAATTTCTTCCTTATATCTAGTCTAAATGTCCTCTCTTTTAATTTAAAACCACCACCCCTTGTCCTATTGCAACAGGTCCTGCTCAAAAGTCTGTCCCTATCTTTCTTCTCAACCCCTTTAAAGTCCAGAAAGGCCACGCTAAGATCTCTGTGGAGCTTCTGTTCTCCAGCTGAACACCCCAGCTCTCTCAGCCTGTCCTCCCAGCAGAGCTGTTCCAGCCTCGCATCATTTCTGGGGCTCCTCTGGCCCCTCTCCAGCAGGTCCATGTGTGTCCTGTGCTGAGCACCCAGAGCTGGACCAGCACTGCAGGGGGGTCTCACCAGAGCAGAGCGGAGGGGCAGAATCCCCTTATTAGTATGGGGACTATAAATTATGGCAGTCAAGCAGCACAAGAGTATCTCAAGCAAACCCCTGCTCCAAAGCTTGTCAGCGATGGTGGGGATCTCTTCATGGACTCGGGACGCAGTCTGTCAGGGTTGAAAGGCTGAGCTTTGTAGGGCGGGTGATGCAGTGAGAGCCCACGAGCTGTTTCACAATTCCCTGAGGGTGGGAGGAAGCGAATGGGTTCAGGAGTGATGCCACGGCACAGAAAGCCGCAGGTTGCCAGACCGCAGAGCTTTCGGTGGTGAGATACACGTTGTCCAACCTCAGCACCACCCTCTGAGGAGCGGGAGCTACTGCAGGGAGGGTTAAGAGCACACAGAGCCATTGCAAGTGAAGAATAGATAGAAACGTCTCAGGAGGGCTTTGCCTGCTCTTAAATAGCAAATTTAATTTATAGCACTTCTCGGTGCTGTGTATAAAGCAATACAAGCAGAGCCCCAGTGAGGAAACCGCCCCCGAGAAGCTGCAGCATTCCCAGTTCTCCCAAGTCTGAAGGAACAATGGCATCTTCCATCCAGGCAGGCAGAGGTGCAGGATGTCTGGAAGAGGTTGTTGGTTCTCCATCTGCCTCTCCAAACTGCCCTGTCCCCCAGGACAGCACGCAAGTTACAAGCAAACTGTAACCTGTGGGCCGACATCTCCAGGAGAGGCCAGATCTTGTTCCCAGCACTATTATGGACTGTAGGGGAAAAGCCATCACCAACCTTTAGAGGCGACGAATGGTACAAACTGGAACACAGGAGGTTCCACTTAAATATGAGAAGAAACTTCTTCATGGTGAGGGTGGCAGAGCCTGGCCCAGGCTGCCCAGGGAGGTTGTGGAGTCTCCTTCTCTGCAGACATTCCAACCCGCCTGGACACCTTCCTGTGTAACCTCATCTGGGTGTTCCTGCTCCATGGGGGGATTGCACTGGATGAGCTTTTGAGGTCCCTTCCAATCCCTGACATTCTGTGATTCTGTGGTTCTGTGATGACTGCTCCTTTGGTGTCCACCATTGTGCACAATTAGGCCATGTCACCACGCTCCTTCTGGACGGGATCCCTCCTGCCCTGGGATGCAGGCTCACTTGGAATGATGGAGAGTGCCCTGCTGTCCTGAGGAAGGACACTGTCCCAGGAGTGATGGCTCTGAAAGCAGGATTATCGCACTTCTTTGTGAATGCCCCACTTATATGATGCTCCAGCTCTGTTCTGCACCTTGTCCCTCTCAGTACTCCTTTGCCCCCTTGCCTTAACATCATCTTATTTTGATAGTGATTTTTATTATTTAAATTGACTTTCCAAAGCCCTGTAGAAGCAGCATGCAAGCCTCCATCAGCAGCATGAGCCACTACATTGCCTGTGCATGAGGTCCCTCTCCACCACAGGACATGGGCACCTGAAACACAGCACTAATGTGCCCATGGTGGAGGAAAAGGCACATGGTGGCTTCCAGCTTGGAAAAGTGAGACCTCATCACAGTCTACAGCTTCCTCACAAGGAAAAAAAGAGAGGCAGGTGCTGAGCTCCTCTCTCTTGTGACCAGCGACAGAACCTGAGGGAATGGCAGAAGATGTGCCAGGGGAGGGTCAGCGGGACATGAGGAAAAGGTTCTTCACCCAGAGGGTGCTGGACACTGGAACAGGCTCCCCAGGGAGGTGTCACAGTCCCAACCTGACAGTGTTCAAGAAGAGACTGGACAACGTCCTCAGACACACGGTGTGAACTGTGGGGTTGTCCTGTGCAGGGACAGGAGCTGGACTCGATGATCCTTGTGCGTCCCTTCCAGCTCGGGACATCCTATGATTCTGTAAACTTGAGGAGGCCCTCCTGCCCATTTCCTGAAGCTGTTGTCAGCTTGATAACATGGCGTGATGGACTAAACCCTGGTGTCAGACATCACCCCAGCCACCCTTCCATGCCAGGAGAGCCGGCCAAGCTGGTTAGCTGCAAGCTCTGGCTGTCTCCAGGACCAGCTCAGCTCTGTGGCCGGATACGTTTGCCCTGGCAAGCGAGATGGGCGTTTTAATTAGAGGCTGAATATTTTTAGAAGGAGGAAAACCTCAGTGGAGGCTGGGCAATATGAATAGGCTGGGTTAGGGAGGGGGAAGAAGTGGCTAAGCTGGCATTTGCTTGCAGCGCTCTGTCTCCTGGAGGGTTATCAGTGTCTCACCCCCCTTTTCCAGCATGTTGGGAAAAACACCGAGGATTGCTTCCCCCCATCCGTCTCGTGCCCATAGGACAACCTTATTCTCCATTTTTTAAAAGATGCATCTCCTGGTGCACAAAAGCTCCCATTTCCTTCTCGCCAGCCTGCTGGAGCTGTTTCTCCTGGCTGTCAGCTGTCAGCCTACAGAAGTCCCTCGCTGACTGATTATGTGACTGACTTCATAGCAGCAGCAGGTGCCATCCCTTTTAAAAATAGCTGCTCCTCTGTACATTTTCCATTTTGCAGGAGGGTTTGTTTTGTTTTTTTTTTTATTTCCAGCACGTTTGTTCCACACACCTTGGCTTGGTCAGGCTGGAAAATGCAGATGCACTCTTTCCATTCCAGAAAATAATGCTGCATGGCTGGGCATAATCCTTTTGGCTGCCCTGGGATCTGCCTCCTGGAAAACCTTTGGGGCAGCGAAACCCTTCGCCCCATGCACGTTACTAGAGGCAGCACTGTAGCATTATTCCTGTCCCGTCACCCCTGAGACATCCATCCCCTTCCTTCCCTTCCTGAGTGGATAAGGGGACCGAGGAACCTGATTAAAAGATGGAAAATTGGAGCTGAAACTAGGCCATCCAATAAATCCTTTCCTGTAATAAGCAGGGAGTCGCAGCACCGGCCCTTAATCACAGTCTTTGTCTCCCAGCATTTGTATGCCTGTGTGCACGCGTCCCTCCGTGCCAGAACAAAACCAGCCCCCCTCCTGCCCCATCCCCACCTCTGCGCTGCCTTTCGCTAACGGTGTTAAAATAAAAGTGGTTCATTTTGTCACGGAGGAGCGCCTGGAGAAAGCAGCAGCCCAATGTGCCAGGCACTGAGCATCCTTTGAAAACCCCTGCCAGCTTCAAGGGGGTTTGGGCAGGGGGATGTGCTGTTGCCCTGCCCAGCTCCATCGCCTCCAGTGGTCCAGCCTTCACTCCAGCTGCATCCCAGGGGGATGAATCAGCCTGAAACCACAACCACAAAGTTTTCCCCCTGGAAACTTTCCCACCACCTTGGTGATGTCCTTTAATTCCCAGCACTGCCTGCCTGGAATTCTGCGCCACGTGTCCCCCTCCTTTTCCTCGTTAGCAGTGGATGTGTGTCACGGTGCTTGCCGGTAATTGACTGGGGCTGTGCTGGGAATTCGAACCTACATTTCAAAGAGATCACTAACCTCCTGTTCCTTCGCTTTGATCTGCCTCACTTTATTGTAGGTTAAAGGCAATAGGCAGCTTTTTCCTGCCGGAATCCCTTTTGACAGGAGCCCGGCACATCAGAGATGGTGTTTATTTACCAGCGGTGTTGTTGGTGGTGGCACGCTGCTAAGTGGCGTGTGATTATGCATTTTGGTGGGAATGAGATGCCTCTTGATTTTGGAGGAGATTGCAGGTAAATGAATAGAATCAGAATTGTTTGGGTTGAAGGGACCTTCCAAGCTCATCCAGTGCCACCCCTGCCATGAGCAGGGACATCTTCACCAGCTCAGGTTGCTCAGAGCCCCGTCCAGCCTGGCCTGGGATGTCTCCAGGGATGGGGCATCCACCACCTCTCTGGCCAACCTATTCCAGTATCCTGTTCCAGAACAGTCCAGAGATGCTCAAGGCACTGGCATGGGCACGTAACATCACTGTCCTGGGAGCATGTGATGGGGTCTCAGCCCACAGAGGACCAAGGAAAGGCCACAGGTTATGGATTCCTCACCCAGGAACTAGGTTCAAGCCCCTGTTCCACACTGTACTTTCTGGGTGGGCTTAGACACATAAATGACAACTTTTCCAAAGTGAGTTTTCATGGGTGTTTTAAGCCACCTCTGTAACCGCATGGCAGCAGAGAGTTGTCTTGATCTTCCTTTCCATTACATCAAAGCCAGCATTTATACAGCCCTTCACTGTATCAAAAAGGGAAAAAGACCAGTGTTCAGACAGATCAGTGAGCTGAACCAACCCATCAGGTGGCCATGCAGCCACTAGCAGAAATGTACGGCAAGAACAACACAGTGCCCTGCACAATGAGTGTTCCGAGTCCCTCTTCTCAATAATAACCATTTCAGGTTCAAAACAAGTGGTTTGAAAGCTCCCAAGTACCTCTGATCATCTTGCCTGCTTATAACCTGTATCTTGGCCCTGCTTGGGCTGCTATGAAGATAAATGTATGTAGGACTGTGAGGCGTTGGATTACTAGATTAGAAAATGTCCCGAAAGACAATCTTTGCATCACCAGAGCTCATATCTGCATTGGTAGGTCTCCATTGACAACTGGGGTCCTCCTTGGACCTATGGTCCTAAAGTCATTGTATTGTTAATGATGCTTTCTGGGTTCAAATTAGGCATCCTCTTTGTCCCCATGGTAGATCCTCAGGCATCTCCAAGGGGCTGGAATATGTTCAATACCCATTTTGCACAGTAAGTCTTTGAGAGTAACTATCTCAACACCTTCTTATCACCTGGGACAGGACCAGGTGTGTTGGGAAGGAACGGGGACAAGGATGGAGCAGAGCTCTGGCATGACCCCAAAACTGAATTTGGGGTCCTTCATGGGCACAAACCTCTATGGCTCTGATGAAAACTATAAAGCCTGAAACTCTTTTCAGCCAGTGCTGGTTTTCACCTCATTTTGACTTCATTTCAACTTCCCTTGAATCTGGAGGTCAAGTCTTCCATGTCCTCATGGCTCTACTGCTGTCCCTAATTCAACCACACCAGGCTGTTAAGTCCCTTTCTGCCAATGACCGTCCTTACCTTGTTGTGGAACTCCATACAATAATTTTCACAGCTCAGAAAATCCCCAGAGCCCTGGTCACCAACCAGATCTAAGCTCTTAGCTTCAGCTATTGTGATGATATAAACCTCAGCCAAGCATTCATGCTAATACGTCCTACCTCATAGTTGCAATGAACTAAGTGCATATAGTTACCACAGGCCAGCTAGAACTCATAAAACCTCACTGCATTGATCAAACATCTGAGAACTCATATTAAAGCATAAATCAATCTATACTGCTTCATAACCTTTAGGATATTTCTGAAGAACAATAATCTACAATCTTTTTTTCTTGTTGTTGTTGCTTCACTCACTGCCATCATTTATTTTATTGCTTCAGTGATTACAAAACCTGTAATAATGGATAGATTTACTTGCTGGAAGAAATGGGCATCTCTGGAAGTAATTCTCAGACCTGCTAAGCTGCTGTCTCTGTCAAAGGTAAGAAACCCCTGAAGAGGGAGTAGCTTTCCCTGTAGATCTGATGAGGGAAAAAGGATTCCGGTTTGGTCCTTACCTGCAGTCTCTTTTGCAGAAACACTATTTTGCTACTAATGCTAATCACAAGCATAAAAATTCTCAATTTTCCCCAGAAGTATTAGTTAATAGAATTTTTCTCATTTAATTTATTTTTATAAAGAGATCTCTTGGCTTAAAAAAAAAACCCACTAGCCAACAGCTGTCTGTTTGTCATAGTGTCATCTGGGACCTGCATCCTAGAGACCGCAGAGGTGAAAATCCCCTTGAATAAACAGGAAAGGAGAAGGGCACAGAACAAAACCCTGCATTTTCCCATGGGAAATACCCGGGTAATCCGTGGTGGCAGTTGTGCCACAATGCTATTTTTACCACTGTTTCTTAAATGTCCTGTGGCAGCACCATCAATGTCCCAAGACCAACACTTCTCAAATTGGGAAGAATCCTGCTCCCGAGATTTTTTAACCAGAGAAGATGTCCAAATAGGATATTATCACAGAAATATGGGAAGATTAGGGCTGTGTTTTTTCCTTGGTCACATTAGGATCCCACACTGGCTCCATCTTACCCATATCTTCTTGCTGTAAGATTGTGTGTCAAACCTTTTGGCAAGTCCCACGGGTTTCTCCCTTTAGAAGCTATTTCACAGCTGGGTTTGAATTCACCAGTGAGGCATTTTTTCACCCCAAAATACTCCCCATAAGCATAATTTTGTCTGCTTCTGCTTTTCAGCTATTTCTGTGTTCACACACAAGCAGTCCAGCCTCTGCTTCACAGGGGGAGGATAGACGCTTGGTGATGCCAGGGGAAGAGTTATTGTTCTGGGAAAGAGCACTGCGAGATTCACAGTGGGGTTTAATTTCATTGTTTTTGGGGAAAAATAGCGCTTTTCTGCAGTGGCTCTGCAAATACCATTTGTTGCATTTCAGTATCCCCAGAAAAGCAGTGGTAAGTCCTCTACATATGGAGAACATCCCCCAGTCACAGACTGCAGTTCATAGGCAACTGATTTATGCAGACAAAAGCTCTATCTGGAATTTCTACAGCTTCCCCCCTTCCCCAAGCTAAAATCAGAGCTATAGTGCACTGTGCTGGCATCCCAACACAGAGCAGAAGCACCACAGCAGGCAGAGACCCCATCCTAGAGTCACCAAGGCGATATCAAAGTTACAGTAACATCCCCAGCATCCTGATGGAAATGAGGTGATAATTCCTTCATTTTCACTCTTCAAGCAGCAGACGAGAGAGGCCCCAGGATGACCCTTGTGTCAGGACATGTCCCCCTGTCAGTGCCATGGATCTTTGCTGCAGAAGAGAAGATGCTTGTCCTCTCCGAAGCAGCAGTTTCACACGGCAGAGCAGAGCTGTGCAGTTTCCAGCAGAGCTCTGGAGCCAGCCAAGCACCATTAGTCTAGTTTTTCATCCAAGCAAGGAAGTCTTGGCTCCTGGCAGGCTTATTAGCTTTGGCATGAAGCTCATTTGACACCTGGCCAAGGCGTTCTGGCTGCAGCTGGACCTGCCTGGCTTGTGTCCCATCTGGGTCACTCCCCATCACACTTCCCTACCTTCTTAGTTTAGTATGGACGGAGCAAGTGTGTGCCTGCCCAACTGAGCAATGGAGATAGCTTCAAACTTGGGAGTTAGAGGGGTTGTTCAGACTCCAAACCCCTTCTTCGTATATCCAAATACGCCTGAGATTCCAGCACTTACTTGCAAAGTGCTTCATAGTCGAAGAACAGAGATTTCTCCACTGTCTGCCAAATGTGGTGCTGGGTGGCTGGGCACAAGCAGGGATGAAATCTGCTGTATTTGCTTTAATTGCTTATCTCCCCTCCTTCAAACTCAAGATATGTTTAAAAGCCTAGAAGAAAGCTGTATGGCTCTTCCCAGGGACTGAACTGATCTCGTAAATGGTTGGAAGAGAGGGCAAATTTTGCAGCCCTGAAGGCAAATCATATTTTGGGCTGCATCAAAAGGAGCATGGCCAGAAGGTCAAGGGAGGGGATTCTGCCACTCTGCTCCACTCTGGTGAGACCCCCCTGCAGTGCTGGTCCAGCTCTGGGTGCTCAGCACAGGACACACATGGACCTGCTGGAGAGGGGCCAGAGGAGCCCCAGAAATGATGCGAGGCTGGAACAGCTCTGCTGGGAGGACAGGCTGAGAGAGTTGGGGTCTTCAGCTGGAGAAGAGAAGCTCCACAGAGACCTTAGCGTGGCCTTTTCGGACTTAAAAGGGGCCAAGAAGAAAGATGGGGACAGACTTTTGAACAGGGCCTGTTGTGATATGACAAGGGGTGATGGTTTTAAACTAAAGGAGGGAGATCCAGGCCAGGGAGAATTTTTTTATAATGCAGGTGATAAAACACTGTCCCAGGTTGGCCAGAGAGGTGTTGGATCAACCATCCCTGGAGACATCCCAGGCCAGGCTGGACGGGGCTCTGAGCAACCTGAGCTGGTGAAGATGTCCCTGCTCATGGCAGGGGTGGCACTGGATGAGCTTGGAAGGTCCTTTCCAACCCAAAGTATTCTATGATTCTATGAAATTCCCAGAGGCTGACAGGATCTGGAGATACAGTATATGGTAGTTCATCCTTAATTGTTGCAAAAATCTACACTCTATTTCTTAACCCCCTTTGGGATTGCCGGGGAGAGAGGATGACAGCCTGTGCCCATGGCAGTCCTGCTGCACACCCACATCTCTCCTGGCCTCTTCCACCAGAGCATTCCTGGACTGAAGTACCCTCGGGGTAGCCGAAGGGATTGTCTCTGTTCTAGGAGCCCAAAGCAAAGTATCACATCGCTGTCCCTATCACAGTTCCTGCCCCATTGCTGCCCCCATCAGAGTCAGCAGGTCACTGGGCAGAGAATCTTTGCAGGGCTGGCTCTCCCCCATACAACAAAGGCTCTGAGAGTATCCCGTCCCTCACACCCTCGACTCTGTTCACATACATACAATGTGTGAAGGCCATAGAAACATTCCCATACATGAGAATGTTTGCTTTCAGCATGGGAGCTTTGGGCAGCGGGGATGTTGGGGACTAATGGCACACCTGGAGCTGTTTGCTGCATCTGTATTGCTCCATTATAGATAAAGGCCAGCATCTTCACTTGTCTCCTAGAACCAGGTGCCTCAACAGCCAACTCACCCATGGCATCAGCTTAGCATCAGATAGATCTGTCCTTTCTGACAGGAGTTTGCCTCAGTTGGTCTTGCAGACCTGCAGCAACTGAGACACCATACCCTCTCTAAAGAAGCAAATTTCAGCCTTTGTTTTGCCCTCCCCATCATAGAATCACAGAGGGACCTTTAAAGATCATCTAGTCCAACTCCCCTGCCATGGACAGTGACATCTTAGACTAGAACAGGTTGCTCAAAGCCTCAACCTGACCTTGAGCACTCCCAATGATGGGGCATCCACAACTTCTCTGGGTAACCTTTTCCAGTGTCTCAGCAGTCATCATAAAAAGTTGCTTCTTTATGTCTAATCTAAATCTACTCCCCAGTCTCTAACCTGAACCTTCCCTAGCTGAAACCTGAGAAGATGACTCCTTGCCCTTACCTCCACAGATGCGGTGACAAGGTCATGAAATTAATGAGTGACAGGCAACGATGCTGCATATTAGCTATGTCTGAACTGCTGAGTCCCTGCTGAAGGCTGGTTCCCTCATTAACCACCAGGCACAGCCTGGGACACAGCAGATATAGCACTTTTATCAGCTTTGCAAGACATTAACTGTGAGACCTGCTCTTCTCCCAGGCACCTGCTACGTGCCGCAGGTTGAGCATGGAGCAGACAGCTAGCACAGAAAGCCAAGGGGACGCTCTGTTGGGAGGAGATAAGTACAGAAATTGCCCTGTGACAGTTAAGTACAGATGTGTGCAAACAGTGAATTTTTCAGATGTATTTGGCTTTTTTTGCATATTACCATTGTGTTCTTCTTGAACTACATTGCCTTCCCTGGCAGGGCTATAGCGCTTTAGTGCTAGTTTAGGTGAATGGTTGGACTTGATGATCTTGAGGGTCTCTTCCAACCAAAGTGGTTCTATGATTCTATGATACTATGATGCTGGCCTTGGGCACAAACAGTGCTGGCAAGAAGCAGAGCTTCTCCCAGTCCCAGAGGGCATCTCTTTGGACTAGGACAGGCAGAATTGAAGCTTGGAGGGAACTTGGGGTCTGATTAGGGTGGCAGCCTGCAGATGGATCCCCTTCACACTGCAGCAAGGTGGTACTGCCAAAGCTCTGGACTGCCAAGGGGGACATCAGGGCAACATGGGTTATGCCTATCTGATCAGAAGTAGCATGCATTCACAGGGAAAAAGAGGTGATCAGATACCACTTATTTCTGTAGATATTGATACCTCTTCTGGCCTTGAGATAACTTTGCCAGGAAGAAGTGCCACTGCATGTCTTATTGGTGATGGGTACCAACTCTGTTGCTAGGAGGAGGGTCCAGTGTTAGCATCATCAGGAATACAAGTCATTGCAAAATACAAAGTAAAGCAAGTCTCTGGGTGTTCCTGAAGCAAAAATCCAGATATCTAGAGTGTGTGTCTTCAGATCGCTTTGTCAGGCCGTGCCCATGACACCCAAATTGAGAGACAACAGCTGGCTGTCCAGAGAAACATCATAGCCATCAAATTCATCCATGCAAAGAAATGAGACTTTACCAGAGAAGAAGAGAGCATCCATCATGTCTAAAGGCAATGGCACTGGGAAATTAAGGGGACCACACAATGTTCTTTCTGCCCTGATGTCAAGCAAAAGCCCTTTCCTCCCTGTGTATCTTGTCCAGGAGAACTGATTTTGCTGGGAAGAGAGAATCGGCTGCAATTAATATTCAGCCCCTGGCTCAGGTTAGCCCCTTTCTGGCAGAAAAATATAGGTAAGCACAGGAGTGAATTCCTCCAAAAGCAGGTTAGATGCTCAGCTCACTCAATAGATCCTTGATGGGACATGACTGTCTGGCTTGGGGTCTGAAGGATCCAAGCCCAAGGTTCAGAGGCATTTAAAAAAAAAAAATTATACATACTAGAAGAGCACAAGGCCAGGACTAGGCTGGTCACTGGATGTGTTCAGCAGGATCATGGCCCATGACTCAGAAAACCCTGAGAGACCTCTCTAGTCCCTGTTCGGAAGAAGAAACCACGACAAGGTGGATGGGGCAGAAAGCTACCCATTTGTAGCAAGGCAGAATTATCTGCTGCAATGACATCTTTCAAATCAGTAGGCCTGGATAATTCACCACCAGGAGAAATGACCCAAAGAGTCATTAACATTAAATCTAACAAGTCTTGGGCAACCTCAGGGAAGAGGAATGGGCTGGCACAGGTCCTGAGTCTTGGCAACATAGGCAGGGGAGAAGGGGACAACCAGAAGGGTGAGCACCATCACTTCTTAGCGAAACAACAGAGCATTTAATATGAGATTTCAGCAGCGAGTTCGTAATCTGGACGAATGCACATATATCTATAAACACAGCCTGCTGGTAGAGCAGAAACCCTTCATCAGCATTCATCACGTTTCAGCCTCTGAGCCTCTGCTGATAAAGGCAGCTACAGATGCTTAATACATCGCAGTTGCTCCAAGACATTCAGCTTTTTTTCCTTCTAAACTATGTTAGATGAGATTAACAAAACTTGCATTAAATGGTGTCAGAACTGGCCCCCTGAGAGACCTTGACACAAGGCTGTAAAGGGATGGGGGTATAACCCTTTCCTTACCAGAGACAGTTTAACACAAACAGCAATGGAGAAGCAGAGTGAATGATGGATGATTAATGGTCTCAAAGCCCAAAGGCAGGTTCAGGGGGATGGGCTGGGAAGGAGGCACTGGAAGGACGTGCAGAAGGGCTTTAGGGAGACTGAGAAATGGACAGGGTTTGTGGGAGCAGTGCAAAGGTCTGTGGAATGGAAAAACATAGTGGGCTGGTAAATAGGTGCATCTACAGAAAGACACAAAGAGTCAAAGGGTTGTCAACCTGGAGGGCAAATACCCCATCAGAGTCCACCTACAGCGTGAAAGACTGCCTTGATCTCCACTGAGTTGGTGATGGGTGAGATCCAGCCAAGCTGATGTGCCAAAAGAGGCCCACAAAGGTCTTGAGTATCCAAAATGAAGAAAAGTCCTGAGGAATAAATTGTTGACCTTGAGGGTGGTGAGAGCCTGTCCCAGGTAGGCCAGAGAGGTGGTGGATGCCCCATCCCTGGAGACATCCCAGGCCATGCTGGACAGGGCTCTGAGCAACCTGAGCTGGTGAAGATGTCCCTGCTCGTGGCAGGGGTGGCACTGGATGAGCTTTGAAGGTCCTTTCCAACCCACACTATTCTACGATTCTATAAGGGACACCTTCTTGTCATAGTAGACAGTAGGGTAAGGCTGCTGAGAGGTGACAGAACAGTTCTGCTGGACACGTACCAGAGACTGGGAACTAGTAGAGGGCCAGAGACCAGATGCACAACCTGTCAACACAAAGATTTAGGAAAGCAACCTTATTCATTAAAGAGAAGACAGAGATAGATCATTTACATCTGGGTATTTACATAGGGAAAGGCTGTCTGATAGTGAGGAAGAGAAGGGGAGGTTCTTCATTCATGCAGATAAGGGGAATAAGAAAGTATGATGTGTGGACTCAATTAATTCAGCCTTTGAAGTGGACACCAACTCACTGCTATGAAGGTAATTAAATATTGGAGCAGCTTATCAGGGAGGCTGCCGAGTCACCAGTGCTTCTTAAGTTGAAATAAAGATTAGGTATCTATGAAAGGAGATGCTCTAATCCAGTTTCTGGGAAAAATCTATTTTCTGTATACAGAGGTCAGATAAGATGATCCTCATGGTGCCTTTTGACTGCGCAGTCTGTGAATTTAGGAAGCGTGAATTCCCCTGTGTAAGGACCCATCTTCATCTGGTACATGACGTGACAGGCAAATGAAGGGAAAACGCATAAAATAGGCTGAGATCCCATCTCAAGAGCATGCGGCCAATGCTGGGAAAGGATGTCAGAAATTCCTGGCTCTTATCCCATTAACCTACTGGAAGACAGACAGATGAGCCTCCACATTTCCTCAAACCTCAGATGAATCACAGAACTACTTAAAGGGTTTTGGTTTTGCCTGGTATTAAAATTGCCACAGCAATCAAGACACACGATCTGACTGTGCTAAATTGATAGGGGATAGAAAGGGGTCCTGTGCCCCAATAGGGATTAAAATCTTGCTGAGGACACAAGACAAGCCAAAAAGGACTCACCTGCCACACCGACCTTCAAGAAGTCAATGAGATCATGCAACCCATCCCTCTGTACCAGAAACAGGAGGAAGAAAAGCAGGCAAGCCTTAGAAGAGCAGATAAATAGAGTGGTTGTGATGGAGAAAGGCGTGCAAGCCCCAATGGGACAAGATCAAAGACAAGATCTACCTGAAGAAGGCAAACTTCTGCATGCCAAGTGTCATCTCCAGGGAAAAGAATGGCGAAGAACCACCAAGAATAAGGGCTGGGAGTAATTTGAACACATGGAGAAGTGGCAAAATACAACAGATGGAGCAACTTGTGGAAGCGCCTGTTTCTCCCCACTGACTTTAAAAGGAGCTGGGGTGATTGGCCCAGATGGAAACACTAACACTTGAGACATTGGAAGTCAGGTGAGATGAACTCCAAAGAGCTAGAGGAGTCCTGGGTGGAAATGGTCACAGCAGCAAGATATTTCTCTAAGGTAAAAGGGCTCTCTCTGACTCAGTTTCTCATTTGTGAAAAACAACTTTCAATATAATGTGGCCAGAATAACCTACAACTCTTCTAATGAGAGAAGGGAAATTCAGAGGGCCAGAAACTGCTTGTGAAACTAGGCTGCTGTGTGGCCTCCTATGCTGGCTGGCTGCAGAGGATGCTCAAAAATCCCATTGCAGCAGTGTCAGAAATGAAGTGTGGTGTTTTTCCTTTATTTTTATTTTCTTTAATATATATCTCTAAGAGGGTAAAAAAGAATAGAGAGAGAAAAGAAGAAAGGTAAAGCTAAGACAGGCTAAATAATCCAGAATAAAAATAAAATGTTTCAATAAGGATGGAAAGGAAACACTGAGCATTAAGCCACAATGAAGTCACTTTAGGTGACTTTTATTATTTTCTGTGTTTTTTTAATCATTTTGCTGAAACCCCCCTGGAATACCCCTTTTGCTTCAAATAGAACTGATTTTTTTTTGTCTTCCTGATTTCAGTCACTGAACCACGAAATCCAATTTCAGCTCAGGTC